>NC_056750.1:158943897-158998897 GCF_019279795.1 Protopterus annectens | reverse complement strand
AGCATGTGTGTGAGTCTGAAAGGGGTACATGTTAGATGTACCATGGAGAGGTGCCACGTGTGTCTGTAGGTGACCTGCATGTGACAGTGGTGTTTGAGTGTGTGTGTGTGTGTGTGTGTGTGTGTGTGTGTGTGTGTGTGTGTGTGTGTGTGTGTGTGTGTGTGTGTGTGTGTGTGTGTGCGCACAGTCAAGCCCAGTGTTAGCCCTAGACATATGTATATTGGACAGCTGTGGATCATACATGGTAGAGTGGACAGTTCATCTGCTTCAGCCACAATCATGGGATCTGACTCTGCCAGGAGTAGCACTGGCACCACCAAGCCCACGTTCAGATGCAAAGCTAGTATCTGATGGTGACTGCTGTGTGCTAGAGCTGTGCCCCCACAGGACCAACCAGGACCATGTGCCCATGGCTGGCCATGTCATTGTGTAAACAGCACACTTCCCTCTGTAGCACTGAAGGTATTGCCACTATGGGATTGTGACTGTGCATGGCCATGTGGACTCTCAGCAGATGGTGTTGCTGACCCATGTCTATATGTCTGATGCCAAACTCCAATCAGATGTTCAAACACAATGTGCTGTCCAAGATAGACACTGTCTAAGCCCACTGTCCAGCCTTCCATTCGGAATATGCCTGTGCCTCCATGATGGCTCAAAACATATGTTGAGTGACTAGTGATGTGACACCAGCAGCAAGGGGTGTATGGACAGCAGGCCTCCTACAAGCACCCCTGTCAATCTGCCTGTGTGGGACCTCACTAGCTCTCTGGCTATGTCCAGTGTATACACTCACTGGAGCCATAGTTGCCACACTTCCCTGTTCAATGTCTTCACCCTCTGACTGTCCAATATCTGTGGCCCCTGGAGACTGGGTATGTGTGGGCATACTCACTGTGTGTGAAGACAATTGGGGGCAGAAGAGGGATGTCAACCTCTGGGACAGATTTAGCCCCCAACCAACCCACCTTTGCCTCATTATGGCCACCATCATCATCAGAGTCCAATGAGACACTAACATCAGGTTGTGAGGGGGGCAGACTCCAACCCTCCCCCCGGTCACTTGTGAAAATCAAGACAAAAGCAGTACATTACTACCTGCACTATTATGTATGGTAATCCACACAGACTCATACAGATGAGTATCAACAACTGCATTACCAGTTTCACATGTTCTCATCTTTGCTCCCATGCACAACAGACAACCTCCCAACAACATACACATACAGGTCAAGGCATTTATAACATGCACTTCAGCTACATCCAGTTAAAGTTGCCAGTACAATATACCTGTAAGGTATGCAATATAACACTATACGTAATAGAACTACACAAAAAACTCAGTACACCTATCTTGAGAATGATATGCCAGTATTGTATCACTGCCTCAGGTATGTATCATCTCCCTTTTGTGTTTGAACGGGCATCTTGGAGTAATTGCCTCATGTATACCAGGCTGCGTAATCATTCATAACTATAAGTGCAAATGTGTTAATTTTCATTCAAATACACACCTGTGATTACCCAGTCTATGAACTGTAGTTCCCAATTATACCTCCCTCTGGTCAACAAAAATCTAATGATGCTGTCTTAGTCCATCCACTATTATCTCATTCTCCACATCTGAGAAGGGGGCATGTCATCTATTGTACATGGTTCCTGAAAGACAACAAAAGGGGAACACATTACAGGACCAGATAAGTGGACGTCCACTATGTACAGATTCAGCCTACCCATAACGGCCTGCACTATCAACTGTTCCCTCACATGTCATATCCCATGGTCTGGCAACACACTACTTGTGTGGATACCACCATGATAGTAGCAATACTGTGGTATGTCCCTGTGTGCCGTGACAGATTCTGCTGTATGTTACTATACCCAACACTGCAGTCTACTGTGGTGTGTCTCCTATGGGCAACCTACTAATATGTCATACGGCCACTGCCAGACAAATAGCAGTATGCTATTACAACCATACATGGGGACAGTCCAGCTACACCAGTGTACCACAATGACAGAAAACAATGCAAACCTGCTGCAGTATATGTTCCCTGTAGGCATCATACCTCTCAGCTATACAGATCTTCGCAGAATGTCAAGATTTCTGCCTAATATTTTTGGTAATTTTCACACAAAATTGTGGATTTCTGGAAAATTGCTGGCAAATCATTGAGGGTTGATGTCATAAAATAAAGGCAGACATCTGAGTTTCGGCTATCATACCCTTCAGAACACAGTCATGCCACTGTAATACCTGTCATTCTATTAACTTTCTTAGTTTATAAGAGCAATATTTAACAAATGTCCCTAATTTTGGACCTTTGTTCCTCCATTAATTATGGCTTTGTCCAGAAGTCTTGCTGTAAGAGGTTGACAGGTATGTTAGTGTTAGAAAAATGTGTACTTAAACATATATGAAGTGCTAGTTTAAAAGCAAATAATATGTAATGCATTTTATTCTATTTTACAATATGGCAGTAAGAATGATCTTACATGTAATTGCTTGAAGCTTTGGAGCTGCAGTGTGATTGAACTCTGACCCTGGCAGTAGCCAGCTCAGCAAGCTTATGTTTTTCACTAATGATTATCTGCTGGGTCAGGAAAATGAATGTATAGAGCATTGAAAATCTTTCTTCCTTCCTCTGAGATGGTTGGCCTTGCGAATGTTATCAGAGATAAAGCACAGCTGCTAGAAGTAATGTTGCGAGAAGAACAAAGAAGTGTATTACAAGACTGAACTGACTATTGTATTCGAGCAGGACTGAAACCTTGAAAGAATAACATTTACAGAAAGACATTATAACTGACCAGGTGCTTTGCAAGGCTGTATTATTCTCATGGGAAAACTTTTAAAAAGTATAACATCAGCTTTTTCTTATGAATAGAATATTGTAGACCATAGTGATGTAGGTGCCCTGTGACTGACCACGTCAGTAAGGTGGGCACAGCTTGAATGTATGATTAAAAAATGTAGAACACTTCCTGTATCATGCCAGACAGAATTCTATACTTGTATTGTATGGTCTTTTGCCTCCTGGTGTACACTAGTAAAGTTTTTGCATCTGAGCCTTTTGTGTTGTCCTAATTTGTTTTTACTTAACAGTTAGGCATAGCTGTCAATCAAACAGGGACAAATGTCAACAGAATCAGGGACATAGCCAGAGTATATCAGGGGCACTTTTAAAATGTTAG
The DNA here is from genome assembly GCF_019279795.1 of Protopterus annectens. Lineage (NCBI taxonomy): Eukaryota > Metazoa > Chordata > Ceratodontiformes > Protopteridae > Protopterus > Protopterus annectens. Next base: position 158,995,702 of record NC_056750.1, on the reverse strand, counting down.
AACTAATTATGTGAGACATTGATAGAATGAGAGGAGGTGAATTACTGCTGTACATAGTTTGACATTACATAAGTGTATACCCTTACTTATTGCCACTACAAAAGCCATCCATTGTAGGAGGGATTACGAGGAACAGAGCTAAGATGTGAGTGAAATCAGGGACAGTTGAGGGACATGCATGTAGGTGCAGGACAGCAGAGTATCAATGGCATGTCATTACCATAGATCTGCCTGTAGGTGCAGGACAGCAGAGTATCAATGACATGTCATTACGATAGATCTGCCTGTAGGTGTAGAACAGCAGAGTATCACTGTCATTACCATAGATCTGCCTGTAGGTGTAGAACAGTAGAGTATCAATGACTTGTCATTACCATAGATCTGCCTGTAGGTGTAGGACAGCAGAGTATCAATGACATGTCATTACCATAGATCTGCCTGCAGGTGTAGGACAGCAGAGTATCACTGATATGTCATTACCATAGATCTGCCTGTAGGTGTAGGACAGCACAGTATCAATGACATGTCATTACCATAGATCTGCCTGCAGGTGTAGGACAGCAGAGTATCAATGGCATGTCATTACCATAGATCTTCATGTAGGTGTAGGACAGCAGAATATCACTGACATGTCATTACCATAGATCTGCCTGTAGGTGTAGGACAGCAGAGTATCAATGACATGTCATTACCATAGATCTGCCTGTAGATGTAGGACAGCAGAGTATCAGTGACATGTCATTACCATAGATCTGCCTGCAGGTGTAGGACAGCAGAGTATCAATGACATGTCATTACCATAGATCTGCCTGCAGGTGTAGGACAGCAGAGTATCACTGACATGTCATTACCATAGATCTGCCTGTAGGTGTAGGACAGCAAAGTATCAATGGAATGTCATTATCATAGATCTAACACAGGCTTACTGCTGCAATCCCTATTCCCCATACCTCCATCCTCCCATCTGCATCCTGTTATATGGAGAAATCTATTACATACCTGGTGGAGTGCAGTACTCCTTTGCTGAACTTTGCTTCCAGTAATGTTTTGCAAAGATTATCTCTGTGTGAGGTAAATCTTATACAGACTTGCTCCCCATAACCAGCTGCTTGCCTTTTTATGGTATCGCTCATTCAGAGGTAATTGCCTTTTCACTGATCTGTCACTCTGCTATGCTAATTGCAGCCAAAACAGCTGAATTAGCCAATGACAAGCCACCACAGTGCAATATCTAAGGCCTTTATGTAGACCTGTGTCCCTTTCTTAGCTGTTCAGATGGACATTACTGAGGTGTGGAGACTACAGCATTGCAGAGGGTAGGTATCATAACTGTCAACTGTAGAGATTTATGCAGTATGTACACAGTTTTGCCTCATATGTGTGGTCAGTGTCCCATGACATTGTGGTCATCTGGTAAATCACTGGCAAATCATTGTGGGTTGAAATCAGTAATGAAATACAAACATTTGGGTGTCAAACTTCATACCCATCAGAATATACATGCTAAAGCAATAGCTGTTATTCAATCAACTTACTATCTTTGTAAGAGCAAACTATAAAACATGTACCTATCTCCAGGCCTTTGAGCCCCCATTAAGTATAGCTTTGTCTGGATTCCTTGTTCTAAGGGGTTGAGAGGTATGGTAGGTCTGTAGCAACTACCTTTACATACAGCTGTGTGTGCTACAGGTTACAGCTGCTGCTGCAGCTAATACACATTGGGGGAATGTGAACACTCTGGAGGATAACAAGCTGTACATATAACTGCAGCAGCTTTGTCAACCCTGTTGTTATGGCAGAACCAAGGTAAGGGTACCCTTTACAGTCCAATTGAGGCATGTGATTAAGGTACATCTATTATGCAACAGTGCGAAAGACAGAGTAGTAGGTGACATATAGTTAAGTTATGTGGATATGTGCAGTGTGTCCCTACCTACAGGCCTTTGACTTGCAAATCTGGATAGCAGTTAAATAATTAGCAGTAGCTTGTGCAGATAAAGACTGCATGCCTTAGTCATTAATTGGTGTCTTCACAATAATGTCATTGAACTGCATCACATGACTGGATTTGAACCCAGGACTATGTATGGAAAAATGTACTGTATGTAAGGCACTTAACAGACTGAGCTACTGAGTCACTGTTATAGCAGGTGTATTTGCAAGGTATTTGTGCAGACATACAGGGTGTGACACAAATAGTCTGCATCCATCAGTGTGTGCATGGCTTTATATGGCTGTATTTCTGCACCAGGGTCCTGTTGAACATGTACTTTGCCAGTCATGCATTAGCAGGTGTCTTTCTACATGTTGCTTTTAAAAGGGCACATTTACCTGCTTTTACAGGCCTCACTTGCAACCATTATCATGTCTTTGTGTGTCTAGTGGCGTATTATTGCACCACAAGCTACACTCCCATTTTCCTCATTAGTTTTTAATTCCAGTTTGTGAGGTGTGGTGTGGCGTGTAGCTTCACTGAGACATGCCCTAATGACTGTAAGTGGCAATCACTATGTTTTTGATTAAATCACCCATTTTAATCCAGATTTGTGTGGTAGGTTAATAAAGTGTGCTGTAGGTGTGATGGGCTCAGTTATGAAACGTGGCAGAGGTGTTTATTTTGTACATGTGTCTGACAATGTTATAAACACATTTAATCATTAAAGCTCTATTTAGCTAAGCTAAGCAAAGCTGTGTGGCACAGACCAATGCACAGCTCTGCACTAAAAATATAAAGAAAAGAAACGGGGTGATATTAAAGTGGTGAAATGGAGGTAAGCAGGGGGAAAAAACATAGTGAAAGGTAAATAGGGATGTGCAGGAAGGGTGCAGGAAAGAACCATAGCTATCCATTTCTTGCACAGCAACAGCTGTGCACTTTGACAGAATTTGTATGTGTTTGCACTCTCCACCCACGGCCGGCCTTAGGCATAGGCGAACTAGGCAATCGCCTAGGGCGCCGTACAGGCCAGCCTAGTAAAGGGCACAGTTTGTCTTCATTTATTTATTTATTTTAATTAATTTACTTGTTTTATTATGTGAACGCATAATAAGAAAAGTACATTAATTAAAATGAATAAATAAACCACAGAGTGCCAGAATCATAAGGCGAGCGGTGAGTGCCCTCCCACTTTTAAACCTGTAGTGTGGCCAATCAACAACTTCTAAAAAAAAAAAAGCTTCACTCCACCTTTCAGGAGAAATATATGCACATCATTCACATGTACGCCAACACCACTGATGTAAAGAAGTTCTGTGGTGGCGCACGGAAATTAAACTAGCACTTCAAGATAGGGATTAATTCCGTGTGTATGCATGTGGCCATTTTGTTTAAAAATTAGGTAAGTAAGTGTATTTTTGTGTGTGTGTGTCTGTGTTGTTTAAATGGGGTTACTGTATGTGAGAGAAAGTATGTGTGTATGTATGTATGGAATTTAAATTAGTCGTTCTGTTTGAATGAGAGAGAAAGTGCATGTGTTACTGTGTAAGAGAGTAGATGTGTGTAGGAATGGAAGGTGTGTGTCTGTGTGTTGTATGAGAGAGTACGAGTGTGTGGAATTTAAACCAGTTTAGGTTTTGTGTGAAAGAGAATGCATGTGTGTTGTTTCGTGAGACAGTAGGTGTGTTTGTGTGTGTGTGTTTATTGCTATGTGACGGAAAGCAGCTGTGTGTATGCAACATACCTCTCAACTGTCCAGATAAAATTTGTAGTTCTGTGATTTGCCATTTAAGATAATTTTATATCTCGATCATATGGTCTCGACCATACGAAATTCAAGATTTCAGTAATTCGATTATGTAAATTGTACCCATATATATATATATATATATATATATATATATATATATATATATATATATATATGTGTGTGTATACACAGCGCCATTTCGGCTAAGACTGGCCCTGTTTGGAAGACTTTTCATGGACATAGTTTGATGTTAGTTGAAGATTGCATTGCTTTGCCTTATTTAGATTTGTGACACATTCCATTGTGAGCTGTAAATTGACTTCTGTTGGCATGATTTCTTCTCTTGTGTCTTCACGGTCTTCAGTCAGGGCTGCTGCAGCAGCCATTTTCTTGCTTTTGTTTCAAGACTTCATGTTTGTATCTTGTTGGGTAGTTTTGTTTTGTAGTTTATTTCCAGTGCCAAACAATTATATTTCCCAGTCGGTATGCAATGTTTTGTTTAAGGTACTTGCATTCAGTCATTTCCTAATAACAGTCAATGGGACTAATTGTGTGACAAAGTTAGAAGACTTTATCATTGTAAAAAAGGAAGAGCTGCCCTGTACATTAATACTGAGAGGCTAAACAAAGCATGCACCATATAGATTTGTGTTCTTTGTGCAAGCAAATTTTATGTTTTATGTTTCTTGGCAACAAAGAGCAGTGGTTGTTTTCACTGCATAAAAAACTAAGTGCACAGGTTTCATAAGAATATATACAAGTAAAGGAAGGGCACTATATTCCTCATGTTTCCAAATCTGGAGTTAATGTACAGTTCTGTAATAGCTTGATAGGATTGAACAGCTGTCTTTATAATATTTTTATAGTTATGATTTCAGCACATTGTAGACCTAAATACTTTATAAAGTGATTCACATAGATGGACTTCATAATTTTAACTGTTGTTTAGCATATTTATGGATGGCTTAATCTTGTTGACGTTAACCTATAAGTTATCCAGCACCAAACACTGAGGTACATCAGGCTCACTAGGCACACAAGATATGCAGGATAGAGATTTCCTTAAGAACAAGATGCAGCCTGCTGTGTCGGGCTTCTTAACACCCCTGGACTGGTGTTATTTATATAATAACACACACCCTGTTGGGCATTATTGCTTGCAAAGAGAATCATCAGTAATCCTATGTAGAAGATTCTACAGGAATGCGAAGTGTACTAATTGGCTCTCTCAGAGAGTAGCTGATGCATGGAATAGACTAGCAAATTATATTAAAGCATGCACTAGTTTTGATATTTTTAAGAACAGCCTGGGCACTTATGGGAACAACTGTTTTGGTATATTGGGAGGCTAGAAGGGCATTATTGCCCATGCTTGAAATATTTGTATGTATGTATGGGTTTCCTTCCATAATCCACTGCCATGTTGGCAGATTAAGTGATGACACTAAGTTTTCCTTAGGTTTGTGTGTGAATGTCAATACATATGCATATGTACCATATGATGGGGGACAGACCACAACAGTTGGATGACTTCTTGCCTTGTGTCATTGCTTACAAAGATGGCTTGCAGCCTCATGACCATGAGAAGAATGAAACTGGGTATACAAAATGGATGACTGGACCGTCATCATTGTTCTGCAGTTTAGTTTAATTTTTTAAGCACCATGGAAATTTGTTGGAATCTCTGTGTGCTGTAAACAGTGGTTGTGGTGTCTTTAGCTGGGAAATTTGTTGGGAGTGTATGTGTGCTATAAACAGTGGTTGTGGTGTCTTTATCTGGTTTAAAAAATGTGCTTCTAGCTTAAGATAGCAAGTGGCACCTGTTTGGGTGAGGTTTCCAGTGCTTGGCCTTAGCCTGCAAACAGAAACCTGATACCAAGTAACCATTTCCAGTGGGGGAGAAAGTTAAAACCTTGACTTAAGATCAGCAACCCAGATTCCAGCCCACCCGTCCTAGTGGTAGACCGGCAGTTTGGCCCATTGTACAGCTGACATCTGGTGAATGCTTAGAAAAGTGGCATTACAAGCACTGTCTGTAGCAGAACATAATTGTGTGCATATGGGCACACGTGTGTGTGTGTAAGCATGCACACATATAGCATACAACATATACCACTGGATTAGTACTGTAGGGTTGTTAGCTACCATGCAAGAAAAATTAGGAAACATGAAGAAAATGTCCTTTTCTCTGCTGGATGGTAACCATAAATTTCAGCTCTCATTTCTCTTTGCCTGTGTTCTTAGCTGGCAGAAAGAAAGAAAAAAAATGAATAGGCCTTTGGGGATGGGTGGACTTGATCACTTATTTGGACAGAGAACAAGACCTAGAAAAATAAACTTTTTCCCCATGGTCACATGTTAATAACCATGTCAGTATTGTATATTCCTTGTTGATCTTATTAAATGCATGATTATACCTGCACTCTGTAACCAGTAAGAGTTAAGTACAAAGTATCACTAGGTACTGTTTCTCTTTAAGAATATAACATCTGATTCCTTTTTACCTAGGTAGAGAGAATGCTTCTTTGAGTCTTGCATACAACAGATGGTTGAAGGTTACAGGATTACTGATGACTTTTTATGATTAATGGGCAGGTGGTATTCATTTCACATTCTTCAGCTAGTGGTTCATATGTCACTTAATCTGAACTTTCTGTAAGATCTTTATACAACCTGAAGTCATAAATCCTAGTAATAGTTTTTTTGTTTGGAGGTCCGTGTCAAATATTTTTACTTTATTTTGCCATGTTATCTGTGGTCACACTGTCAGGTCATTTGTACTTACTTATACCTCAGACAGTATATTTTACTTTCCTCATCTTGTATTAGGGTTACCACCCGTCCCACATTGAAAGGGACAGTCCCTCTTTGGGCAGTTGTGTCCTGACCAAAAATATTAAAAGCGGCAAATGTCCTGAGATTGTAGGACATAATTATGTCCCATATTTCATGTAATAGTTGCATAAAATAGTTATTTCTGTATGTAAAATACCTAAATGTTACAAGAAACAGAATAGGCAACTAAACTGCTACAAGAATAAGCTTTCATTTAGGCAAAAAAGTAAAGTTCTATCCTTTGTACTGACCATGGGTATGTGTTGGCCTGTAAAATCTGATGTGTGTCCTGGAAATGTCCCACTTTGGCCATTTGAAAAGGTGGCAACACTATCTTGTATGTATCCATGCATTGTTTCTACATCTGTGCTCTGCATTAGATGCCATTCTATACTCCTTAAATTTCTGTCGCATCCATTGTACAAACACAGGGAGATTTATGACTTGACATATCAAGCCATACTTCACTGAGCACAATGCAGCAGAAATTGTCATTCACTGATGTGGGTGGTCTGACGCTGATGTAGGTACAGAATTTGTTTCCCCCAGACTTAACGTTCTTACTGCAGGATTGTTAGGAGGTAGAGGTGTGGGTAGTGTTCCAAAGACATGTGTGCGTATATGGGCGTGCCATCGTTGAAGGTTGGGCGTCGAGCTGGCACCTCGGCATTTCGTAAAAATCTACTGCCAATCATTAGCGGGCCAGAATTCCGCTGTGGCGACCCCTTACCTAGAAAAAGCCGAAAGACAAATATCTGCAAACATTGTGGAAGTAAATAAGAAAACAGTATGCACACTGATAGATTTGAACAGAGTGTATGGTAACTGGTGAGAAATAGCCAAGTAATGGAACACTGGAATGGCTGGGAAGGGGGCTGCTGCTGGAGGGTAGAGGTTGCTGCAACAGGGGTTACTTGGGGGGCCCTATTTGACTATGATCCAGTTCTGGTATTTAAAGTAGGAAATAAGTACACAAAGGTAGTTGCAGTTTAACTACATTACAAGGTATATTTTTCTTCTTATGCATTTAAATGATTTAAGGAAATTACTGGAGTGGCTTTCTTGGGGAGTGACCTACCTCCTGTGGGTGTGGCTCAAATAGGGTTGTTTTGTGAGTATGTTGTGGGTAGGGCATAAGGGGGCGCCAGAGTACTACTTCGCCTAGGGCGCCATTTCAGCTAAGGCCGGCCCTGTCTCCACCCCAGAGAGAGGGAGGAGGACAACATAACAGCATTGTCAGGTCAATTGGACCAAATTACTTTTGTCCAGTAGACACGTTATGAAATGGAGAACTATGTATGGAACAATATATTTTTTTTTTGGGACAAGTGCCCATTTTGTTTTCTTTTTTTTAAGGTGAGAGTGGAATGTTGGGGAAGGGACATAGGTACATGTGGGGAAGTAAATTTGGTAGGAGAGGATGCATTTGAAAACAGATGAGACAGACAAGATAGGAGACAGAAGCAGTGTGTGACACATGAGGGGAGTGAACACCTTGGATAGGGATGATGTTGTGGAATCCAAGTCCCATGTGCTTCCAAACTGCAGCAGCATGACTCATGTCCCCACCCATGGGACTGTCTTTCTCTTTCACTGCTGTGAGATTGGCTGTGCTGGAGGCTGGGCACCAGGGTGAGGCTGCCCCACCAGTTTGGTCAGCATGCCCTAAATCCAGCGCAGGCAGCAGTCATAGCTACAATGAACTATCCTGCACACCATGACCAGCAGCTAAGCCTGGGTGACAACATCCCCTCCACCACTGCTCCCAGAGGGACAGAGGGGTACTACTTGATGCCACAGGTAATGCAGAGCCATCAGAGGGGACACTACTGGTCTGGGTCCCAGACGTGGTGGTACCCAGTGACACGGCAGGTTGAGGCAAGGTAGGAGGATCAACTGAAACCGGCTTACCTTGACATGCTGTGGTAATTAAGGTATAGCAATAAATATAGGTTAGTTATGAACAAATCATTGTTAGTAATGACAGCATGGCACAGCACTGGAAATAGCCCAATTACATATCAATGCATATTTTGTGTAACACAACATTAAGTAACAGAAAAGAGAGTATGTTAACAGCATGCCAGTAACAGTTACAGCATAAAGCCAACAAAATAGGTAATTTAACAAGATATGTTAATATGCAACCATAGTAATACATAGCAATAACAAAACACGTCCCAAAATACAGTTAATGTAACAATGTATGTTAATAGTAAACCATAAGCAAAGATTAACAATAATAAATAAATGAAGATAAGGGGTGGGGACAGAGAAAAACGGTCCATAAGTGACATTACAGGTTATATCCCTGACAACAGTACTACTATCTATGCTACAGGTCTGTATTTTCTTTATGTTTACAGTGACTACAAGTCTCCAATAGTAAATGTAGCATGTACATACCTCTCAGGCTATTTGCATGGGACACTATGGGCCAAGCAGTAACAACTGCAGGTACACAACTACATGAAACACTTGCACATCAAGTGGACCTATATAACTACCAAAGTGTTCTGTGGGCTAAGTTGGTGATACTTTGCAATACAGGTAATCATTTCCCAGGTAATCTTGTAACCATACCTCTCAACCGTCCTGAATTACTTGGATTTTACTGAGTTTTGGGGTCCAAATGAAGGGGTGCCACGATTCCCGAGTGGCACCCCTTCATTTCCGATTTTTTTGCTTTTGTTTTTTTTAATTTTTTTTATTTCCGCGCTGTCGGACCTGAAATCATCCTGTGCGCGATGATGTCAGCTCCGTCAGCACTACTAGCCAGTCAGAATTGAGCTCAAGGAGCTCATGTCATCATTTCTGGCTGGTGCGAGCAGGTGGGAAGTGAATTTGAAAGAAGCGGACTTCGCTTTGGTTGGATGCTAAGTTCAGGACTTTGCTTTAAACTGCTTTGCAGCCAGAAACCGCTTAGCTTCTTCTGTGGATAGAAACTGTCTGTGACTTTGGAAGAATGCTTTGCAAGGACAGAAACTGCCTTTAAATCTGCTGTCTCCGGGACTTTGCTTTAGGTAAGGAACAAAGGGTGTGTGTGTAATCACAGTGCTCTATGTACTACATACCAGTTAAAGATGTTCAAATTCTACTGATTTCCTGGTTAACGTAGTAAGAGTGCTATTCTATTCAAGCAAGCCCTATTTAACTTAGTATGAGTGTTGTGCTACACATGAACTGATACCCTTCTGAGGTGAATGTTACAAACTGTTATTCTAGTGATGCTACTGACTAACACACGCTGTATATTGTTATCTACTTATAAATACTACATTTTTCGATTTAGTGATTGTTGCTCAATAGGAAGTAAAAACAATGTTTGTATGCTTAATATTGCAAAAGAATCCTTATATTTATACTCATTTGAGTTTCTTTCTTTAGTGTTTATGTTTATTTAGCTGCACTGTATAAAAATGTCTGCTACTAAAATGGCCAAAATCAAATATTGCCATTTATATGTGAACACTGTGTCTTTGCTACGTGCCACAAATGGTCCTTTGATCAGCATTCCTAACTGACAAATGTAAAATAACTAAAATGCAAACAAGTATATACATATGCACTTGTACACACACAGTCATTGAGGTTAGCTGAATCTTTAAATGTTTGAGTAGTGTATGTGATGCTTTTGTTTGTATTTTATCCTGTCACTTTTGTTTGGTCAGTAACTACTTTTAATGAGAACTCAAACACAGCCAAACCAGGCAAATGTGCACAATAAACTGATAAACCAAAACAGCACCAAAAAGATGCAAGAGCAGGTCACCCAGGAATGTTTTTTAATGTAGTCACAGTTTAATAGTCGCTGTTCGTAAAAACTTCATCAGAAACTAATGTTTAGTTTAAACTGCTGATTTAGCATAGTAGTATGTTGCACTGACTGTAGTGTATAGTGTTATGGGGTCAAGACTTCCAGTAACTTGCATGGTGGTACTACAACATATTATTCTAGCAACTTTCCAAAATTATACAAGCAATGTTTAAAATGTGTCCCTGGTTTTTGACCTTTTGCCCCCCCCCCCCAAAAAAAAAACTGAAATTGAAAATAAGTGAGAAGTTGTGCAAGATGCCTATGGCTTACACTACTGTCATTCTCTTTATAGTTTGGGTGTTGAAGTAGACTTTTATGACGGAAATGTTCTGAATTGGGCAGTTTTGCAATTATTGGTTCATGCACTTTCTTTCATTGCCTACAGTACAGTCTACTGGAAAAATGTTCAGGTAGGTGTATCAAAAAGAACACACGTATGTTTCTTGTTCTGTGTGGAAGGGGCCAATGATTTGAAAACAGCCCAAGGTAATCTTTATCCACCACTGGCCACCTGCATTTTCTTTGGATGTGGTGCAGGTTTCAATGCTGTTTCAATGAATGTGAGTTTCAAGAGCAGAGAAGTTTTAATGCTAAGTCTACTTTCATTGTTAGCCAGTATTGCTTTGTTTAATTGATGTCTGTTGGTGTTTGTGCATTGATGTGCTGCAAAATGTAAAAGTAAAATCCAAATAATCATTGTAAAAGTAAAGCAGTATGCACACATTAGTGTTTATGGTAAATGGGGTGAAATAGCCAGGTAATGGGACATTGGAATGGCTGCAGGGGGACTCTGGTGCCATATTTTGATTGTCTGTTCTTCAGTTTGTGTTCGAAAGTTGGAATCCCACAATCCCATTGGAGTGGGCGGGGTTACGTAATTATGTACACAAATTGGATGTATTTTTCATGGCCCTTGTCCAGATTTTTGATGTTTCCAGGTTGAGAGGTATGCCTGTAACAGATGGATTACACAACAGTAGGTGTAGTACATTAAATTGTGACACTTGAGAGACATGTATGTGTACAGTACAGACACTAACCAGCTGTCATGCCTTGGTTGGCAGGCATGGGAATAAAACCCAATAGATGGGACTGCAAGGGACATCTGCATAGAATGTATTAATTCAGTAGTCTTCAACATTTTTTTGCACCATAGACTGGTTTCATGTCAATTTTCCACTGACCGGCTATCACACGTGCATAATAAAGTGCATAACAGTTTTATTTATTTATTTATTTGACATTTGTTTAATAGGGAGACCTGACTGGACTAGAAGTCCATTTTCAGCAGAGGCATGGTATAAAAAGCTCAAAGTACAATAAAAGACAATTGGAAATAATTAACAAAACACAATAAAGTGCACATTCTGCTTAACAGCATAACATTGATCTACTAGGGTTGAGAGGTGCATAAACCCAATGGCAATGTTATTGACTTTAAGTTTATAAGAGCAATACTTAAAATCTGTCCCTATTATTTGGCTCTGTCCTGCATACCTCTCAACTGTACAGATTTTTGCATAATGTTCAGATATTTGTCTCATATTTTTTGTCTTTTTCTCATAAAATAATTGTTCTCTGGCAAATCACTGGCAAATCATTGAGATTTGAAGTCAGAAAATAATGACAGCTGAGGTTCATACTTCATACCCTTCAGAAAATTCATGTGAATGCAAAACCTGTATTTTAATCTACTTTCTAAGTTTGCAAGAGCAGTACTTGAAAGTGTCCCTACTTTGGGCCTTTGTCCCCACATTACTTTTGGCTTTGTCCAGATTTCTTGATCTAAGGTGTTGAGAGGTATGTGTTCAGTGGTATGGTCGAGAGATACACAAACCTGCTGTTGCCGGGGATCACTGTTACTCTTCACTCTCTCCCTCTGTGGACAGCAGGCCTCCTACACACACACACACACACACACACACACACACACACACACACACACACACACACACACACACACACACACACACACACAGACACAGTCTCTTTTGCATTCATGCATGCATTTATTCACACAAGATCGTTCTTACTCTCTCTGTATCTCTCTCACACACAGACTCTCTTTTGCATTCATGTACTCATTCACTCACACATCGCTCTCACTCTACCGATCTCTCACATACACACAATCACTTCTTCATTCATCAAAAACACGAAATAGCCAACCAGACCTCTGTAGCTCGAGCAGGAAGAGAACAAGGACACTGCGCTTGCACAATGACAGTAAAATTCAAGTAATCCACGCACCAGCCAGTAGATAACACAGGTTTATTTTAACCACACGAAACACAGGTTAAGCGCTTTCATCCACATATAGCAGACTTCCTCAGAACCAATAAATGCCCATTACTAAATGATATATATAGCAGATTTGGCGCCAAATAATCAATCAACATATATTCCATAAAAGACTTCCTTAAAATTCATGACTTTGAATGCCATTCCCTAAAAACTAATGTAATGCATAATAAATGGGAATCATAGTAATATAAACACTTATGATATTATTACTAATAAATATTACTAGTAAATATTACTAATAAGTTACTAATAAATATTACTAATAAATATGTTAAAATTGTGTAAGCATACTTTTAAAAAAACTTTTGTAAAAAACTTTTTATAAAAAATACATGAAAAAAACATCCAAATCCAAACCATGGGTTAATATAATAATTATATAAGCACAAAGAGTCATCACTTATGACCTCAAAAAACCTTTAACCACAGTCCAAAAGAAGGAAGGGTTTTATACTAATACTTTCGTTTAGTCCTGGCCAAGAAGTGGCATCACACAATATCTGCCATTTAGTTTCTAAGCAGGACAACCCTACCTTCCAGTTACCCCCATATTCACTTACCCCAATTTGATCAATAATTGTCAATGTAAAACAATGTTGGGATCCTTTTTCACTGATATGCTTACTTAGTGCATTTTTCATGTCAACTTTTTAAATTTTGTACAAATGTTCATATATACGAGTTTTTAACTTCCTTTCAGTCTTGCCAATGTAATATGCTTGACAGAAAGAACAGGAAGCCAAATAAACCACCCGCATGGTATTGCAATTCCCTTTTCTACCGTAGCATATTGTTCCATTTTTGTTACACAATTTTATAGTCTTATTAACATTAATGTACTGACAATACCTACAACTACCACATTTACTGGTATGTTCATGTTTATTCTTCCTAAATTCCTTTTTCTTACCACCTTCAATAATTCTCTTGAGATTAACTGAAGTTTTAAACACACTAATGGGATGGTCGCCTAATACTGTGGATATATCTTCAGAACTTGAAAACAGATCCCAATGCCTATTTAAAATGTCCTTAACCAAATTGGAAAAAGGGTTGAAAATGATAACACACACATTCCTTCTACTACTTTCAACATGCTTTTGGATGTTCTTATCTACAAATGTACTACCCAAAAGTGGAACAAATCTATCCCCCCCATAGTCTAATCACATATTTAGTCACTTCCTCCACCATAGTAGCTGGATATCCTCTTACCAAGAACATTTCTGCTACAGTCCTCATCTGCTCTTCCATATCCTGTCTAGTAGAACACATTCTTGCAACACAAATGCATTGCCCTTTGAGTACATTTCTAAAGATGTGAGGGGGGGTGACAACTGCCAAATTGGATATAATCATTGGAAAAGGTGGATTTCCTGTAGATTTTGGACATAAATCCTTCATTTGAATTGCTAATGTATGTGTCCAAATACGGTATACCTAACTTCTCCACTTTGTATGTGAATTTTAAAAAACTTGTGGTACTGTTAATATATGCAATGAAGCTTGGTATATCTTCTACAGGTCCCTTCCAAATTATAAATAAATCATCCAAAAAGCAGGTGTATAGAGCAATATGCTTATAATATTCACTAGGCATAACAAATACATCCTCCCACTCAAGCATAACGAGATTAGCAAATATGGGGGCACAGGAAGCCCCCATAGCTACTCCTCGAATTTGCTTAAAATATTCTCCTTGAAACTGTATGTAATTGTGGGAGAGGACAAGTCCCATCATATCTATAATTAAACATATTTTATCCCATGTAAGTTCGGAATATTTTTTCAAACTATTTTCAAAATATTCAAGGCCTATAGTGTTAGGAATACAAGAAAACAATTCCTGAACATCTATCGTAAGAAACGTCAAATCAGTAGACCATATATCTCGTTTCAATTTACTTAAGAAATCCCAAGAGTCCCTCGTTAAATGGGGGACATTATTGTATACATGTTTACACCAATGGTCTATGGCAACCCCTATATTAAATGTTTTCGATTTCGAACCAGAAATAATAGGTCTAAAGGGGGATTTTCAACACTTTTGTGAATTTTAGGGATGCCAACTATTCTAGACATCCTGGGGTGCTCAGTTCTAATAAATTCATACACTTCATTCGTAATGCGATTATCTAATAGATATTCCTCAATAGTCAAATCTATTCTGTGGTATCCTATGTTAATCTGGTTAAGAGATACCTCTTCATAATTACCAGAATTGAAAAGAATATCTTGAATAGCCTTACAATAATCATTTGTATCATATATAACTAAACCACCCCCCTTATCCGGTTTCATAATTCTAATTTCGCTATTAGCCACTACCTGGTCCAAACACAATCTCTCTCCCTTGGTAAGATTGTCACAAAAAAGTGAAGAGTACCATGGGTCTCTCCGAATGTTTCCATACAAGTGATAGATGTCTTTACATACCATTCTCTCATAGTTACTAACATGCGTGTTAGTTACAGGAATATAAGCACTTTTCCTGGCTAATCTTTTAGGTGAACCATCACATGTAACATCTTTAAACTGCAATGCTAGCTGTAGTCTCCAACAATACAACTTGACTTCCTTTATCATATCAAACACATTAAATCTAGCTGATGGAATGAATTTCATTCCCTTGCTGAACAAGGTAAAGAATTCCTGTGTAATATAAACATCAGTAAAGTTATACACTTTAAAACCTGAAAAGGAATGAACAGATACTTTGCTGCCATTGCTTACCATAGCATCAATTGGATTCTTGTCACTCACATCTACTTCACTAACCAAAAGGGGCTTACTAACCAACAAATCGTGTACCTCACTAGTATTAGGGGGCCCTTCCCCATTCCTTTCTATCTTCTTTTGCGAAATATGGGGGCTTGATGGAACCTTCCACCCTGAAAATTTTCATCTTCTTCTCTCCTTTTATGCCTGCCCCTATTTAAATCATAGTACGACTCATTAACTTTCATTCTATTCTGGTTGTAATGGGGCCAGATATATGCTCTATGCAATTTATATGCCTCTAAGTCTCTTTCTAATTTGTCCTACTTCCTATTGTAAATGTCATAAGCCTTTGATTTGGCCGCTCTAAACTGTTTGTTGAATAAATCCTGCCAAGAATGGAAGTTAGAATCCTATGTAATTTCATTATGCAATTGTTCAATTTCTGCAAGTAAACCCCCTATTTTCTCATCATTAAATTTCATAAGCAATTTAATATATTCAAAACCAAAGAAATCGAACAAGTTATTAAATTCATACATCACCGACTCATTAAACTGTACCCCTAAGGGTAATTTGAAAAAGCTTAGTCCTTTGGGCACTATTTTTAAATTCAAACATTTCTCTAGGTACCCATTATCTATTTTAGCACCCTTTATGTTATTAAGTTTCTTACCTAGCAGATAAATTTTAGATTTAATTGAATCCTTAATAAAATTCACATTTCTTTCATCATACCCAACTTTCATGGCACTATTGTAACCAAAATCAAAGTCATCATTCAAAAAATTACTCATAACTTCATTAGAATATTGTCCATAGCTTTTATTATTGCTATTAGAGGCACCTTTGCCCTTTTTATTTTGTGTTTTAGTTCTAACACAAGGGCTAGATATCGTATCTTTCGCCACAGTACCTTTGTAACGGTCAGCACCTTTGCTGACCGTTGCAGAATATGTTCTCATCATCTCCCGCTGTTTAGGCTTGGCACCCATACAATGCGTCTCTTCGTTGGAATGGAAGAGACTGAAATCAAATGTAAATTCCGCGTCATCCAAAAGATTAGTCTCAACGTCCTTAGAGTCCAAGTTCAATTGCAAGTGCAGCGTTTCCGCTGAATTTCTTACTTTTTGTCCATTCGGAATACTCGACTGACTGTCCACACCCTCCAAGTTGGGTGAATTTAAAGTAACAGATGTAACAGTTGTAGGATTGAAACTTAGACCCGGTGGAGCCGACTCCGTGTTAACTGCTTCCACAACGGGTCTAGTGAGCGTAGCAACCAGCTCCAACATTAGTTTTTAGGGAATGGCATTCAAAGTAATGAATTTTAAGGAAGTCTTTTATGGAATGTATGTTGATTGATTTTTTGGCGCCAAATCTGCTATATATATCATTTAGTAATGGGCATTTATTGGTTCTGAGGAAGTCTGCTATATGTGGATGAAAGCGCTTAACCTGTGTTTCGTGTGGTTAAAATAAACCTGTGTTATCTACTGGCTGGTGCGTGGATTACTTGAATTTTACTGTCATTGTGCAAGCGCAGTGTCCTTGTTCTTTTCCTGCTCGAGCTACAGAGGTCTGGTTGGCTATTTCGTGTTTTTGGTGTTTTGGACGCTTCTTATCCTTCTTTGGTTGTTGATATGGCTGACCTTGGATCCCCGTCTGCTTCATTGAGCAGAGTCGAATTTCAGGAACTGCGTGCGAAGGTTACGTCGTTACAAAACGACGTTAGTAAACTGTTGGAGCTGGTTGCTACGCTCACTAGACCCGTTGTGGAAGCAGTTAACACGGAGTCAGCTCCACCGGGTCTAAGTTTCAATCCTACAACTGTTACATCTGTTACTTTAAATTCACCCAACTTGGAGGGTGTGGACAGTCAGTCGAGTATTCCAAATGGATAAAAAGTAAGAAATTCAGCGGAAACGCCGCACTTGCAATTGAACTTGGACTCTAAGGACGTTGAGACTAATCTTTTGGATGACGCGGAATTTACATTTGATTTCTGTCTCTTCCATTCCAATGAAGAGATGCATCGTATGGGTGCCAAGCCTAAACAGCGGGAGATGATGAGAACATATTCTGCAACGGTCAGCAAAGGTGCTGACCGTTACAAAGGTACTGTGGCGAAAGATACGATATCTAGCCCTTGTGTTAGAACTAAAACACAAAATAAAAAGGGCAAAGGTGCCTCTAATAGCAATAATAAAAGCTATGGACAATATTCTAATGAAGTTATGAGTAATTTTTTGAATGATGACTTTGATTTTGGTTACAATAGTGCCATGAAAGTTGGGTATGATGAAAGAAATGTGAATTTTATTAATGATTCAATTAAGTCTAAAATTTATCTGCTAGGTAAGAAACTTAATAACATAAAGGGTGCTAAAATAGATAATGGGTACCTAGAGAAATGTTTGAATTTAAAAATAGTGCCCAAAGGACTAAGCTTTTTCAAATTACCCTTAGGGGTACAGTTTAATGAGTCGGTGATGTATGAATTTAATAACTTGTTCGATTTCTTTGGTTTTGAATATATTAAATTGCTTATGAAATTTAATGATGAAAAAATAGGGGGTTTACTTGCAGAAATTGAACAATTGCATAATGAAATTACACAGGATTCTAACTTCCATTCTTGGCAGGATTTATTCAACAAACAGTTTAGAGCGGCCAAATCAAAGGCTTATGACATTTACAATAGGAAGTTGGACAAATTAGAAAGAGACTTAGAGGCATATAAATTGCATAGAGCGTATATCTGGCCCCATTACAACCAGAATAGAATGAGAGTTAATGAGTCGTACTATGATTTAAATAGGGGCAGGAATAAAAGGAGAGAAGAAGATGAAAATTTTCAGGGTGGAAGGTTCCATCAAGCCCCCATATTTCGCAAAAGAAGATAGAAAGGAATGGGGGAGGGCCCCCTAATACTAGTGAGGTACACGATTTGTTGGTTAGTAAGCCCCTTTTGGTTAGTGAAGTAGATGTGAGTGACAAGAATCCAATTGATGCTATGGTAAGCAATGGCAGCAAAGTATCTGTTCATTCCTTTTCAGGTTTTAAAGTGTATAACTTTACTGATGTTTATATTACACAGGAATTCTTTACCTTATTCAGCAAGGGAATGAAATTCATTCCATCAGCTAGATTTAATGTGTTTGATACGATAATGGAAGTCAAGTTGTATTGTCGGAGACTACAGCTAGCATTGCAGTTTAAAGATGTTACATGTGATGGTTCACCTAAAAGATTAGCCAGGAAAAGTGCTTATATTCCTGTAACTAACACGCATGTTAGTAACTATGAGAGAATGGTATGTAAAGACATCTATCACTTGTATGGAAACATTCGGAGAGACCCATGGTACTCTTCACTTTTTTGTGACAATCTTACCAAGGGAGAGAGATTGTGTTTGGACCAGGTAGTGGCTAATAGCGAAATTAGAATTATGAAACCGGATAAGGGGGGTGGTTTAGTTATATATGATACAAATGATTATTGTAAGGCTATTCAAAATATTCTTTTCAATTCTGGTAATTATGAAGAGGTATCTCTTAACCAGATTAACATAGGATACCACAGAATAGATTTGACTATTGAGGAATATCTATTAGATAATCGCATTACGAATGAAGTGTATGAATTTATTAAACTGAGCACCCCAGGATGTCTAGAATAGTTGGCATCCCTAAAATTCACAAAAGTGTTGAAAATCCCCCCTTTAGACCTATTATTTCCGGTTCGAAATCGAAAACATTTAATATAGGGGTTGCCATAGACCATTGGTGTAAACATGTATACAATAATGTCCCCCATTTAACGAGGGACTCTTGGGATTTCTTAAGTAAATTGAAACGAGATATATGGTCTACTGATTTGACGTTTCTTACGATAGATGTTCAGGAATTGTTTTCTTGTATTCCTAACACTATAGGCCTTGAATATTTTGAAAATAGTTTGAAAAAATATTCCGAACTTACATGGGATAAAATATGTTTAATTATAGATATGATGGGACTTGTCCTCTCCCACAATTACATACAGTTTCAAGGAGAATATTTTAAGCAAATTCGAGTAGCTATGGGGGCTTCCTGTGCCCCCATATTTGCTAATCTCGTTATGCTTGAGTGGGAGGATGTATTTGTTATGCCTAGTGAATATTATAAGCATATTGCTCTATACACCTGCTTTTTGGATGATTTATTTATAATTTGGAAGGGACCTGTAGAAGATATACCAAGCTTCATTGCATATATTAACAGTACCACAAGTTTTTTAAAATTCACATACAAAGTGGAGAAGTTAGGTATACCGTATTTGGACACATACATTAGCAATTCAAATGAAGGATTTATGTCCAAAATCTACAGGAAATCCACCTTTTCCAATGATTATATCCAATTTGGCAGTTGTCACCCCCCTCACATCTTTAGAAATGTACTCAAAGGGCAATGCATTCGTGTTGCAAGAATGTGTTCTACTAGACAGGATATGGAAGATCAGATGAGGACTGTAGCAGAAATGTTCTTGGTAAGAGGATATCCAGCTACTATGGTGGAAGAAGTGACTAAATATGTGATTTGACTATGGGGGGATAGATTTGTTCCACTTTTGGGTAGTACATTTGTAGATAAGAACATCCAAAAGCATGTTGAAAGTAGTAGAAGGAATGTGTGTGTTATCATGTTCAACCCTTTTTCCAATTTGGTTAAGGAAATTTTAAATAGGCATTGGGGTCTGTTTTCAAGTTCTGAAGATATTGCCACAGTATTAGGTGACTATCCCATTAGTGTGTTTAAAACTTCAGTTAATCTCAAGAGAATTATTGAAGGTGGTAAGAAAAAGGAATTTAGGAAGAATAAACATGAACACACCAGTAAATGTGGTAGTTGTAGGTATTGTCAGTACATTAATGTTAATAAGACTATAAAATTGTGTAACAAAAATGGAACAATATGCTACGGTAGAAAAGGGAATTGCAATACCATGCGGGTGGTTTATTTGGCTTCCTGTTCTTTCTGTCAAGCATATTACATTGGCAAGACTGAAAGGAAGTTAAAAACTCGTATATATGAACATTTGTACAAAATTAAAAAAGTTGACATGAAAAATGCACTAAGTAAGCATATCAGTGAAAAAGGATCCCAACATTGTTTTACATTCACAATTATTGATCAAATTGGGGTAAGTGAATATGGGGGTAACTGGAAAGTAGGGTTGTCCTGGTTAGAAACTAAATGGCAGATATTGTGTGATGCCACTTCTTGGCCAGGACTAAACGAAAGTATTAGTATAAAACCCTTCCTTCTTTTGGACTGTGGTTAAAGGTTTTTTGAGGTCATAAGTGATGACTCTTTGTGCTTATATAATTATTATATTAACCCATGGTTTGGATTTGGATGTTTTTTTCATGTATTTTTTATAAAAAGTTTTTTACAAAAGTTTTTTTAAAAGTATGCTTACACAATTTTAACATATTTATTAGTAATATTTATTAGTAACTTATTAGTAATATTTACTAGTAATATTTATTAGTAATAGTATCATAAGTGTTTATATTACTATGATTCCCATTTATTATGCATTACATTAGTTTTTAGGGAATGGCATTCAAAGTCATGAATTTTAAGGAAGTCTTTTATGGAATGTATGTTGATTGATTTTTTGGCGCCAAATCTGCTATATATATCATTTAGTAATGGGCATTTATTGGTTCTGAGGAAGTCTGCTATATGTGGATGAAAGCGCTTAACCTGTGTTTCGTGTGGTTAAAATAAACCTGTGTTATCTACTGGCTGGTGCGTGGATTACTTGAATTTTACTGTCATTGTGCAAGCGCAGTGTCCTTGTTCTTTTCCTGCTCGAGCTACAGAGGTCTGGTTGGCTATTTCGTGTTTTTGGTGTTTTGGACGCTTCTTATACTTCTTCATTCATACCTGCATTCACTCACACATTGCTCTCACTTTCCCGATCTCTCACACACAGTCGCCTCCTCATTCATACCTGCATTCACTCACACATCTTTCTCACACTCCCGATCTCTCACATACACAAAGTCACTTCCTCATTCATACCTGGATTCACTCACACATCCCTATCACTCTCCTAATCTCTCACACACAGTCACTTACTTATTCATACTTGCATTCACTCACACATTGCTTTCTCTCTCCCGATCTCTCTCACACACACACAGTCACTTCCTAATTCATACCTTCATTCACTCACACATTGCTCTCACTCTCTCGATCTCTCAAACGCACACAGTCACTTACTTATTCATACTTGCACTCACTCACACATTGCTCTCACTCTCCCTCTCTCTCTCTCTCTCTCTCTCACACACACACACACACACACACACACACACACACACACACACACACACACACACACACACACACATACACACACACACAGTCACTTCCTAATTCATACCCTCATTCACTCACACATCGCTCTCACTCTCCCGATCTCTCACACACACACAGTCACTTCCTCATTCATACATGCATTCACTCACACATCGCTCTCACTATCCTGATCTCTCACACACACACACACACACACACACACACACACACACACACACACACACACACACACACACACACACACACACACACACACACACACACACACACACACACACATTCACACACACATCACTCTCTCACACACACACAATCACTTCCTCATTCATACCTGCAATCACTTACACATCACTTTTACTTTCTCCTGATCTCTCACATACACACAGTCACTTCCTCAGTCATACCTGCATTCACTCACACATCTCTCTCACTCTCCTGATCTGTCACACACAGAGTCACTTCCTCAGTCATACCTGCATTCACTCACACATCGCTCTCACTCTCCTGATCTCTCACATACACAGTCACTTCCTCATTCATACCTGCATTCACTGACACATGGCTTTAACTCTCCCGATCACTCGCACACACAGTCTCTGTTGCTGTCATGCACACATTCACTCACACATGCAGACTCAAACATAAACACACACACACACACACACACATGGACTCTTCTACTTTCATGCACGTATTCACTCACACACACAGACAGTCACATAAACACACTCATACACACATTCACGTTTTCATTTCAATCCATACCTGATGACCCAGTAGCAAATAATCCACTGCCCAGTGCTGGTCCATGACCAGGTGCTTGGGAACCACTGTATTAACTGACTGCAAGTTTGAACAGACATTCCAAGAATACAGCCATACTAGAATACACAGCTTTATTTCTGACTGAGCATTGCTGGTGAACACGTTTGCTATTGATTTTAACAGTCTATGACATCTAAACACACAATTATCTACTCATAATATGGGCTACCTCACCCATTTACCTGTAGTTCCCATGGAGAGAGAAATTGTGAGCATTACATGACTGCTACTGTAATATTTACTGTTACATACCACTGGATTTAAACCCTGGACTGTGTGTGGCAAAAATCTACTATTTATCGAGCATTTAATAGACTGAGCTACCCAGTCATTGCTGATTACCGAATGACTGATATTTGTCTTGAACTCATCTGGAACCATGCTATGAGTTGGTAGTACTATTACAGTGTTACTGCAGTGACAGTAGAATGCGCACGTATGGAATACAAGCATAACACAGGTAGTATGTAAGCTTTATTTCAGTATCTGCAATGCAGGTGTACACATTTTAATGTTAGGGGTGTGAAATATCTGTGAAGTCAACAAACAATATCAGCTCATGGAGTGGGCTACATCACCCATATACCTTTATTACCTGAAGTCTGTGGATGACAGAGCATTATGTGACTGATATTGACTTAAAGACAGCCTTAAACAGTACTATGGGTTAAGAAATGCAGTTTACAGCCATTAGATTTGCATTCTACAGCAATTACAGTATTATACTTGAGTGCTGCAACCTTAATTCATAGACTCATTGCATACAGCTCTACTGCAGTAGTTATGACAAGACAGTCCTGATGTCCACCATTTCCCTTGCTGTTACTGGTATTGTTTCTTGTTTTATTGAACTACAGTTATTATTCATTTATTGCACTACAGTTCTAATTCCATATTTATTACACTACAGACTTTATTGTATATACTTTATTGCAGTTAATGCTTTACTCTTTCTTGCTTATTGCACTACAGTTAGCATAATACATCTGTACTCGCCACACACACGCCGCAACCTGACCAAGTGCCTGGCAGGGGATGCAACATTGTGAGCCCTCTCAGCTGCAACTGTTGGGAGAGAAGCACATCATTATGCATTCCAGTTTTGCAGACATTCAGCTGCATTTTCTTAAGACAGCAGAAAACATACTTACATACTTGTCGGGTATTCACTGCCTTTGCTTCTTGGACCCCCTTTACACTCCAAGCCCTGGAAACTGCCCTGTTGCAGTCGATCATCATGGTTTTTAACAAGGAGTCCAACCATGACCATGGACTCCAGAATACTCCACTTCTGTGCTGAACTGTGCATCTTTTCCTGCACCACCAGCCATATCTACAGTAGATAAGACTCCAAGGAATGATGCAGATTCCCACTTGTTGCATTTAATAATGGCTGGTTTCCCACCCTTATACATCACTGAGCACCATTCAAAAATGCTGCATTGCTTAGCAGTGAGCAAACAAGCCAAGGAGAGTTGAGCAGCTTGCAAGCATGCACAATTGTGGATTTAGCAAAGCTGAGCACCATATAAACATTGGCAGCCATTATCATGTTTATGTGCTGCTTAGCAGGCTTTAGTACAATTGAGCAGAGCATAGCAGAGCACAGCAGAGCACAGCTGTGCCATATTTTAAAATTGTGCACATAACGTGTAAAACAAATATGCATACATGTTTTCCCTTCCATGTATTCAAACCCTAGGCCTACTACACTTAAACCCACAACTCTACCCATTTAGCTACATGGATATTAAGAAATATGGTATGCCTTTACATATACCACTTCTACCTGTTAGCAGTACTGTGCACCATGCTGTGCCATGCAAACATGCTTAAACACACCTATAAATAAATAGTTAATTCCATCCAGTTTCTGTTTTTAGATGTCTGGCAGATGTCAGCTGTCTATATGTGAGCACAGCTTGTCATTACTGCACTCAGTGCCATGCTGCGCAAACATGCATTAAAAAAAACACACAGGACATTTATAGAACGTCATATCATTTACTCATTGAGCAATTGGCACACTGCATTACAGTGCTACAGTGGCTGGGACCACTGCAGGGAATCTCATACTCATCTGCAGCCACGGTTAGCTGCTACATCTCTTCCTAATATCTGTGCTCCTTGGCTCACCCTCGACAGTGCACCATCATTAATATGCATGGCATGCTGCCGAGGGGGGCCATGGCTGTGTACACAGATACATTCTGTATAGGCTCTACATGGTGCATACATGGATTTTATTAAATCCTGGGGATGGTCTTCATAGCTAGAATAAATAAGACAGGACATATAGGGCATTCTTATGTAGTGTCTCTTCCAACATTAATATCCTATGATAATTACACATTTCTTAGTAAATGAATTTTAGCATTTCAATATAAAGCAGAGACCCAATTAAACAATGTTTTACCTACACTTCCTTACTTCAAAACTTTATATAAAAAACCCACTCAAGTGAATCAAATGCATTTTTGATATCAAAGAAAATTGTCCCCATGTCCTCCCACCTTTTTTTATCAGCAAATGCCAAAAATGTCCTAATCAACTCCCAATTAGTCTCTAAGGAGCTACCATGGACAGAGTCCCTCTGACTGACATGCACTAACTTTGCTAGAAACCTTTACAATCTCCTGGCTAATGTTGCTGTTAAAATGTATGCATCCATATTAGTCAGTGCAGTAGACCTTTAAGTTTGTGGTTTCCCTTTATCCTGTTTACCTTTGGGTAGTAAAACAACCAACACATTTGTAAAAGACTCTGGTTGCATTTCAGTTTTATCTCCAATATTGTATAACCAAGTTAAGTGACTAATCAGCTTCCCCTGAAAAAGTTTATAAAACTCCACAAGAACTCCATCACCACCAGAAACTTTCCTCCTTTGAGTCTCCTGAGTACAGAGATGTCTCTAACCATTTCTTCTTGCTTAGCCACAGGTAATGTCTCTAAAAACATTATGAACCATCTCTGAATGTGATACAATATTTCCCCTGCTTTTCAGAAAATTAAGTTTTGAAATTATCTTTCTGTCTATCTTTCACTTTTGCTACCAAACACTTTCTAGATTTTTCTCCTCTACACCAGCAAAAATCCTGAATATCTACAAGCCTTTTTTAATATGGCAGTTTCAAGCTTCTGAATTTGTGCCTGCAATCTGGCTATTTGAAAAAAAAAAAGAAAAAAAGTCTCCCCTGTTCGTATCCAGTTCCTTCTGGAGGGAACATAACTCCTGACTCCTTTTCCTAACCTGACATTAGCCTAAAATTCTTCCTACCCTGATGTTCTTCCTTACTCATAAAGTACCCTTTAAATGCCCACTTAACTGCATTCCACCATACTAGGGGATAATTTCCTGACTTGCTAGCCTAATACTCTTTTCCAGAATTTTTTTCAATATAAACGTTCCTTCAGACTTACTTTTCACACTTCCCCAGCACCAAGATTTTCAGGACTTCAACCCTCCCCCCATTTCAGCAACTCCATTTTGTTTAACTTAATCTCCTGGAATAAAATAATATCTGTTTTCAATCTTTTTAACTTATTTCTAATTTTCCCCATCTTAATCAAATGACAAATTCCTCCCCAATGTCAGTTAACTAATTTCAAAAATCCCCTCTTCCCCCTACTTAGCTAGTGCCTTGCCTTGTCTTTTCCTCCCCCATCATTGTCAGGGCTAGGTCGTTTCTGATCCTTGGATCTATCAAAGATCTATGCCTGGTTCCTGAAGCTGAGGTAGCTCTAGGAACTATGATCGTGAGAATGTAGGCATATCACATGGATGTTCCATCACCCTCCCTAAGAAAAAAAGAGAAGAGAACTCAGTCCACTCCCAGTTCAAAATAAAGTATAATTACATTTTCTAAACTTATATTCAAATGCTAATTTACATTTACCTAATAACATCTGTAGAATTATATTACTCCTGTGAAAATGCAGAATGTGAAACAGCACATTCCTGTACAAAATAACAAGCACATGAGAAAAGGGAAGCCAAATCCCTAATTATTGTAGGTATACTTAATGAAAAAAAAACTCTACATTGACTGATTTACATTAATTAGACTAAATCAATGCCTTGACAAAACAGTTTATGCATTTCTTGCTGTTATGCTAAGCATGACCGAAGCAAAAAAGAACAGTCTAAAATGTCCAAATAACTATTATCAAAAATAAAAATATAAGGCAGTGTCAATTGATATAGTATGAATTGTCCAGTGATGCCTTCCAGGCTACTTGCTGATCTAGTTTTTAATGAAGTTGACCTGCTTTGGGCTATTCTGATTAGCTGCATGAGTTTCTGATGCAATGTCTTCCAGTCTTGCTACTGACTGAAACATGTTTGGCTAAAGCACCCTGAAATTCAGCAACCATGTAGTTTTTAGAACTGACACTTTGTCTACCTCATGCTACATTAACATCAGAATGTAAAATCTTTACCATGTACTCTTTAGTCTGAATATTAGTGCCATCTGAATAAGCTTGCTGGTCCTTCCTTAAATGTGAACCATACTTGATTTTAATCTGGCAATGGTGGTGTATCATGGTTATCCTCTCTGCCTCTTTTTGACATAGAGTTAAGCTCATCTGACTCCAGGTCAGCACTCAAAATCCTCATCTGTGAGTGGACATACCAGTCCATCTTTTGTGTGGGTGATGTTTGCCTGGTAATGGATTTAGGCATAACTTCCTCTAACATCACACTGAGAGGTATAGCCCTTATACCCAATAGAGTCCTACCACTGCCACAATAGATTGTGTACCTCCTCCAGAGCACTGAAATGCCATTTCTAGCCCTCAATCATGGCTACAAGTGTCACTGGGCAGGGAAGCCAAGACATCAAGACCCTCTTCTTCAACTCCCTCCTGACCCCCACAAAAGCTGCCTGATTTAAATATACCCAGGGATTCAATAAACTCCATGTAAGCTTCCCACAAAGCCTACATGGAGTTCACATGTTTGAGTGATGAGTAGAAGTGCTAATTACATATTCATGCCCTGTACCATGTTTAATCATAAATAAGAGAGATTTCATGGCTAGCAACAGTATTACCAGCCAGGAAACTGTGTAAAGCAACAAGGACAGCAGCAGACCTGTAAACCTGTTCACCTAAGGGCAGACTAGCTATGCAAGTTTGCAATATATGCTCCGCAGTTTACCAGGGTTATTAATAAATAATTGTACATCGTTCCAACACATTACATGAAAGTGTATACAGTGCAGAGTGTTGTGTAAACCTGTGTCAGGCATAATGTACCAAAGGGGTCTCAATAATCAGAAAGGTACACAGACTGCATTATAAATAAATACGGGAAGTGTATGTATTGAATAGGGACACATAGATGAATTGTAGGAATGAACACAGGGAAAAAGGACAGGCAAAACATGGTAATGTACAGCAGAAGAGGGCAAGTGATTGAAGACAGTTGTAGCATGAACACTAATCACATATCAACACAATACAGTATGGACTGCATGGTGAATATATATGTGGAATGTACCAGCACCCAGGATGATGCCACAGTATAAACAAGAAATGATTGACATCAACTATTGGCTTAGCTACTGGTGTCAATCCTGGGAGATCCAGTAGCTGTCAGACTGGAATAAAATAGTTGACAGGCCATGCTGCTTTGCCAGAGATGGTCTGCTCTTGTGTATTATAGGCTGCCAGATACTGGCAAAGATGCTTGTCTCACCCATAGTGCCTTTTTTAGGCAATGTCAAAGCAACAATAATTCTGACATAATAAAATCCACTGGAGGCAAATTCAAGGTTCTGCTGCATAATGCCAGGAGTCTAAACATGAAGCTCCACTGGAGGAAATTGCCAGCCTGCTAGGTGCCAGATGTGTATAAAACGTTACCCCCCTGGACCCACAGGCCATGCCCCAAAGCATAACAGACAGCAGTCCTCTGCAAGGTATCTCTTGAGTTCAGTTCATATCTGCACTCTTCAACTCTAAAAACATGGACTCAGTGGTATCAGATAACATCCTGGATTGCTTACTAAGCAACCTATTGACAACAACCCCCCACAACTCCAACTCAGTGTTACAAGACCTAGAAACACAGGTAGATAGCAATCTGAACTTTCACCAAATTTCCACAGTGGTAAGGAAGGCCTTCTATGCCATGTACCTCATAAGTAAGGGCATCTCATCCAGGTCTGAAGATATTATAACATCAATGTACACAACCCTCAGCAGAACATTAATAGAATATACTGCTCCCCATTGCTGGTACCTCACCAGACGCCTGCAGTACCTGGAGAGACAACGGGTTTCCCAACAAGAAAATACAGGGCATCCAAACCAAATCATGACATGCATGGATAAACTGAAAGCCATGTCACTACAGTCTGTATCTTATTGACTTCTGAGAGATGACTTCTGCCTGGCCTACAGGGTAGGCTCTGACTCTGCACTGTTGGACTTGCTGCACATCTACAAATCTAATATCAATCTAAACCTCCAAATCATGTAAGGTAGAGCTCCTCACTGACCCTGTTCAAGTGCAAGCTAGAAAAATATATGGGAGACCACAAATTTACCCTGGGGATGGCACACATATCCCTCATGGACAAGGGTAATCTGTTGACCATACACTCACTCTGCAAATTGTGTTCATCTAATAAGGACAATCACTGCAATTGTGATGAACATGTCTAGGCTAGTAAGGGATGTAGAAATTATATCCTAGAACCTCTGATTAAATTATGAACCTATGTCAACAGTTTCTAGGAGACATATTACTACATCTGTTGTAGATAAAGCATGTAATGTAATGGCAGCAATGGCCATTAATACATTAGCTCACATCACAGATTGTAATACCATCTTGTAGTCATACTGTACATCCACACCTCAATATAGCATATGTCAGCGACAGCAATATTGACATGTCAAGTGATCATAGGGTCATAGCCATAGGACACTATTAGTCAGATGGCCAACATCGCATGAAATCCTAGCTATTATTAAAAAATGAAAGTAACAATGCCTATATGTATATCACGGAAGATAATAATACTATTGTGTATATGTGTATATTTGTTGGATTGCATTACATTTTGCTACTGTTCAAATGTGGCGTGCACTACACCATGACAGACTTAGCAATCACACATGCAGTGGTCTGTTGGTGTCTTACATATGCTCATGGAAGGACTGTGTTTCATGATGTGTGTAGGCATATTTGACAAGAGGACATGCTTCAGTCCTCTGCAGGAAGGATGTCATGTGACCAGAGGACAAAGGAGGATGTGTGAGACTATGTGAATGGTACCCCTAGTGGTAATGAAATGAAAAGCTATTCCAAAATCAAACAATGACCATAATATTCCAGCAACCAAACAAAGAGCTATACACTGGGCCTGATACAAACATTACACCTGTGTAGGCATAGAATAGGAATGCCATGCAATGTCACAGTAGTGACACCACATATGTCTGACTGTAACATTGCAACATTGAAGTATATGGAGTATGATAGCATCATTATATGCTGAGGAGAATATGTTGCGAGCACTGAAGAGCATGCATGTGGAGTTATATCCCAGTGTAAAAGTCTTTCATAAGTGATAGTGGTATGTATAGCCATACAAGTAGCTTGTTGTCTAAGTAGAACTCATATATGCATAGTTAAAGTACATTGCAAACACAGTAGTTAATGTCACTGCCACAGCACAGGTTTGTCTTGAATACTGTCAAAGTGCACCTTTCACAGGATGACATAGTTATTGTATGTTACAACATGATGTTTCAAGGAGTGTTGGAAAAAGCTATGGACTGACATATCATTCTAAAACTACCTAGTTACAGGGCACTGTACTTAACACAAGCATCAGAGCACAATTCTAGCTCTTATAGTGTCAAACAACACTTTACACTGACATCCGCAGACTCTGGAGAGAGAAAGATGATAATAGCAGTATCCCACATGCTGCTGTAAAAATGCTGTCTGGAATATCAAGCAAGTACACACACTCACCAGTTGAATGCAGTGAGAAAAGAACCCTGCCTATCTAAGTACACCAACTAGAGTGTCTCCATATTTAATGCAAGCACCACAGCACAAGTCTGACTTGGAGATTGTCAGACACTTTATAGCTGCTGACATCAGCAGGGTCTGGGAAGAGGAAGATGGTAATATTAGTATTCCACATACCAGTGTAAAATGGTCTCTCAAATGTCAAGCACATGCACACACACACACACACACACACACACACACACACACACACACACACACACACACACACACACACACACACACACACACACACACACACAGCTGTTGACTGCATTGAGAACAGAACCCCTAATTACACCAATGACCTCTGTATTTAATGCAAGGACCACAACACAAGTGTGAATTTTATAATGCTGCAGGGCAATTTATAGTGACAGAGCTGTTGGCTGCATTGAGAACAGAACCCCTAAGTACACCAATGACCTCTGTATTTAATGCAAGGACCACAACACAAGTGTGATTTTTATAAGGCTGCAGGGCAATTTATATTGAATGACATCATCACTGGATGTTGAACAGAAGATGTTGGGAGGCCTGTCTGAAATGGATAGCTAGCCATGTCCAACTGTGAAAATAGCGGTACTCCATGAGAGTGTAGTGATGACTGCAGGATACACAATTATGCTCTTTTGACTAGACAGACACACAAATACACACATTAGTTGACTGCAGTGAGATTAAACACTCTACCTAAATATGTGGACTAGAGAACTCTGTACTTAATACAAGCATCACAGCACAAGTGTGATGTTTACAAGGTTGCAGAACAATTTATAGTGGATGACATCATCAATGGGTGTTGGAGAGAAGATGTTGGGAGGTCTGTCTGAAATGGATAGCTAGCCATGTCCAACTGTCAAGATATTAAAGTTCTGCATTTTACCAGATTGATGAGTGTGGAAAGTATAGTATCTTCTGTTGTGTATCCAATGTGCAGGTATACTTTATGAGACAGCTTTACAAAATATATGAAAACAGTTATGCACATTATTACAGCTATTGGAAAATGTGAAGCTATTGGAAATATGAATATGTATTGTCATTATAGAGATGCACATGGTATATAAGAAAGAATTTAGCATTTATTTCTGTCATGTAGTTGATATATTTGTGAACAAGTACTGAGGTTGACGTGCATGGGGAAGTAAGAGGTGGCTGCAGTATAAATATATGTTCTTTTCTTAAAACGTGCTTTCTCCTTTGTTATGTTTTTTCCATGTACTTTAATTGCAGGAAGACTACCTGGACAATAAGCAATAGTAATACATGCTAATGTAAAGATTCAATAGGGCACTGCCGAGCAGCTGGTTTGTGCAATCGATGACAAAGTGTTTGCACATGTGAGATGCACATTTCTACTGTTATTTTTCTGCTTGCGCATAGGTAAGTAGTGAGCAAAAGTAAGCCTCACTGTTAAAATTATGTGAGTTCTGAGCACTATGTGTATACAACACACCTGCTGATTTTGTAGCATGAGGTGTAAATACACTAACACACTCCTTTTGTAGTCTAGATGATACGGGGTTCGATGCCACAACATACCTGTTGATTTTGTAGCATGAGGTGTAAATACACTAACACATTCCTTTTGGAGTACAGATGATACAGGGTTTGAAGCCAGGTATATCTAATGATTTTAAATTTGTATTGAGAATGCAATGAAATAATTCTTTACTCTGCATTCACTATCACTGTAGCTCAGTGTTTTTAAGTGGTATTGTGCTGAGTTAACCACAGCAAGTATAAGACATTCACCATCACTTGGCATTGATGAGAGATGCCAAACTCCATGCAAACACACAGGTCAAAAGGTGAAGAGCTCCATTGTTTTTGTACTTATGTGCGTTGTATGTAATTCTACTGGATTAAAAGTGCCAAAATTGGGTAGTTAAGAAAGTAGTGAAATGGGAGGCAGGTAGGGGGAAGAACAAAGGGAAAGCAACACAGGAATGTGCAAGGGGGTGGGAAAGAACCATAGTTATTCACTTCTTCAACAGTGTGAAATGGAAATATGTAGAGAATATTAGATTAATTTGGACTGTCATCTCAACAAAAAGGGGTGACAACAACGCAACCATGTTGTATAACTAATTGCAGATAATCTCCAAGAACACAAAATACCACCACGGCTCTGGAAGTCCCAAACTTTTATTAGAACACACAGTCAAGGCAGATCACTCAGTACTTTCAGGTTACATCCGAACCCTTAATCAGACATAGAACCATTGCATTCATTTAAATACTAAAAAAGGCGCCAAAAAACTCATACATTTCATTCCTAAATAATCATGTCAAACTTAACTACTAGTTGGCAGCCATAATACATATATCTTAAGCAGTTACTTGGTTAAAAAACAATGAATTACCTAATATAATAAACATTGTGCATATACATATATAAAATCAGCAATAAAAAATAAAAAATACAAAATATATATATATATATATATATATATATATATATATATATATATATATATATATATATATATATATATATATATATATATATATATATATATATATATATATATATAAATATATATATATAATATATAATATATATATATATATATATATATATATATATATATATATAAACCATTCCTTAAAGACAGACCTCTGAAACATTGAGATGAAATGTGTATGTATATATATATATATATATATATATATATATATACACATATATATATATATATATATATATATATATATATATATACACATACACATATATATATATATATATATACATATATATATATATATATATATATATATATATATATATATATATATATATACATATACATATATATATATATATATATATATATATATATATATATATATATATATATATATATATATATATGGGTCTACTTCATATGAGCGACAGTTCATATGATCGAAACTCATTTGGTTGACAGCTCATTTGGTCGAAAACTTGTATTCAAGGCGCTTAATAGGTATTTGCCCCCATCCCCAAAGATGTGCGTCCCTGGAGTTGTTTATATATATATATATATATATATATATATATATATATATATATATATATAGTTGGGGGTGCCCACATTGGGGGTGTTGGGAGCGAAGCCCCCCCACTAATATTCGTTTAATATTCATTTAAAACAAGAAAATACCACAAAAACTAAATATTTTAAATGAATAAAGCCCCCCACACCCTCCAATGTGGGGGGCTGTGCCCCCACACCCCCCTAACTATATATATCAACTTCAGGGTCGCACAACTTTGGGAAGGGGCAAATCTCTGTTAAGTGCTTTAAATACTGGTTGTTGACCAAATGAGCTGTCGACCAAATGTGTTTCGATCATATGAACTGTCGATCATATGAAGTAGACCCATATACACACACATATATATATATATATATATATATATATATATATATATATATATATATATATATATAGAACTATATTATATGTACATATTTATTTATTTATCTATTTATTGTCTGTTCTATATATATGCATGGGTTTTTATATATATTTTTGCATTTTTTTATTTATTTTTTATTGCTGATTTTATATATGTATATGCACAATTTTTAAAAACTAACAACTGAGATGACAGCGAAAAACAAAGCCAAAAACCACAAAAACTCTCTGTGGAAGCCCAATGAAGGGAGAGAACTGGAAGAGAATAGTGTTTATTAAGCAAATCCTGCACAAATACACCCAAATACACGAATGTTGTAAGTCTTGCCAATACGTTTTCGTTTTCCGCTTCGTCAGATGTAAAAAGCAATGAAATTACAAAGAGCAGAATTTATACCAAATTTGAACTAGTGGCTTGAAGCAAGAACAAATCAAATCCTTCAAACATTTAATCCCTTCCAACACATGAATATGCATGTATAACTCATGAATATGCCAATTTAAATTACTAAAGCTCCTTTAATACATGTTTAAAAGTCTAAAAAACAATCTATTTTGAAATGATAAAAACTAAAATGATTATTTACAAAAAAATCCAACATACACATAGTTAAAATACTGTAAATATATTCATATAAATACTTAATAATATGTTGCAATCAAGTAAACTTTGCAATAAATAAATAAATAAAGTAATGCCCTCTAGTGGACTAAAATGCCAATTACAACTTTGCTGATCTTATTTTTAAAACTGGAAGAATGGACAACATGTAATTTAAACCATGGAATTTCGTGGCTTCTAAGACAATTTGCCAATAAAGCTCACGGTATTCAAGTTTTGTTTCTCACATGCCCCCTCTGATATCTTTGGGAGCTACCTCTAAGACAAAAAACAAAAATGAAGCTTGTGGACAGATAGACATATGTCTAAACAAAGCATTATTAGAATTTGATTTACTTATTTCGTACATATGTTCATATATGCGTGTCTTTAGTTTTCTTTCTGTCTTGCCAATGTAAAATGAACTGCAAATCCTTCACGAAGCAAGGTACACAATTCCACTCATATTACAATTGGCAAAACATTTACTAGTAATAGTTCTGTCCCTACTACCTATTACCAAAGAAGATGAGTTAATAAGATAGGGGCACTGAGAACATGTACCACATTTAAAAGTCCCTATCCTTTTGGTATTAACTTATTTTGTAGAAGAACAACCGTATTCAAAAATATTTTTAAAATTCCTTTCTTTTCTATAGGTAAAAGTTAATGTATCCCTAAAGAGGGGGCCCAAATCAGAAATTTCCTTAAATTTCTCCCATTCTTTACTAATAATGTTCCTGATGGTACCTGCGTCTCCATTAAAGTCCAAAATATAAGTTGATTTACCTTCACTGAAAAGATTGAACTGACTAGATGGGTTCCCCAAGGGAGCATCCACTCCCGAGATAGGTGCAAATCTACCTAATCTACCATTTTTTACCTCTATTGTAACTTGCTCAATAACTTGGATAGGATAACCTCTCTCTAGAAACATTTGACACATGAACTCACACTCATTATAAAAATCTTTGTCAATAGACGGCATACGACTAATTCTGACAAGTTGTCCTTTTAGTAAATTCTTTTTTTGAAAAAATGGATGACCGCTGGTAAAATGCAAGTATGAATTTGAAAAAGTATTTTTTCTGTATACCTTTGAGACAAACATACCCTGGTCCAATGTAATGTGAACATCCAAATAAATAAGCTCATGCATGTTTGTATTGTGTGTAAATTGCAAAAAAATGTGATGTACTTTTTAAATATTCCAGAAAATCATAAAACCTATCCATGGTGTCAGTCCAAAAAATAACAATATCGTCCAAAAAATGCTTGTAAAGGGACCAACAACTTTTAAATTCACTATTCAACACATATGTGTTCTCCCACCAGGTTAAAATGATGTTAACATAAGTGGGGGCACATTTGGCTCCCATAGCCACTCCCTTGATTTGTTTGTAAAATTCACCTTCAAAAAACATATAATTGTTGTTTAAAACAAGCTCCATTAACAGTAAACTGGTATTAAAATCATTATTGGAAAATTGTCCACCAGAAATCATTGCTTGTTCCAACCATTGAAGTCCAATATCATGAGGAATACTCCCAAATAAATCCACTATATCTAAAGTAACAAATATTAAATTCTCTTTAATAAGATCCGGTTTCAACTGCCTAAGAAAGTCTGTATGGGTTTTTATATATATTTTTGCATCTTTTATTTATTTTTTATTGCTGATTTTATATATGTATATGCACAATTTTTATTATATTAGGTAATTCATTAGTTTTTAACTATGTAACTGTTTGGATAGTGCTACCTGAGGGCACAGGTAGTGCAGGGGTAGCAGGGACAGTTCTGCAAGGTTGAGTCCCAGATGTGCTGGGTGTCTGTGCCGGAGCTGGTGGAGTGGAGGCAGGCTGAGCCACTGAGGTTGGCCTACCACCTTCTGCTGTAAAGCATTTTGTGATTTGTCAGAGATGGATGACAGGGATATGTTTTTACAACACATAGCAAAATAAAAAAAAATAGATAAGGGTTTGGGTGAGAGAAAAGAGATAACATTAATACCATCATATGTGAATATAATGTATTATCAGAATAATAAATATAATTTTATCTAAACTTTTAGATTTAACTGTACTTTGTAACAAGTAATAACAATAATTAAGGATTGCTCAAACTAATTCTTGCAATCTGCAGTTAATGCACATATCCTTAGTCCAATCATACATATTAGGATAACAGCAGTGCATTTCTGCCACTTGTATAGAAATTAATTTATGCAATTTAATTTGTAAAGGACTGTATTATTTTATATTTGCTGCTTGTGGTATTTGAACCCACAACATCTGACTGCAATCTTAGAATTTACTTCTGCACTTGGGTTGTGTTGCAAACTGAAGCATGCATGTTTGCTTTTGCAGTTAGGATATGCATGCTTACAAATGTATAGAAAACAAGTATAAAAAGAAAACGAACCAAGACACTGAAACACGGCTGTGCAATATAACATAAATAAAACACTAACAAAACAATGTAAACAATCTTTAAGTAAGTGCTTTCATGTTCACTGACAATGCTTCTTCAGACCATCAAAAATATTACAATAATATAATTTAATTTAAATAATAATCAATCAAAAACATAAACCAATGAAATCATGACTCCCAGCATAATAGTCAATCACAGCACCTAAGCTAAAGTTACACAGTAACCTACAGCACGCCAAACCATTTAAAGTGACACTGCTAAAATATAAAATACATAATGAGATACTTTGAAGGTATAATACATTCTGCTACCCACTAATTCAATTTAAAAACATAATTTATGTCACAAATCACATCAACATTACGAGAATGTCATCAAAAACATCACTCACACAAGACAGTGTGATAAAACATACTCAACTCTAAAAATCAAAATGACAGGTGATCAAAACTATGTAAGAATAACTTAAGGATGTAATATAATATCCATAATGTATAATGCTATATATAAAAATAAAATAATAAAGTAAAAAATGAAAATACATAACACTTCTACAACACTTTATCACCTTAACAACCTCTGTGATTTTAATACCGGCTTAAGATGAACATGTTCATTCAGGTCAAAGCCTGTATCAGCCATAAGAGTAATAACCCATCTAAGTTCACGGTTCTCAGCAATATTATTAAAATCACCTAAATGTTCATGTTGAGTAAGATGATCAATGGCTAAAAACCTAAACTCATGTGAACTTCCACACCTAATGATATGCACAGCTAAAACATTAGTAGTGGTCACCTTCCTAACATGATATAAATGCTCAAGGATCCTTATGTAAAAGGATCAATTAGTTTTCCCCACATAAAATTTCCAACAAGCTAAGCAATGAGCCAGGTATATAGTATCCATAGTACAACAGTCTGCTCGATCCCTAAAACTATACTAGGTACCTGTGTCTTGATGTACAAAAAAGTTGGAATTATCTATGCATTGACAAAAACTACACTGACCACAGGCTACTGTACCACAGTCTGAGGTCATAAGTGTTGGGCATATTTCACTGGTAGGATAACATAACACCCTCCTCAGTGCTTTCTTGTTCTTATATAAAAAATGTGGTACAGGTACAGCTATCTCTCTAATTATAGAATCTAACATAAGAATAGACCAATGTTTTTAAATAAATTAGTAATGGCACTAGTGTTACTACAATAATAAATAGGAATCCAAAAATTAATCTGTCTTTTGGAAAATGAGGATCTTACCCCATCACTAGGAGTTAAAAAATATGGTCTAGATCTTGTGTTTCCAGTAGAAACACTAAAATTACAGGCTTCATCAACCTCTCGTGTGTCATATCCCCTTATAACCAACTCATACTTTAATGTGTTCAAGTTCCTCAAGAACTCACCATGGTCAGCATTCATCCTAGAAGCCCTCATACGTTGCTGCCTAGCAATGTTTTGAAAAATGTGCCTGGGGTGCATACTATGTAATAAAAAACATCTATAACAATTTTTCCTACATAGGCCTGTAGTAAAAGTCAAATCTGATTTTCTATAAATTCTAACATCCAAAAACTCTACAGCACACTCCAAATAATGAAAGGAGAACTTAAGGAAGCTTGTGGTACCATGTAAATATCTCAAAAAATCATTCAATTGAGTAATTGAGCCTGTCCAAAGAAAAAAAAACACATTGTCAACAAAGTGACAATAACATGGTACATACTCACAGTAATAAATGAAGTAAAGACCATACTTCTCTCCTGTTGGGCCAGAACCATATTGGTGTAGCCATTGGCACATGAAGTGCCCATAGCTAGGCTAGTTATCTGTAAATAATAATGTCCATCAAACAAAAATGCATTGTTCTCAAGAACAATTTCAATAAACAAACATAACAGCTGTATCTGTCTATCATATTGAAGCCAAGAAACCAAAAAATGTAGTCCACAGCAGAAAGAAGGTAAATGAAAATCCAGTAGGTGAAATTCAACGAACAAATTTATTGGATAAAAACCACACAGTAACAAATCCCTCAAGCGCGTTCGCTCAGTGCAGTACTGAGCTTTATCAAGATGTACACCATGTAACAACTGCTCCTATTTAAATACTAAAAAAAATCATGTGATCAATTAAGTTAAAAACTAATTGATAAAATAATTGATAAAATATCATCTGCAAGTGCTTGGTATTAAAAGGGCTACATGTAAAACCAGTTAAATAGCCTTGTCATAATATTTCTCATATACATAAAGGCTTGAAACATAAACTTATTGCTAAACATTGTTCAACAACAATAAAACATTAAATGAATCATATTGTGATCAAGATAATAAATGCTAATGAATACTAAATAAGTATGAAGAAAAAAAAAAATAAATAAGTAAAAAATAATGAATAAATATAAAAAATCAAAATAATAAAAAATGTATGAATCAATTCTTTGGGAGTGTATTGAGTATGTGAATATACCAATTTTATGTTGTGTTATTATAATTTGGCTCTTCTTAATTTCAAAACACTGCTCAAGTTCATGTTGTCATTAAGCCCTGGCCATTTTGCAGCGTCCAACCTTAGTTGCCATATAAGCTCTTCATATTCCAGTTTACTCTCCCAATCACCCCCTCTACCATCCAGTGTAAGCTGTTCTAAAACAATAAACCTAAGCTCATTGTTGGGACAGGACAATGAATGCTTATAAAAAGCATTAGATTCCTTCTTCTTTGTGATGTCATATAAATGTTCATAAATTCTTCTTTTTAATGCCCTTTCTGTTTTCCCTACATAAAAGCTTTGGCATTTTAAACAAGAACCTAAATAAACAACATATTTCATATTGCAATTAAAATACCCACTTGCCCGACATATAAATTTCCTTGATGGAATATGTAATATGTAAAGTGTTTATTATTTTTATTATTTTGATTTTTTATATTTATTCATTATTTTTTATTTATTTATTTATTTATTTATTTTCTTCATACTTATTTAGTATTCATTAGCATTTATTATCTTGATCGCAATATGATTCATTTAATGTTTTATTGTTGTTGAACAATATTTAGCAAAAGTTTATGTTTCAAGCCTTTATGTATATGAGAAATATTATGACAAGGCTATTTAACTGGTTTTACATGTAGCCCTTTTAATACCAAGCACTTGCAGGTGATATTTTATCAATTAGTTTTTAACTTAATTGATCACATGATTTTTTTAGTATTTAAATAGGAGCAGTTGTTACATGGTGTTCATCTTGATAAAGCTCAGTATTGCACTGAGCGAAAGCGCTTGAGGGATTTGTTACTGTGTGGTTTTTATCCAATAAATTTGTTCGTTGAATTTCACCTACTGGATTTTCATTTACCTTCTTTCTGCTGTGGACTACATTTTTTTGGTTTCTTGGCTTCAGTTGATCGTTCGTGTTCACTTTCTTTGTCTATCATATTGGCTATTATCTGTCAAATACAACCTGACCAACTACATTCAATCATGGTTTGGAATAACTGTAATACGAAAATGTTGGTTTATTTGGATGCATGTGTGGGGTGCTCAGCATTCTACATAGGAAAAACTGAGAGAGCTTTGAAGGACAGAATGTATGAACACTTGTATGACATTAGGACTGGGAAAGATACTAGCGCCGTGTTCAAACACTCAGTTTCCTGTTTGTCTTTCAGTGGCTTTAGATTCGGCATCATTGATATAGTTAAACTAAAATATAGTTAAACACAACCATAGGGGTGGGAATATGAAAAATGTTTTGTTGAATATGGAATTGAAGTGGCAATTGAGGTTGAAGGCCAATATCTTTCCTGGCCTCAATGAATATGTAAGTATTAAACCAGTACTGACAGCTAAAGCAGTCAGGGTTTGAATTACACACTACATATTCATTGGATTTTTTTTAAAGGGTATAAACATCTATTTACATTTATTTTTGTTTTTAAAGCTTTGTTGTTATAGTGTATGTTTTTTACATATATTAGGCACTATTGCAATATATACACCCTAATTAGTGTGTTTTGACTGTGGTACTTTAAATTTTAATTAACAGTAATTAGGATTACTATATAAAGTAAGTGTAGCACTTGTGTAGTTTTATCTGAAGAAGTCTTTTGTAAAGACAAAAGCGCTCATCTGTGGATTATTACATAAAAAGGTTTTTGCTTCTACTGGTGGCCTGGACATTATTTATTTCTTTTTAGTGAGTTTATTCTTTTTTGTGAGTATTATCTGTCAAATACAACCTGACCAACTACATTCCATCATGGTTTGGAATAACTAAAGAGGGAAATCACATCCATAGTAACTAATCAACAGCATTCAGGGATCACATTCTGAATCCTAAACTTTTATAGATCTTGTAAAAAAATGCTTAGTGTCCCTCTGGACTACTTTATTCTGATTTAAAATGGGTCTTAACTTCTCGACAAAAATGGAAAATGGTTCCGTCAGCCAGCCATCTCCAGAAACAATATGTCTGAAAGGTGGCTTGGCTAAGTTTTTATGTACCTTGGGTAGACCTTGGGAACTCAGAATCAGAGGATACTCAACAACCAAGTATTTAATTAAGTCAGTGGTGATATCACCATTGTCTAAACAATCATTCACAGTCCTATGGACATATTCAGTCATTGTATAAATCATATCAAAAGTTATTTCAGAGTAAGTATCAGCCTCTGATAACAATTGTCTCAAACTAGAAAAGTAAAATCCATGGTCCATGACCACAATTAAGCCACCCTTATCAGCGGGATGTATAACAATGTCCCTACGTGTCTATAAATTAATCAACGCTTCTCTCCAGTACGTTAGGTGCAAAAACACCTGTTATTTTCCCTTCCTCTAAAAAATTTCAATATATTTTCCTCAAACATTTTAACAAATACTTCCACAATATTACCAAGGGTTGGCATATGCAAACTAGGTCTCATGAAATATCTACCGCGAATAACTTGCACATCAGACCCATATAAAGTTCATAAAGTCAAATTACGTACAAACATCCTTAAGTCAATCATAGTGTCCACCAAATTAGCCCCCTGAGCAGGGATAAAAGACAAGCCATAATTCAAAACTGATATTTCACTATCCATTAGTTCCTTCCTAGAAATATTCAAGACTAAGGAGTGGTGATCAGCTGCCATGTCCATTTCAATGTCCGATGATTACCCTCTATAGCAGGAGTGTCCAACCCGAGGCCCGCGGGCTGCATGCGGCCCTCAGAGCTCTTCCATGCGGCCCGCGACCCTTAAATTTAAATTTAATTTAACTTTTTTTCCGTGTGTTTACACGTTCGCGTACTTTTGCTGTTCTGCGCATGCGCCAACTTTCGTTTTTTCATACCAGCGTCATTCCGCTGGTATGCGCATGCACGAAAACCCCGTTAGGTCGTTTTTTTAATAGTTCTGGTAAAGCTGAAGGAAGGAGCAAGATCGTGGAGAGAGGATTTATTTTATTTCGGAGTACACACTGACTACAGTTACACTACAAAAGGTAAGGTAAGTAATTTTGTGAGTTTAAAGTGGACAGATTATTTTTTTTTTTAACTACTAGTTATATACTGTCATTCCTGTGATTTCCTTTCTGCAACATGTTGAAATAAGCATGCCTTGCACATATGCATTCTATTATTATTTGGATGTTCCAAATTAAATCTGGATTTTCTTCAGAAACTTTTTTAACAAAAAATATTTATAGAGAGCGAATAATGGCAGTAGATCTGCCCATTTAATTTATGTTACAGTGAAGGATCCTTCAAGTTTCTCTTACATCCAAAATTAAATTAAAATAGGCTTACAAGCAAACTAGGCAGCTGTGTGAAAGAAGAAGTGAAAAAAAATAAGGGAGTGAAGAAACACTGTGAGGGAAGTGTGTGTGTGTCTGTGTGTCTGTGTGTCTGTGTGTCTGTGTGTCTGTTTGTTTGCATGTGTGTCTGTTTGTTTGCATGTGTGTAAGTATCTCAGTGTGATACAGTGAGAGTAAGAGAAAAAATGTCTACTTTCCTTGGTTATTTAAAAATTAGTGACAACGCATGGCATTTGCTTGTATTCAAAGTCTATATTATAAACATAAGGAATTCTTTTAGTCATTGAAAAACTATAATTGTTCTTAATGAAGCAGAAGTGTTATTCACTTGTTTACCAATTATGTTGGGAGAGGAAACCTAACAACATATGTTCTGTATTATTTTAAGTTATTCATAGTATCATCATAATTATTTCAACTATTTCACTGGCTTGAAGGTCAAACTTTGCTACCTGTTGTATTTGTAAAAACATTTTATGGTGGCAATTCCAGCATACTCTGCCTTTGGTTTCACAGTACCAAACATCTTGAATATTCTACTTAATATTCTAATTATGAGACGGGGTGGGGTCATGATAATTAATATTATGTGCAGGAGTTTTATCACTCATTTTGTACTTAAGCATAAAATAGTTCACTGATGTTTTCAAACTTAATAGAATAATAATTCTTCGGCACAATAATCAAAACTCTTATATGCATCATTTTAGGAAATTTCATTTTAACATGCAATGCTCTGTTGGTATTTATGGTGAGGAGCTATATCACGTAATTAAAGGTGTTTCTCAGGGAAAGAAATGTGCACACACACACACACACACACACACACACACACACACTCTGCATCTCACTGCAATATATTTACTACCTCCCTTCACAATCCCAAAATTAAATAACCTTCAGTATGTAATGAGCCAATACAACATGAAGAAAAAAACTATTTTAATTTGATGCATTGTAAGTGTACACCAGTCAGTAAAATAAAGATAGCACCACTGCGAGGGGCAGAACAAACCTGATATCAGTATCATGCAATTTTCTATGTAACTGTTACATCTTGGATTATGTTGATACACTAGTAAGCCATTTTATCAGACCAACACTGCAAACTAATCGGAGATCTTTTCTATTTAGCCAAATGCAATAAGCTTACTTTTTACTATGTATATGACAAAAGCATAAGGATGGAACAGCAGCTGAAAGGAGGGTGGAGCTGCATGAATTTTCTCTTTTCTAAACAAACTGCATTAATTTATTTATTCATTTATGCACAGTTTTCATTACCATCTGAAAAGCAACCAAGGTTGATAGCAGGACTTACTGCAAACTGTCCCCCATACCATGCTACATATCACACACCACACACTCACATATATACATATCACCCTTATAGCATTATCTTTGGGGTGAGTTTAAGCATTCATTCATTTAATTTGTTAGCCAGGATAATTCAACTATGTGCCTAGAAATGGTGTGTTTTGTGTTGTTGCCTCCATGACTCAAATTTTAATTCCAGAATTTCATGTTATTGGTTAAGTTGTTACATATTTCAATCCGCACTCCTCAGTACTTCAAAAATGAAGACTAAATTAGTTTTTGCATCTGAGCAAAGTTTTGCATGAAGGTATTTGAGAATATACCTCCAATGACTCATAATTCACAATATAATAAAGCTCAAGCATAACTAGTTTTTGATATTATGTATCCTTAGCAATGGTCAAGGTTTTTGTCCTTTATTATGATTCTGGTTGATGGTGTTTTGGAATGCTACTAGGGCAGATTCAGTGCAATGGGTTGGTGTAAAGCTGTGTTGTATTAAGAATAACATATTCTTTTCTGTTAAAAAGTGATGATCTGTTTACAT
Source organism: Protopterus annectens (assembly GCF_019279795.1). Taxonomy (NCBI): domain Eukaryota; kingdom Metazoa; phylum Chordata; order Ceratodontiformes; family Protopteridae; genus Protopterus; species Protopterus annectens. The sequence goes on along the minus strand of NC_056750.1, from coordinate 158,950,982 downwards.
ATGCATCTTTCTGCAACCTTTGCAAGTAATGATAATGTAGCAATGGGGAAATTTGATAATTTGAGTCATGTTCCTTCTTGTGAATGGGGATAACATGAATGTTTATATATCGCTTATGGATGTATGAGTCAGTTATAAAGTGATTCATAAGAATCTCATAAGATTTGCTATATAAACAGCTTTTAATAGAGAACTCGCACTAAGAAATTATCTGGAGCTAGTGAGCTTAATTTTAATGTTGGAATAGTTTCTTAACTGTTGATGGAGATACTGGCTGAAGTGAGAAAAGTTCTGCATTTTTTTTGTTTGTAAGAGGACTTCAGAAAATGCATCCTAACTCAAATCCTGTTATTGCAACTTTCTAGGTTTATAAGAGCAGTTTTTAAAATTTGTCCTTTTGGGGCTTTTTCCACTAACCTGGACTGGGATTTTATTCCAGAGTGAAGGGAGCCTCTGGGTTATGAATTTGTCCCTCCAGCATGTCCTATTTATTTCAGTGCTGAGGTTCAAGTCTCTCGAGTGCGTAGCTTGATGGGATTTGGATTTTCTGAGGTACAGCATGTCCATTAATTCCGGGTTGGACATGGCTTTATACGTCAGGCACAGATTGCCTCTGAACAGGTGGTATGCCGCTGAGTAGAGCTGGAGTTTCTTTAACCAGGCAGCATATGGCATCTGTTTGAGCCCTTTGATCCTCTTGGTGAGGTACTTTTGGGGTCTTTCCAATTGCTGCAGGTGTCTGGTAAGGTCCATCCCAAAAGGGGCATTGTACTCAATTATGGGCCTGGTGAGGGTAAGATGCTACTCAAGGGCAGGGTCATACCGGCCTGGTCTACATGCTCAGAGAGCTCCTTTATGTCTCTTTTCATGTAGTCCAGGGAGGTACGTCTCAGGTCATTCACACCAGCATGGACAATGACTGAGTCATATTTGTACTTGCCTTGCAGTGACCTGAGTGCTTGTGTTATGTGGCAGATCCTAGCGCCCGACAGGCTGCTCACCTTGACCCTCTCCTTGTTCAGCCTGGTGAGCGGGACGTCAGTGTGCCTGACGATAGTCACCTATTACAAGTGTATCAGGTGTGTTGTTTAGTCTTAAGGGCTGTGACTGCTCTGTACACTGGCTTTGTGAGATATGTGTTGCACGTGTTTTGTTTTGGGGTAGCGGTTGCTTGGGTGTCTGCTTTGGAGGTGTCTGCTGCTTAGGCAGATAAAATCTCAGGACATCTGCCATTTTTTTAATTTTTTGTCAGGACACAACTGCCCAAAGAGGGACTGTCCCTCGCAAAGTGGGACAGGTGGTAACCCTAATTGAACTATGCTGACTCATTTGTAAAATTACTTGGTAATTATACAGTCTGAATAATTCATTACAATATTTCAGTTTGTTATACTGTTCCATTGGTTATTCCTCAGTGCTGTCTATACTAGGCAAAATGACTCAAAAGAAAGGGGTGTTAAAATCTGTAGTCTAGTGAACGTCCATCAAACTAATATGAAACGGAGGTCAATATGTATATAATATATATTGATTGTGGCCTTTTCCAGTAGGTATCTGTCTGCATGTCTGTCTGTTAACTGACTATGTAAGCTAGTCTGTGAACATCTCAATGCATTCGTGCTTGAAGTGTTTGAAACTTTACTAAGATGTTAGATTTAACTGTTTTTTAAATAATTAGAATGAGATATTGAATTTTAGGGCAAATATTATGCATTTATTAATTTATTTATATTTATTAATTTATTTATTGTTCAAATTAACCTACAATACAGCCACATTAGTCCGCATAAACCTGTGTTTTTTTTTTTTTTTGCTCTTCAGTTAATGTGAGATTTTTTTTTGGTCCTCACTTGCTGTTTGCCCCCAGACCATTTCTGTTGACTCAATGCGGCCCTTGCAACTGAAAAGGTTGGACACCCCTGCTCTATAGGTTGTTTCCTTTTGTTCCTTCCCTGACTCATGGAGTGTTTTGGAGAATGCCCCCTCTCCTTGTCTGATAGGTAATGGTAGTGAGGGAAAAACCTGATTAGCAGCATTCTGTTTCATAGTCTTTCTCTTAACCACTGGTTGAGTGTCCACTTGAATTACACTTCCAATTATGGCAGAAGCTGATACAGCAAGTGGATTACTAGGTGCTGTTGTATACATCAACTCACTACTTTGACCACTAATCAATGAGCCTGAGTTATTATTAGTATTGCTAATGTTAAGTTGATTATTGCCAGCTGTTGCCTGTTCAACATTATCACCACCCAAGTCAGACTTAACACCAGGATTACTTCTCACTCTCAGCCATGCAAAAACATGGCCATCCTTAAAATCATGCATACATCTGGCCAACTTTTTCCTCTTTTGAACCAACTTATGATCATACATAGAAACATTATCAACAATGTCACATAGTTTCAAATCAACTGTATCAGCTGGGGCTAGTTCATACAACTCAATCTACATTTTAATAATATTATCCATTAACTCCTTCTCAATCAGCTTGAAATGTTTAACCAACAGTTTGATATAGGCAAAGCTTATATCTAAGTTTATCTGTTGCCACTTGGCCAGTAAATCAGGATAATGCTCATCTTGTGTAGACATTTCCAGGATCCTCAGACCCTTGTGCAGCATGTGGAATTGCAAACAAGCCTTAAGATGATAGCTTTGTATTTGTAAATACTTTAAACAAAAGAGTTCATTTTCAACCAGTCTGATCTTAGATTGAAGTGTCCATTCATCAGTATCATCATCCCCTGGTGGCATATCTAGTAAACCATTATACTCCAGCAGCAACAGATTAACGTCATGGTTGAGCAACCTGGAAAAAGTGTCTCTCATCTTGCTGGTTCTGCTATCTCTTGGATTATAGTCATGCTCAACATTCATCTCTGAGCATCCAGCATGCTTTATGGGGGGCCAAAAACAAACAACTGAAAAATGTGTATAAAGAAAACCCACTGAAGATTAACTGTGCCTGAAAAAGTCAGCTCTGAGCCTTTTCTTATTTGCAATGGTGATGGACAGGTTGACAGAAGAGATCAGACAGGAGTCCCCATGGATTATGATGTTTGCAGATGATATTGTGATTTGTAGTGAAAGTAGGGAACAGGTGGAGGAGACGCTGGAGAAATGGAGATATGCTCTAGAGAGAAGAGGAATGAAGGTCAGCAGGACTAAGACAGAATATATGTATGTGAATGAGAGGGAGGATAAAGGAATGGTGAGGGTGTAGGGAGTAGAAGTAGCAAAGGTGGATGAGTTTAAATACTTGGGATCAATAGTTCAGAGTAATGGTGAGTGTGAAAGAGAGGTGAAGAAGAGAGTAGAGGCAGGATGGAGTGGGTGGAGAAGAGTGTCAGGAGTGATTTGTGACAGACGAGTACCAGTAAGAGTGAAAGGGAAGGTCTACAAGAGGGTAGTGAGACCAGCTATGTTATATCGGTTGGAGACAGTGGCATTGACAAAAAGACAGGAATTTGAGCTGGATGTGGCAGAGTTAAAGATGTTAAGATTTGCACTGGGTGTGACAAGAGTGGACAGGATTAAGAATAAGTATATTACAAGGTCAACCAAGGTTGGAAGGTTTGGAGACAAAGCCAGAGAGGCAAGCTTATGTTGGCTTGGACATGTGCTGAGGAGGGATGCTGAGTATATTGGGAAAAGGATGCTAAGGATGAAGCTACCAGGTAACCGGAAAAGAGGAAGGCCTAAGATAAGGTTTATGGATGTGGTGAGAGAGGACATGCAGGTGGTTGGTGTGACAGAGCAAGATGCAGAGGACAGGAAGAAATGGAAACAGATGATCTGCTGTGGTGACCCCTAATGGGAACAGCCGAAAGATGATTTTGATAAAAAGAAAATGAACTGACACACTGAAACACGTATATGCAATAAAACATAAATAAAACAGTAACAAAAGAATGTAAATGATCTTTATTAATGTAAGTACTTTCACGTTCTCTGACAACACTTTATCAGACCATCAAAAATATTACAATAATATAATTTAATTTAAATAATAATCAATCAAAAACATACACCAGTGAAATCATGACTCCCAACATAATAGCCAATCACAGCACCTAAGCTAAAGTTACATAGTAATCCACAGCATGCCAAACCATTTAAAGTGACATTGTTAAAATATAAAAGACATATTGAGATAAGTTGAAGGTATAATATATTCCGCTACCCACTAATTCAATTAAAAAGAAATATGGGGGACTTGTCTCTGTCCCCATCCTGAAGAAGTTGCTGCACATCTGTAGGTCAAACAGGACTAGAATGACTTCCTCCAGTGATCTAAATCTGGCCTGCATTTTAAAAAGGACATGCTGGAGAGACAAATTCATCTCACAGAATTTTCCACTTCTCTGCAATAGGCTACCAATTCATGTTAAGCAGAGCACCTCTATGACTCTGTTCAAAAGGAGCCTAGATGAATGGATGGGAAACCACAAATTTCTGCAAGAATACCTCACACAGCCCTCTTGGACATGGGCAGTCATTACTAATAATAATCTTGGGCATTGACTAGACTTCTCCTCTTGAAATATAATGGGTGTAATAAGCTAGGCTTGTAATGACCCTTGGGTCAATAGCCTAGTAATCTCCAATGAACCTGTGAACTTATTCTTCTCTTATCTGTGCAGTAATCTGAGATATGCAGGCTGTAAGGCATTTGCTATGATTCTTCTTACAATGTGTAAGATTATTAAATGCCAAAAATATACAGCTTTCAAAAAATGCATGGGAGTTTGGATATTACTGAATAGAAACTGTAAAATTTGTGCTGCTTAATTACATTTAAAGCCTTGATACAATTACTTCCACATGTAAGTCTAACCTGGCAGGCACACCCACTGGAGGTAAGGGAGTCTGAACTGCTGTTGTGTTTTCCTTCGTAATCAGTCACTGTTGCAATCCATTAGCAAGAAACATTGAGGGAATGTCTGTACTATGTTTACACTTACTACACAGAGCCAGGAATTTGGGAATCAGCAATTCTAATGAGTTCACACTTCATTTGCAACTTCACTGTGCTCACAGCCCTGAATCTACACTATAAAAGGAGCTATGGAATCTAAAGATGAGGAGACTTGTTTATGTGGATGACACAGAAGAAGATTGCTATTACTTTTTATTTACCTACACAAAACACTACTGATCTTGATAAGGTATGATTGAATTTTTTCAGTTATATACTGGATATACTTGGGTTTATATCACAAGATTGAAACATGAAAACATTGAATGCTAAAACAGCGAACTGGTAACCTCAAAATCTGAAAACTCAGAAAGCTGAGAACAGCGATTTTTTTCCCTGGAAAAAAAATTGCTGTACCAGCACAAAACACGAAACACACAAACACTACAAACTATTCCTAATGTGGGGGGCTGTGCCCCCCACACCCCCCCCTACTTAAATATATCAACTACAAGATAGCACCACAGTGGAGGAAAAAGCGAAGCCACGGAAACGGCCCACCAAATTCTTTCCCTGGGAAAGAATTCAATGTTCTGTGGCTTTGCTGTTGTCAGTCTTCAAGGTTTTGGGTTCGATATTATATCATTCGAAGTTTTGCAACTTCAATGTTATGATATAGACCCGGTATACTCACATGTCAGTAGGACAAATATTTTTTTTATATATATAGCTGCATTAGCAAATAATACTTTAGTTTACCGATGACATAGGCTTTATTGTCAGGGCATTTTACTTTATCAAATGCACATCCTTATTAAATTTTATCACAAGTCCTAATGTTACAACTGTTTCTGTTTGCACTCTTCTTGTGTTATTTCAGTGAAATGTTAAATGCCCAATATTGTCAATGACACAGGAGTGTTAGCCTTCTGTGATGGCCCATATACCCCTCTAGTGGAGTGCTGGGCACAAGTAGAAGTGACGGCAATTGCACACAAATTACTGTTATATGGAAAATGTGTACATGCTTCTGGTACAGTTTGTTTAATGCACTAATAACAATTCATTGATGTTTTATGCCTTTGTTTTGTACAGATGTGTCCTTTTACTCCTGTTTTGAGGGTGGGGGAGCAAAGTTGCATTTCTGTGTTAGCACAACCAAAAGGTTTTTATTTGCTTTCCTTTTGTTATTCCTATGTTTTGGATCAAACCTTGGCTTGTGTGTGACTGTGATACGTTAGAACCAAATAACTCTTTTTTTTATATTTGAATAACTATTTTTTTTCCAGTGCATAATATTGAAAAAATAGTAATTTGTGTTATATCTAAGCAAACTTTTTATTTATGAGATATTTATGTGAAGTATCCTTCTGTTTTCTTGTCACCAGATCTATGCCACCCACCATCCCAATCCCCACAACACCCCCGTCACTGATTCTGAGAATTACATTATTGTGTAAGCCTTTTGGTGATATGGTGCCTTTCTGCTTGAGAGATGACGTGGGGATATGTCTGGAAAAATACAAGTTTGGAACTGATTGTGAATGATGTGAATGCTGTCAGTGGAAGCAGCAGGACATTTGATCAGATGCATCATAGAGCCACTGACATAATTTCATTGGCCCAGAATTGATCAGCTGTACTGGCAAATGGACAGTTGGTTACTGGGGGGGGGGGTTGCTACAAAGCCAATGCTGACACCAAATGAAAAGCTCATCTCCACTTTCAGGGATCTAGAGAGCTAAGTGGAAAATGTACAACAGCCCTATGTGATTGATGTTGGTGCCTCTGTTTCAGGGAGGCCAAGTATGTCCCAGAAGGGTCTACCAGGTAGGATTACCAATGTCAATTTTTAGATATTTCTTGTATGTTAAAATATTAAAGGCAATACTTGGTTTAACACATTTTTTGGGGGGAGGGGTAACTAGTTATAAGATAGATACAGTTAACAACACATTCTGGTTCATTACACATAAGCTTGGGGTGGACGTATCATCCAAGTTTCAATTAAATGTATTGTTAATGAACAAATAAAAGCCAACATTTGTTTCCTCCTTTGTTATTCTTATTGTGATGATGGTGTCCTTGCATTTTGCTTAACTTCTTCCAGGACCATCCTTCTAACAACTGTTGATTCATCTGCACCTGGTAAGCCAAACATTTT
>NC_056750.1:158881397-158938897 GCF_019279795.1 Protopterus annectens | reverse complement strand
CAGGATTCAGTAAACTACATGTTGAAATAGCATTTGTCTGACACGGAGTAGATCGTATCCACGCAAGCACAGTTGTAGCACTAGTGCACCTTGCATATTCATGAAGGCAAGCTATTATTATGGCTATGCAGGCAGAAATACCACTGAGTGCAGGGGGCATGTCTAAGCAGTGCATGCACATCTAACACACCCCCTACACTCAGAAAGTGCTGTACAGCACTTTTTAAAAGTGTCTGCAGACACTGAAATGAAATAAAATGAATATTTCAGTGTCTGTGGACACTGAAATATATAGGACAGCAAGAAACAATGCAGGGTGTGTGTGACAGGTTCTGTCACACACACCCTGCATTGTAAAAGTGTAGTTTGGCTATAGCCATCAACTGTATAGGTTTCCACAGAATGCCCAAATGCCTGCCTCACATAATTCTTAACCTCCTAGAGCAATAAAACTGCAAAATGCCATAAATAATGGGGGGACAGAGGCACAAAAATAGGGACACTTTCTAAATATTGCACTGACAAACCTGGAAAGCTGACAGAATAAAAGGTTTGCAGTAGCATGGACTTCCTGAAGGGTATGAAGACTGAAACACAAATGCCTTCCATTTGAAAGTGCCGCACAGCCATAGCTGTCAACTGTACGAGTTTCTGCAGAATGCCCAGATGCCTATCTCACATACTTCTCAACTTCCTAGTGCAAAAAAGCTGTACAAAGCCATAAATAATGGGGGGACAAAGGAACAAAAATAGGGAGACTTATTAAATATTGCACTGACAAACCTGGAAAGTTGATAGAATAAAAGGTTTGCAGTAGCATGGATTTCCTGAAGGGTATGATGTCTAAAATCAAAATGTCTGTCAGTATGTCCTGACTTAAACCCTGAGTGATTTGCCAATGATTTGCTAGAAAACCAAAGTCACACTTCATAACTTTGTAAGACCAATAATTAAAATCTGTCCCTATGTGTCCCTTTACAAGTTCCATTATTGTGACTGACAAGGAGTACAGATACATGTAAATAAAGTGGGTTTATGAATTTATATATATATATATATATATATATATATATATATATATATATATATATATATATATATATATATATATATATTAATTCTAAGGTATGTTTAAGCATAGATGAGTGGGTGTGCACATTATGGTCCTCTGTTCAGAATTGCTGAAACATCCCATATGAAATAAATAAAACTATACAGCAGAAATCCTCATGCCATGATAGTGTAGTAGTTAGAGTCCCAGCTTTACATTCAGGCATTTATGGTTTGAGTACCAAGAGAGGCACTTTATTTTTACATGGGAAAACATTGTTAAAATTATTATTTTAATTTTAAATTATGTAGTAATTGATATTTGTCAACCAGGGTAGTGTAGCTGGTCTAAAATGTAAGTGTGAGTGCATATAACATGCAAAATCACCCATGTATACACAAGTGTCTCATACAGTATAGTCACACCCCATGGTAAGGTAATGAAAGAACAAAGAGAGATGTCATGTAAAGTAAATCATATACACTTACTAATATGTCAGTAATGATTAATGAAGGCATTATCCTGATATTCTTTAAATGAAAATTGAGCAATGGTTAGCAGTGCTCAGCTATGCTTAGCCAGTGTAAGCATTGCTTAAATATGAATGCTAAGCAGCAGTCAGCTCAGCTAAATGGATTTGTGCACTGTTAAGCAATGCTCAGCAATTACCCCTTTAAGCACTGTTCAACCTTATTTAGCAGGTTTGCACTTTGCTAAGCTGTGCTCAGCATTTTCAAAATGGTCTCATGACAGCAAAGGGTGGGAATACGGCCTTATTTAAACTGTGCAGGCGGGAATGCAACCATAACCTGTCTAGTTTGATCTCTGCAGGAACATGTCTGGCGTTGAAGAGGGAGCATGCTTTTGGGTGCAGTGCTGGGTCATCCTGGAGTCCAGGGTCATGGCTGGACTCCTTGTAGAACACCATGACAACAGACTGCTGCAGGGCCACTACCAGGGCTCTCAGTACAGATCAGAGGCCTGGGACCATATGGCACACAACCTCACCAGTGCCACTGGAATCCCCCAAACTGGTGAGCAGGTATGACATCATTATACTGACCTAAAACATAGGAAGGGGGACCTCTTGGCCCAATGGATCCAAGATGCTCAGGACTGGCATGCTCCAGCAATTTGTAAGTATCCCAGATAGTGTTGTACCAAATTCTAGCCTGAGTATGTGATAGACAGGTATGCATAAAGTTTGTTTCTCACCCCCACAGCTGCAGAAGAGAGGGCTATGAACATCGAGGCCCATGCTGACAGACTGACAAGGATGCGCTGACAGGCTGGTGAGTACAGATCTATCTTGCACTATATAGTGCCATAAAGTAGAAGGAGTACATTGTTTACTGCCAGTAGGTATACTGTGTACTGTGTCTAATGAATAAAACACATTTGTCACACTAATACTTATCCATAGGCTGTCCATTAATAAAAGTGTCATTTCACTGTAATAAAAATAAACAACAAACTGGTGTGTTTACTCTGGTATGTTGTTGTAGAAATAGAATATGTACAGATTCTTTACAGCAAATATGGTGTTGATAGCATGAAATAACTGAGGCTGTTCTTGGAAACAGCTAGCATGCATTGCAGTCTTGTGTTAACCTTTGCTTTCCAGATTGTATTATTTCAAAGGAGTAATACACAGTACAGTAGCTATCTGCCATGCATGAATTTCAGGATTACAAGGTCAGACTGTCCAACTCAGAGAGTATTAGTCAGAAATCAGTCAAGTAAGAAGCAGCAGTTCCTAAATAGCTCAGTGTAACAGAAGACAGTATTGTTGTTCATTTTACATGCCCAGACACGGTCCAAATCCAGGGAGTGGTACTGAGATGTGTGCATATATACACAATAGAAGCCCTGAATATTTGTAGAAACAGAAAGTGCTAACAGATATTTTCCCATAGGTCTCACAGGTAAAGAAATGTGTGTAGTAGCTGTAGGAGGGGTATACTAATACACCTGAATACATGTAGAAACAGTCAGAAAGTGTTAATAGACATTTTCTCCATAGCTCTTACAGGTAAAGAAGTGTGTATAGTAGTTGTATAAAGGGTATACTAATACACCATGTGCAACTGTCCAACCCCATATGCCTGCAAATGTCAGCAGGATAGGTACATACACCATGCCCTCTTCCAGATACATGTCTCTCAAGTGTCACAGTGTCACGGCTGCCAATCACCTTGGACACAAATAGGAATCCAGGTGAACTATGCTAGTTGCAAGCTCACACAAGATCATTGCAGGGTACCCATTTTATGTCAAGTATGTAACCCTGACATGTACAAGCCCTCTCCAATAAAGTAGACACAGTGTACCCAGTCTGCCCCATACCATTACAGGTTGACAGTCTAATGGGTATGTATGTGCCACAGAAGCTATGGGCAATAGGTAGCTCTAAAGTTATGTCAGACCTGTAGAGTACTGAGCAGTACTGTTGTGAAAAATAGAAGTCAATACAGTTGTTAATGGATGTTTTATTCTCTCTCCCCACCTGTCATCTGCATCAGTAATTATTATTCATATACTACAGGTATGTTGTTCTCAAAACCTATTATTGTTCCTATATTTCATTGGTTAAATATTAACATACCTTGTTCAAATACCATTACTGGTGGTCTGTTGCAGTCAATGTAACTTGCATGCTGTTAAATTGCTTACTGTTGTTCCATTTATGCATGTGTTCTGTTTGTTATGCAACTGTTTTAAATCTGTTGGTTTGCATTAATGGAAACACCCACGCATGCTGCTATAACTAATTTTGAAATACGTTGTTCATGACTAGCCAATATTTCTTGGAAAGCCACAACACCATAGCACATTTCGGAAGGCAGATCCCAGCGGATTCGCCTGTCCCACCCCATCTGGCCATGGTACTGTACCCCAAAATGTCAGGGACCCAACGCAGAACATTGTCCTCTACTGGTCCTGCACCACCTTCAGTTAGAACCACCTCAAGGAAAGGGGCCTCTTCCCCTATGGGCACAGGTGCAGAGAGAAACCCGTCACCACCACCAGTTCCAGGGTATGATGCGCAGTGTCATCCGCTCCAAGTTGACTGGGCAGCTGCGCCAGATGTAGGGCCATCTGGTGCACCTCAAAGGGCAGGCTGCCCCTCTTGTCTAGCCGCCAGCACAGCCACCTTGAGGCTGTGAAGGTGCAGTGGTGACTGACAATGGGTGGGGACCTCAGTCCCACTGCATCCATTTGGGTGCTCTGTGTGTCTTGTTTGTCTGCAAATGCTACCTGTCCTACACAACCTACCTTCTCAGACATACCTACAGCCCTTCTCCAACATCCCACTCTCACCTAAAAAAAAGGTCATCTGTCTTGCAAAAACATTATTGCCCCATACATAGCTTTACATTTCACCCCATGTACATGGAAATTAATCAATCTACCCACAGATTTTTCTACAAATGTCTGTCACCAACACCCCTCCCTGTGGGGTTTGAAGCTGTAAATACCAAATTCTACATTATTCACAGCTGTTGCTGCAGAAGAAATCCAGAGCTATGGTCCTTTCCTACTCCCATCCTGCACATCCCTAGCTGGTTTTCCTAATGCTTTTTCCCCCTGCTTGCCCTCATTTCACCACTTTCCTATCAACCTTTTTTCTTTTCTTTAATTAAAATTAGCGCGGGTGCAAGTGGGAGTAAGCGGTGCTAAGTGACGCTAAGAGGGTTTAACCATCTGTTAGCATCACTTAGCTCTGTGCAAAACCACTTACAACTGCTTAAAAGTGGCGTAATCACTCTGCCTCCTTCAGCCCTTGTTCTGCCCAGCAACAAAATAATCAGCTCTGGCAAATCTCAAACCTGGGATGTTGTGCTCTACAATCACAGCAACGTACCAATACACCATCTGAGCTGTGGGAATCTAAAATGCTTTTACAAACATATGCATTCTAGTCATTTGACATGTCATCACTTCCACGGACCCAGGACCCTGTGCATTACAATTACAGCAATATATCTCTACATCATTTGAGCTGTAGGAATTTGCATTGCAGTCATTTAACATAAGGGAGATATATATATATATATATATATATATATATATATATATATATATATATATATATATACTACTCTTATATATATATATATATATATATATATATATATATATATATATATATATATATATATATATATATATATATATATATATATATATATATATATATGTATATATATATATATATATATATATATATATATATATATATATATATATATATATATCCAAACCTCGGAGATGGAAAGCGAACAAAAAGAACACCAAAACCAAACAAAAATGTTCGCTGTAGAGAACCAAATGAGGGTCCAGACCGAGACTGCTGCCAAAGTGAATTGTTTAATGTTCCAAAAGCACTGGACACACAAGAAACACTGGTACTAACACTTTACACACAGAAAGTACGTTTTCGAAAATCTTCATCAGATAGCAAACACCAAGCCTGGGTAACATTACAATTAAATACATCAGTTTGAATGAATGTACCAATGAATTCATAGCAATTAAATCAATGATTCAATTAAAATGTAAATTAATTAAAAGTTAAAAACTTTACAAATATACTTTCCTTGTCACTTCAACAATACACAAGTTTATGAAAATAAAAATATATGTTTAAATACTAAAATCTTTACCATAAAAAGGATATATGATATAAAATCTATTTAGTACACATAAAAATTAATTAATTGATTTAAGAGCATTTTAAAGGTCATTTTAAACCATTTATAATCCTATACTACCCTCTAGTGGAAGTTTATAGTTTAGCACTCCTTAATTTTAAAACTGGAAGGATAGATATCATGTCATTTAAACCGGGGTTTCTGTTAGCTTCCAGTATAATTTGCCATAATAACTCTCTGTATTCAAGTTTAGTCTCCCACATACCCCCCCCCTAATTTCTCTAGCCACTGTTTCAATTACGAAAAAAACAAAGGAGGCTTGTGGGCAAGTTAAAGTGTGCTTAAAAAGTGCATTATTCATGTTATGCTTACTAATTTCATAAAAGTGTTCATATATTCTTAATTTAAGCTTTCTCTCCATTTTACCAACATAAAATGATCCACAAATTGAGCAAAGAGCTAAATAAACTACACTGTTGGTGTTACAATTAGAAAAAGAGTAGCTTTTAATGTGTTTGTTCCTGCTAGGGATATAAATGCTAGAAGCATTAATAATATGTGAACATTGGGAACATGAACCACATTTAAATGTCCCCAATCTTTTAGATGTACCTTGAACTCTTGAACCACCTCCAAACTCAAATAACTTCTTAAAGTTAGTATCCCTTCTCTAAGTAAATTTTAAGGGTTGACTGTGTATTTGTTTGAGTTCTGATATTTGTTTAAAATGTTCCCATTCTCTAGAGACAGTTTGTTTTATGTACCCTGAATCACCTGTAAAATCCATAACATATGTCTCATCCCAATTTTTAGTAGAAGTATTAGAATTATAACAAGAGTTAGGTCCTTCATCATGACCCAAAATAGGGGCAAACCTCCCTTTCCTACCTTCAATTACTTCTTTACTAACTTCACAAATCAGATTTTCAGGGTAACATCGGTCTCTGAACATTTGGGTAACAAAGTCACATTCCTTTAAAAATTCAGTATCTTCGGAAGTCATGCGACTTATTCTAACTAACTGTCCTTTAAATATGTTCTTTTTTTGAAAGAATGGATGCCCACTATTGAAGTGGAGATATGAGTTGGAAAAAGTTCCTTTTCTACTGACTTTGGAAGAAAAGGAATGATCTAATTTAATCAAAGAAATATCTAAATAAATTAGTTGTTGAGTATCACAATGGTAGGTAAAGTCCAAAAATTCTGTGGTACCTTTCAAATAGGAAAGAAATTCAAAAAATCTTTCTTGAGAATCATTCCAGAAAATACAGATGTCACCAAGAAAGCGTTTATAAAAACACAAACAATTGGAAAACTCTGAATCAGTAACAAATAATTTTTCCCACCTAGACAAAACTATATTTGCATAAGTGGGGGCACAATTTGCCCCCATAACAACCCCTCTCTCTTGCTTGTAAAATTCCCCCTCAAAGAACATAAAATTGTTCTTAAGAACCATTTCCATTAATAACAAGCATGTCGTAAAATCCTGTGAACTAAATTTTCCACTGTCTCTCATACTTTCCTCAAGCCATAATAAACCAATTTCATGAGGAATAGAACCAAATAGGTCAACAATATCCAAGGTTATAAAAAGTATATTAGGATGAAATAATTCAGGTTTTACCTACCTGAGAACGTCCCAGGAATCCTTTAAAACAGTAACTCCCTCACTTGAGAGTGTTTTCAACTTAACATCCACATATTTTGCTAGAGAGGTAGTAATAGAACCCTCAAAGGAAACATTGAGTCTTAAGGGTGGATCCACGGGGTCCTTGTGGACCTTTGGAATGCCAAATACTGATGGTGTCCTTGGATATTTGTTAAACAAAAAGTTGTAAATGTCTAAATCAATAGATCCTTCTAACAACAAATCATTTAAAAGAACATTAATTTTAGAATAAGCTATATTAACTTCGTTCAAAGATGATTTGGAATATTTAGAATCATTGGACAACATATATTTCATTTTTGATTCGTACAAAATGTAGTCCATAAGCACGGTTCCACCCCCTTTGTCAGGTTGCATAATTCTCACAGCTTTGTTGTTCATCAATTCATTCAATAGTAATTTTTCATTTTTGGATAGGTTAGAATTGACTCTATGTATATTGATAGTATTTCTAATCTCCCTCTCCAATATTAACTCCAAATTCTTAAGCTGTGGGTGCAACGGGGGGTTGAAAGTGCTTTTTTTCTTAAAAACTGGTTGTGTAGATGTATTGTCAGAACCTGCAAACATTAAAGCCAAATTTTTCTTTCTTAAAAATAATTTCATATCTACAAGGGCTTTAGCGGTACTCGCTTTCCTTACAGGAATAAATTTAAAACCTTTGCAAAATAGTTCAAAGTGACCTAAAGTAATGGGTACCACACTGTAATTAAAAATTTTATAGTTCTTATACTCTAAAATATAACCTTTCTGAACAATTTCATTACCTACATTTTATTGTAATTGACTAATATCTGGGGTTTCCCCTGTGATTGTAATAGTTGTTGTAATATACTGGTTTCTTCTTCCGTATCCTGTCGGACCTCCGTAAGGGAGGGGGAGGGAGATCTAAAGGGTCATTTTGATCAATTACAGGGAAATCATCATAGAAGCTTCATCTGGAACATATAGATGTGCCCTAGACCTGTTATGTGTACCTATGTATCGTTCATTGGTATCAACGTTAAAAGGCCTTAGTTTGGGATATGCTGTACCCTCCTCATATTCCTTGATATCCCTTTTTCATTTTCCTTCCTTCCGCTTCATATTGTTGTGACAATCCAAATCAATTTGTTTAAAAATATTAAAATACAAAGATTTTTCTGACTCTACATTAAACAAGAGGTCCTGAATAATGTTGGAATTAACAGCCTCCAGTTTGTCCAACAATGTTACCCTCATTCTCTCATTCTCAGTAACAATAGCCTCTACAACATCCAAACCACACTTGTCAAAAATCTTAATAAGTTGTTGTGAAATTGATTTGGATTGTCACAACAATATGAAGCGGAAGGAAGGAAAATGAAAAAGGGATATCAAGGAATATGAGGAGGGTACAGCATATCCCAAACCAAGCTATTACTATTCTTTCCCACCTCAGCTCCTTCTCCAGTGCAATACCCCCCACTAGATAACAATAGCACCTTCTTCTTTCAATCTAATAATGGCACCATAATTAACCCTGATACTAACACTAAACTACTAGGGGTCATTATTGACAATAAACTTAAATTTAACTTAATAAGAAAGCCATCACCTGCCATTAAATACTAAGTGCACTCCCAAATCAAACAATTGGAGGTAGATTTATTTAAATACAAAAGTTTATGTTTGGACAATTGGTACCTAACCCGATGTATTGAACAGAATATTGTTCCTAAAGGGTTACGATTAAATAAATTCCCGAATAATATTAAGGGTAATGAAATGTTGTTTAAAACTATTTCGAATATTTTAAATGACTGTGGTATTTCCATTCTAAAGGCCATGATATGTAGCAACACGGAATTGTTAGAAATAATCAAAAAACGCATTGATGCGTTGCAGGTTGACATCACCAAAGATTTAATGTTTTCTATACAGGAATATAAGAACGTATATTTTAAAGTGTTACATGATGTAGATTTAAGTATGGAGAAAAACCACAAGAGGAAACTAGGAAAAATAGAACGAGATTTATATGAATATAAGGAGGGAAAAGCTTATGTTGATCCGAATAAATATTCAAATCAAAATAAAAATAAACCATTTGATAGAAATGTATTTCGAGGTAATGGTTCCTACAATACAACTTTTGTTAGGGAAATTCATTACCCACATGGGACCGAGACACAGGAAGATGTACAAGAAGAGGTTGGTTCTAATTTTGGCCTCAGTGATACCTTTGAAGAAAGAGAGGTAGATTTATACCACCCTTTGGGGGAACAGATGGAGGGGGTGAGGAGGTCCAGTTGAACCTGAAGTCACGTTACAACCTAGGGTGGAAATATTGAACCCTTCACTTGGATCTGATAGCTTACATTGTTTTGAAAATGAAATAATAAGGGGTAGTGAGCCACCTTCTTTTCAAGTAGATAATGGTAACATCTTTCAAAAACAATTTCTTTATTTACAACTTTACAGATGTTTTTGATCTTTTTTCAAGAGGTTTTTCCTTTATTCCTGTGAAAAGGCCAAAAATTGAGAGAATTTTGTTGGATGTAAAACTTTTCACCAGGAAATTACATTTCAAAGTGATATTCGATAGTAATGAGCAGCAAGTGACTGATACTATGAAGAGAAAATACAACATGACATCTTGAATTTTGAGAGAAATGTTATATACATGATTAGGGAAGGGTTTACTAATAATGCCATTACAAGCGAATATAATAATTTAACATCAGAAGAAATTAATATAATAAGGACCTTACAGACAAACGAAAAAATAAGGGTTATGAAGTGGACCACTGGGACTATGTAGATAGGATGCTGAAGGTTTTGCATACTGGTAACAGATATAGAATATCTTCTAGAAATGAAATGAATATTAGTTACCAAAAGATTGATTTGGTTTTGGAAGACAATTTGTTACAGGGACTCATAGATATTGAGCTATATAATTATTTTAGAAACCTGTGATTCCAGAAATCTTAAATACATAAGGATATACAAGACCCCCCTTTGAGACCCATTGTCACTTCCCAATATTCTAAGACTCAACCCCTAGCTATTTTTATAGATAGGAAATTAAAGAAATTCCAGGAAGGTTACCATCATTTATTGATTGATTCGAGAAATTCTCATTTGTTACAATAGATGTGAAGGACCTTTTTTCAGTGATTCCCCATGACTTGGGCCTTGAATGGTTTGAAGCCATGTTAATTGAATTTAAGAACCTGAGCCCATGAATTGGTCCTGAAAAACAATTTTCTTTTCTTTCAAGGTGATATTTACCATCAAATAGGAGGTGTGGCGATGGGTTCTTCATGTGCCCCTATATATGCCAACATCATTATGTTGTTCTGGGAGCTACAATATGTGTTTAAGTCAAAATTTTGGGCATTTATTGTCTCATATTTCAGATTTCTGGACGATATTTTTATAGTGTGGAATGGTAATGAGGAGGATGTGGAGGAGTTTATTGAATATCTGCACAACACAACATGCTTCTTGGAATTTACCTATGAACATCACGCAGATTGTGTGAATTACCTAGATGTAACAATTACTAAAAACAAGTCCGATAAAATGTATGAGTCTAAGATCTTTAGGAAAAAATGTTTTTCCAATTCATATGTTCATTTTGACAGCGATCATCCTTTGTACAAACATAGTCAAAGGGCAAATGATAAGGGCATCTAGGATGACAAGTGATATTGATACATATAAAACCGAATTGGAGTTCATTCAACAGTTATTTTTAGTAAGAGGTTATCCATCTAAACTCATTAAGTATGTGAAGCGGGATGTTTTAAAGAAAAGGAATTAATACACATATAGAAGAAGCTTCCACACCTGATACGTTGGTTTTGGACCATACTAAACAGGATATTTTTGATATGCCCCGTTTCATGTTAACTTATTTTAGTGGTGTACAGTGGATACAAAAGGGCATCAATGAAGTTTGGAAAATGTTCTCTAATATACATACTGACATTGAGGTTTTTAAGGAACCATTAAAATTTGGTTTTAAGAGAAATACTAACTTCAAGGAAATATTTGAAAGAAAGAATATTTTGGACATAAGTGTGGAAGATTAATAGTAAGGAACTATTTTTGAAAAAATTGAATGTAAAACTGAAAAGCAGGGGTTATTATACATGTCAAACAAAAGGGGTGGTTTATTTAGCCCTCTGCTTGGTCTGTGACAAATACTATATAGGTAAGACTGAACACAAGGGATATAAATAAGGAACAATGCACTTTATAGACATTGTATGATTTGTGTCAACACTAATATTAAGTTTTGGGTTTTGGAAGAGGTTAGGTTGGGGGAAAGAGGTGGTGACTGGGAATCCCAGTTAGAATTTAAAGAACTAATGTGGCAACTTAAATGGATTGAATGACCACCTCTCAATAAAACCGGCCTTGAAACTATTGGCCAATGACCCCAAATTGACATAAACTTTGTGATATACTGATGTAATTTTTACAACTATATTTTATATTTTACAAAATGTATCAATACACTCAACTAGTTTTGGCACAACTGTACATCTTTTAAGAACATACATACACGCATATGAGCCTTTCATATACTATCCTATGTTTATGTTACATATTTTGAAGCGATTTATCTGTATTCCTATCTATTATTGTTTTGTTATGTCTACGCTATGTAATGTTTATATAATCTTAATACTATTACTATATACATCAATATGTTTAGTCATGGTTCCACGCAATTATTTAAGACGATTGCATGGTTTATTTTCGTTATATTAACTATGCCTGACACCAAATGTATAACAACAGCAAGAATTGTGGAATATGCTGGTGTGGAAATATGAAAAAGCCATATGATGGACCTTTTTTATATGTTTTAAGAAGGCATTATAAATGTTATAGTCAAGTTTTTTGCAGCACATGAGTATTTTTAAAATACTAGCTATATATTTTAGGAAAGCAGTGTTATTTTAAATATTTAAATATTTAATTGAATGATTTGGGAGTGCACTTAGTATTTAATGGCAGGTGATGGCTTTCTTATTGGATTCTGATGAAGTCTGATTGTAACAGAAGAAAGCGCGCTCAATCCCTGGTTGCTGTCCTTGTCTTTTTGGAATAAATTTGAATTTTAACTAAGTTCGCATTCATTTATTGGTCATTTGGCACGTATATTCTTCAGGATATCCCCTGCATTGTGAAGCTGGTGGTGGTCTTTTTATCTGTATTTTTGAGCGGTGGAGTAGAGGTTGTTGTTTCTAAATTTAACTTACACATCAGTCAAACCATAAAGACTGTAAATAAGAAACTTGGATCGCTGTATAGAATTAAGAACTTCCTTACCCCCATTGCCAAACTTACCATAGCACGTACCCATCTTCTCTCCACACTACTGTATGCTTCCCCTGTTTTCTCTTTCCTCAACATAGGGGACATCAATAAACTTTCCGTGACTTACAACCACATTGCTAGATTCATTACAGGTGCCCCTTATAGAACGCATCACTGCCTTAACCTAAAGAAACTTGACTGGTTAGAACTTCCAAATATTCTCAAACTTAACCAACTCTCCAAGCATATAAAATTATCAAAGAACCTGAAAAACTCCCTCACTAGACCACCTACTGACCCCTACCTCAACCTAAGTAGTCTTCGCTCCTCTAACAGATTACTGGTCCAAACCATGAAATCCAACAATATGGGAGGGGATGCTCTCTATGCCAATTCTATAGGCAAGGTATGGAACTCCCTACCTAACAACCTAAGACTCTCCAATTCCCTTTCTCAATTCAAGAAAAATCTTACCCAATTCTTTAAGGAACATTGGATATGCCCCTGCAGAAACCCAGGCTAGGTCCCTGTCAACTATAACTCATCCTACATTACTTGAACTATTTGGATATCTTCTCAATTTCTTACTCCAACTGACTATTAATCCTACTCAACTGTAATAAAGTTCGAGTTTCTCTATCTACCCTCAGAGCTCTAGATAAACAATGAACTGGAATCTCGCAATAGTACTTTAAAGTCCCTTGAACTGTACTAGTTTTTACTAGTTTTTTCTCTCTTTAGAAATGTATTTTAACTGTCATTCTGCTATGTAGACAATATATTAACGAGCATATTTTTTCTGCAACATATGTAATGTATAAACTTATATGAAATTTTTTTGCAATATTGGAGCTTTTCTCCCCGGGCCTCCGCTGAAAATGGACATGTATCCAGTCGGACCATCCCGGTCAACAAATGTAAAATAAAATAAAATAAATAAATAAATAAATAGTTCAGTGTGAAAAGTAGAACCTTCAACCACACGGTTCGGAAACTTGCAAACTCGCAAGCCCTTGGGAACTATATTTCTGTTTAAACATTCTTTCAAAAAGACATTGTTACAACCCAAGCTTTATACTTGTCCATATAAAATTGTAAAAAAATCCAAACTCTCCCTATAAGTCCTAGAACTTTTGTCCTGAACATTAACATCCGAATAATTGGAATTTATAGTGTAATTCTTAATAAAGTCATTGTAATTGAAATTACGACACGAATTTGAAAAGTCACCTTGCACACCAGTTCTGTCAGCCCTGTTGCTGGAATTACGTTTATTCTGTTCATCAGCATTGTCAACAAAGTTGGAATGCATCAACTGAGGAAACTCATTATAATCATGTAAATCCAAACGAGTGGAATTAGAACCATGTTGTTTTGGGTTTAAATTGTGCACCAAACCTTCCCCATTAGGAAGGCAATCCTTCGACTTTGCTCGAAGTGCTCCGATATAACCAGAAGCTAACATAACAATAGACTGACATGCAGGGGTGAGCAACTCAACCAACTGTGAAAGTTGGCCAATCACTTTCCTAAGTTCACCTTTCTCCCCACCTCGAATGTCAGACTTGGTCTCAGCCCCTGAGAACTCAGCCATCTCATAAACCAAACTATAACCAAACCTCGGAGATGGAAAGCGAACAAAAAGAACACCAAAACCAAACAAAAACGTTCGCTGTAGAGAACCAAATGAGGGTCCAGACCGAGACTGCTGCCAAAGTGAATTGTTTAATGTTCCAAAAGCTCTGGACACACAAGAAACATTGGTACTAATGCTTTACACACTGAAAGTACGTTTTCGAAAATCTTCATCACATAGCAAACACCAAGCTTGGGTAACATTACAATTAAATACATCAGTTTGAATGAATGCACCAATGAATTCATAGCAATAAAATCAATGATTCAATTAAAATGTAAATTAATTAAAAGTTAAAAACTTTACAAATATACTTTCCTTGTCACTTCAACAACAATACACAAGTTTATAGAAATAAAAATATATGTTTAAATACTAAAACCTTTACCATAAAAAGAATATATGATATTAAAAATATATATATATATATATATATATATATATATATATATATATATATATATATATATAGATATAGATAACCAACCTCTTACTGCAAGACATCTGCAAAAAGCCTGACAAAGTGGGGGGATAAAGGGCAAACAATATTGAGATCTTTGAAATATGGTTGTTATACGTGTAGAAGTCTGCTAGAGTAGCATGGATTGATTTAACATATAATTCCTGATAGATTCCAGGTCTAAAACACAAATGAATGTCATCATTTACTGATGTCAATGCTCACATCATCCCAGTGATTTGTCAGAAATCCACAACTGTTATGGGCAACAGACCAAACATAGGAGCCACGCATCTGGACAGTGTCTGGAGATCTGAACAGTGGAGAGGTATGACTGCAGTCATGTAACAGAATAGAAAAAACATTGACAGCTGCTAACCATTTCACCCCAGCACCTTCTGAACCATAGTAAGACCAACACTACACTACCCCAAATCAGCTCTGGGGAATTACCCATGTATTTCCAAATATATCATGCATTACAGGGATGGAACTGTAGGGAAAAGCAGATATTGCTGCAAAAATGTCCACCCACAGCCATTTGCATCACAGTCGCAGCAACATACCAGTACCCTAAATGAACTGTAGAATAGAACAACTGTTTGAACAAACATATCCTGATTGCCAGTCATACACTACACTGACATATACTGGCCCAAATGACAGTCTACTGGGACTCCTGAGGTGATACAGGACATTTCTAAATCAGCTCCTACAAACATATACACCTGATAGACCACCAGCAACTGTAGCAACATGCACAGTCAGATAGAAAAGGATCTATGACACTCACATCTGCTACTCTCCCTACTCAGCCCAACAAACATTTACACACAACACTGCTACACAGTCTTGGCAGTCTGTTAACAATTGCCAGACATACATAACTCTCAACTGTGCAGATTTCCACAAAATGTCCAGGGTGAGGATCCATATTAATGGCCATTGCTGCATACCACTTCCAGGAGTCTGCTAAGTCACTGGAATGATACCTGAAGTGCAGTCACTAAATAATGATATACAATACCTCTGTACCTCTTACTGCAAGACATCTGGACAAAGCATCACATACTTGGGGGGCAGGGGGTCAGAATGAGGGACATATCTCACATAATGGTGTTATAAACTGAGACACTTGCTGGTGTTACAGGGTATGTTGTAACATAACATCCTTGAAGGATATTATGTCTGAAACACTAATGGATGTCAGCATTTACTGACTACAATCCTCACGTTATCCTACTGATTTCACAAAAACAGAAGTTGTCTGATGAACAGACCAAACCTACCAGGCAAATCTCTGGGCAGTCTGTGGTTATCAGGACAGTTGAAAGGTATGTTAGAGACATATCAAGTCACAGAGAAAATGCATTTCCAGACAAACCTTGTTAATATAGCAATCCTTTATGTGTATAACAGTAATACCTACTTATAACCTGTACCCAATTCTAGAGCTTTGTCCCCCATGTTGTTGGGCTGTCTCCACATGTCCTGTCCTGAGAGGTATTCCCACCTACTGTCTGTAAAGCTGTAGGCCCACACCTCCATAATGTCCTCCACACAGGCAAGGAAAAGGGGCAAGGCCCACATGAAGGACTTAATTATAGCACTGTATTGATATGGCATTGGCTAATGGAAAGACAACATAGCTGCAGCTGCTCTGGATGCAAGTAGGAAGTGGGAGATACTGGTCCACAGACCATCACCTGCTCATGAGCATTACCTACAAAAGGCAAGCTGCTGTGTATGCAACACAGGTCTGAACCCATCTACACAAAGACAGACTGTGACTACACAAACCTAATAATTTGCATTGTTGGGAGGAAACTCTTCAGCACTATAACAGGTATGTCAATCACATAAGCTTGTAATGGAGTGTAGAAGAGTGGATGTAATAATGTCAAATAGGACATTAAACACTAGGCCACAACAAGATCTGCTGGACTCACATGCTGCTGTCCAGCACCTATGGACATTCCTGGTTGCCCTGTCTGCATTGACATAGATCATATCTCTGGCCTCTGAGTCACCCTAGTAAAGGTCAGCTCATGTATGACTCCTACTGGAGTGTCTGTTGTCCAATACTGAGTGCGAGACTGCTAGGCCAGCTAACTGGGATGTTGTAATTATTCATATGTAACCTATGAATGCTACTCTGATGCATATGCTTGTCTTACAAATATAAGAGACTTATATAGGGTATGTGCATAGTACACAACAGGTGCAGAAGTGTGTGTTGAACTGTATGTGATATACTGAGCCCATACCTGACAAGAGTCCACAGTTTTGCAGACTAACCACGTCTGCCTCATATTTGTAGTCAATGCCTCATACAGTGGTGTATTGTCTGGCACATCACTGGAAACTCATTAAAGACTGAAGTCATAACATAATAGCATACATTTGATTGTGAGATGTCATATCCTGCAGAGTAGATCTGTGAGTGCGACACTGTCTTTGCTGGCAACTGTGTGTGTTTCAGCTAGATTCATAAAGTGACATTATTTTCTGGCCTTTGCCCACCATTGGTGTGCCTTTGTGCAGATGTATTGCTCTAACAGGACCTAGGTGTCTTACCATGAAACCCATGTCAATGCAAGCGTGCCTAGTCCTTTAGGATGCCGACATTTGTGCTGTCACTGACACCTGCTTTGTAGCTATGGAGAGCACACTAACCTTGCCATGTTACTCATCCCTTCATATGTTTAGATCCCAAATGCAGGCCTGAAAAGCCACAGGAGGTGGAGTGTTGAACATTATCATACACATACACACCTCCAGGATGGCCAAACAGTATGACACATGGGAGATACCCTAAGTGCAGGTAACAGTTGACAAAACACCTATTCAGATCATAGCTAGCTACAGGCCTCCAACTACGTCTATGGACATCCACCACACCTGCTGGAATCTGTCAGGATTCAATCATCTACCCTGCTCCTGGGTGACTTAAACTACGCATCCATAGTGTGCATGACCTTTTCCAGCTGAACATGAACACATAGAGATTCCTCAGTTTTGTCAATGGCAATGCAGTGGATCAGCCAGTCAGCACTCCTATGACAGGTGAAAACATCCTGTACTTGGTCCTAACCAACATGAGTAGCCACTGTAGCACTCCTACAGTGTCATCCTCCTTGGAAATATCTGACCACATAGCCATCACTGTTCAGGTCACCATCTCCCCTGTCCACCCCCCTTACAGTGTCAAACAAAATTAACTTTACACAAATGACTATAAATCTCCTCAGAGTAAGTAGAAATAGTTTTACAGCCACTGTCCCATCAGATGGAACTAACAGTAGTGTCCAGGTCCACACCACAATTCTATGTGTGCACCTACATAGCTGTATGGACTCAGCAATACCTGACAGGACAACATCATCTCCCTCAAGGTAGGGTAACTGTCCGTGTTGGACAGCACTAATGCACAAATACCATAATAGGTGGAAATAATTGCTGGACAGGGCCAAGAAGGAACAGGTGCCTTATTGGAATCCAATGTCACCTTGGTCTGCACAAGCAAATAAGGTCACAGGTGAATTACCCTAAGGCTATCTTTGAGTGCAAATTGGATACATCCACCAAGGCCAGTCATTAATCCTTCCACACACATGCCTGCAATCCCAAGGGCAACACACAAATCTGCTCTGTAGTGGTGGTCAATAACAACTCATACACATACGGCATAGAGATAGACAACCAGCTGCAGACAGGTGAAGTGTAAACATCACACCCCTGTCCCCCATTGGTACACATGTGCATGCACAGCACCTGCCCCCCCCCCCCCATCATCAGGAAGCAGGTCTGTAATCCCCTCTCAAAGGCAACACACACAGAAGTCACCATAGGCCTGATACCATCCCTGGCTGCATCCTACATGAACACAGGCATGGGCTCTCAAATCCATTCCGCACTGTAGTCAGCCACAACCTGAGCACCAGTGTCATCCCATCTTCACAGAGGACAGCCAGTGTCATCCCTATATACAAAGGCGGAGCAATCCACTGACCCAGCCAATCATATGCACATCAGCCTAACAAGCCTGCTCTGCAAGGTCATGGAAGGGAATATCAAGGACATTACAAACAGGGACATTGGCAACATCAAAATGCCAGAGCCCACACAGCATGGTATTGTCAAAGGGAGATCAGGCCTGTTAAACCTGGTCGACCTCTCTGAAGTGATCCACAAACACAAGGGTGAGGGGAAGATGTGAACAATGCCTACTTTCACCTATCCCAATTCTCTCACAATAATCCCCAGGTGGCCAGGATACATACACCTACACAGCTAGGCACCAACCTGTATGTTAACAGATGGGTAGCTAAATGGCCCAATGATAGTACCTACTCAGTCAAAGTAGTGGAACCCACCTCTAGTATTATAGTCTTCCAAAGTGGTGTACCCCAAGGATCAGTCTGGGGGCCTCTATTGTTTGAGATACATGTATCTGAGGTACAAGAAAAACGCAATGGTCTGTAGCTGACCAGGTGTAAAGATGCTTGCAAGCTGGCCACTGTCTTACATTCCCCTGCAGATGTGAGCATCCCTCAAGAGGCCCTCACCCAATTAATGTCTGGTGTAAGAAGCATTTCCACAAACTGAATACCAGGAGAGGCATCATTTTCCCTGCTGTGGCAGATGTCATCCATACTAAGTATTACAGTAATAATGCACTGAGCATACAATCAGGTGTGAGGCGACTTCTGCGCCAAGGTTGGTAGCAACCTGACAGTTTCCCACCATGTGGACAGCATTGTAGGGAAGGTTGTTTACATGGCCCACCTTACAAATGTGGGAATGTCATCCAGGAAGCAGGAGGCCACAACATCCTTGTACTCCACCGTTATCAGACGCATTACCAAGGACAATGTCTCCTTTGGCATGTACCTTGCCAAGCAAATGCAGCAGTTGCAGAGACCACAGAGGTTCCTGACCAGGCAAGTCCAGGGTCTGCAACACCTATCCTATACAGGTAGGCTGAAAGCCCTGTACCTGTACTCAGTAACATACAGACTGATCATAGGTGACCTGTGTCTGGCATACAAGGCCATGTCCAAACCAGCCTTGATGGCATTTCTGCATGTCTGTAAGACAAATTGCATTCATGCGTCATGCATGTAAGGCCCTCACCTGGTCTGTGACATGTATAGTACTTGTTGGTGGGATAGTGTAGTGTCCTACACAATATGCTGTCTGTAAAATACACTCCTTCCCCATGTCTAGGAGAGTACATGTATAGCTCTCTTGAAGAAGAAGCTGGACAACGTCATGGGAAATGGATGAGACACCCTTGAAATCATGCTTGTGTCTCAGCTGGTCAGGGGAAACAGGTGCTGGCTTGGAAGGGGCATGGACAAATGTCTGGGCCAGGTTTATAAGGGCATCAGGGCTAATATCCTGGTATCATCTTATGAGGCGATGCACCAAGTACTTCACATGCATCCTGTATGTATTGCAGACTGTCCTACAATGTTGTCTGAAATTAATCCCTGTGAGTCTGGACTGTGTATGTACTGCAGTGATAGTGTATAGTCTTGTCTCCTCATCAGTTATCATCACATATCGTTACACCTTGTCATTATGTGTGGTCTGTATAGCAATAAGTCAGCTCTTACAGAATGTGCACATGCACTTGATGACATTGTATCGCTCACTCCAATAGCCTTGGTCATGGCCAAAATTACCATTATACTACTAGGCCCATCACACAGTAGGATTTGTTACCCTTTGTTGTGAGCCTGACAATAGCAGTGAAAGAGATGAATTGTGGCAGGCAGAACTACTGTAACATCTGCCCTGAAGGGCCCATAGGTGTCACAGCTGTGCCAGACTGTACCAGGAGTGTGTGTGTGTGTGTGTGTGTGTGTGTGTGTGTGTGTGTGTGTGTGTGTGTGTGTGTGTGTGTGTGTGTGTGTGTGTGTGTGTGTGTGTATCTCAGCAAACACAATACTGCAGGGTATTAATTTACATATGTTGTGTTTCCCCCACAGGTGAACACAGGGTTTGGTGTCTCTGCCCCTCACAACCTGATGTCAGTGTCTCAGTGGACTCCCATGATGGTGGTGGTCATAGTGAGGCACAAGTGGGGTTGTCGGTGCCTGGATCTGTGCCATTGTTTGGTATCCCACTTCCACCCACCATGTCCCTGCACACAGTCAATATGCCCACACATCCCCTGTCCTTAGCAGCCACAGATAATGGACAGGTTAAGGATGGTGGCATGGAACAGGCTAGTGTGTTGAGTATGGCGAGTATGAGTGTAGACACCAGCCATAGGCAAAGAGTAGGTGAGGTATCACACACATAGATGGACAAGGGTGCTCAACAGAGAACTGCTGCCCATCAAGCCCCTGTCACAAGTGCCACGGCAGGTGTCACCAGATGCATGCTATGGTCCATCATGGATGCACAGGCGTGTACTGACTGCAACACCACACAGATGCTCAGGGTCATGCATGCAGCGCTCCCTGCCATATGTAATGACCTCCATGGCAGCTGTGCTGTCATACATCATCTTGCCAATGTTGTGGATAGACAGTGGGGTGAGACATTGTCACTGCTCAACCATGCGGTGTCTGTCCTTGAGCATGTGGTGGGAGCCCACATGGCCATGCACATTCACAGTTCCATAGAGGCAGTACCAGCAGCACTACTGAAGGGAGGGTGCTGTCCACATCACACCGGAGCAAGCCATAGGCACATTGTCCTGGCCAGTCCCATTAGGGATGTGGGTCCAGCAGACAGCAGTCACCATCAAGGAGTAATACTGCATCTGCCTTTAAGTCTGGCAGTGCCAGTGATACTCCTGACAGAACCAGTTACTGCATCCCTACCAGGAGATGGTCAACCGTACATCCTGCCATGTATGGTCCACAGCTGTCCAACATAGCCTTGTGTTGGGCATCCACACTGTTTGCAGGTGTGCAGACAAACACTCACACATCCCTATCCCAGGCCAGTCAACACCAGACACGCACAGTTCCTCTGCATGGCCCAGTTGAATTTCACCCCTCCAGAGACACACACACACACACACACACACACACACACACACACACACACACACACACACACACACGTCAGCCATTTGGCCCAGCTTTGGCCTCAATCCAACACCACACCCTGTGCATGTGATGATAAGTGTGCCACAACCCTGTTATCCATACCAGCAATGCACTGACATGCTCATATGGGTCTGATACACAGGGTGACTGTAGTACAATTTAGCAATGTCATGCTGTATAAGCTGCTGTCTGCTGGCGTAGTTATGGGTACACATCAAGGTGTATGTACCTTGTTAGCCATGATGCACTATTGCTGTTAATACTGCTGACTGACTGTAGTGTCCCATACTGTATTCTGGTTGTGTTCCATGTGTCTCTGTGGCTGCAGGCTGGGGGCTTGCTGACAGTAGCAATGATGAATAAGGCGGAGTGGAAACATAGTCACCTTTTCATAGCCAAGGTGCAGCTGTACATGTACATGTTTACCAGGTATGATTACATGCAACAGTGTGTGAGGGGCAATTATGGCAAAGAGTGTGACCTTGCATACATACCCTTGACATAGCCACATAGCCTGCATAAATGTCACCGTAGGCTCACACATACAGAGGAGGTTACTTGAGTACTGGCACTAGGTCCCTCACCAGCTTAGCCATTACATTCAATGCAACAGATTCAGCTATCAGCACCTGTTGCCCCTGCCATTTCTGTCACATCCACTGGACTGTGATGCAGTTGATGAGGATTTGCCTGGTACTGTATATAACAGGTTAGGGGCATGTATTCCTGACACGGGTCAGCCTGTGTTAGTCTAACCTTAAAATCATCAGCATGTATGTCTGTTATGTCATATGCATGTATGGCCTCTAGTGCTGGTAGTGCACACAGAGTCATAGTCCTGTACATGGGGCAGCTGACAAAGGGGGGAAAACAACCCCTACCTGCACAGTGTTATCAACGATAGTGCTAGATACATAATACAGATAGCACAGTGGTACTGAAGAGTGGCAGTGTCTGCCACTACTATTGAAGTGGGTGACAATTTCAGGGACTGTTAGGATTGGCAATGGTGGGTTCAGAGGCCCTTAGCATGTTAGAACCATCACACACACACACGCACACACACACACACACACACACACACACACACACACACACACACACACACACTGCTGCATGGGGACATGCATTGAGACACACATGCACATGGAGGTGACACTTATCAGAGTAGAAGACCTACCCATCTATTAATGTACAATACACAGTGATAAGACCATTGTACCACAGTGACGTGGTGTTAGAAATGGTGTAACTGTGCATGTACAGTGGATGACATCTGTATAGGCTGACACTAGGTTGGCAATGGGGGGATTCACAAGGTGGAAGAGGCTCACAAAATGGTATAGACATCACATACACACACTGAAGACAGCCACAAGGGCTGTGCATACAGAAACGCATACAAAGTTGCCAATAAAATTATTAGCAACCCTACATATTCACTTGTATGTACTATGGAATTGCAGGCACATGCCATACTCCACATACATTATATGCCTGGGACATAACACACAACCTCTTACAACAAGTAATATTGCAAATACCTTCATGGATGGTGGGATAACCCACCAGATATAGCAATTGGTCTCGTCTACTGCTACTACATACCTGCACAAGTAATAGTGTGACAGACTTTGTATAAGCATGATGTGTCAGTCAGGTATGATGTCTGATGCTGACATGTGTGTCAGTATGGCAACTGTGACATGTTTGGCAATAATATCACAGGAATGCTCATTGTCAGGGGACACAGACCACATACAGGTTACAAACATGTGGATATGCCATGTACATCTGTACAGATGACTGATATGGGCTGGTATAGTGTTACATGATGCATGTGAGGCAGATGCTATTAACAGGGTTTTTAAGTAATGTCATGGGTAGGGAGACAACAGACCTTAAAATGGTATAACCTACACACAACAGCCACAGTGGATAAGCTTCACACATTACTATAGTTGTCAGTATTGAGATTAGAACCCCTACCTATCTAACTATTTCAACTATAGTATTACACAGTTATTGCTCATGCCACAGAGCTTAAAGTGCTGATAACTGTATACAGGTACATT
Source organism: Protopterus annectens (assembly GCF_019279795.1). NCBI lineage: Eukaryota > Metazoa > Chordata > Ceratodontiformes > Protopteridae > Protopterus > Protopterus annectens. Next base: position 158,914,980 of record NC_056750.1, on the reverse strand, counting down.
TATGGTGAATGACATCAGCAAACCTTGTAAAGTAGGGCAATGGGATGTGTGCTGATTGGTATACAACTCAAAATGATATAACCCACACCCCCAGAGGATATAAGTCTCACCCAAACACACACAGTATCACAGCTGCCAGTATTGAGAGTAGAACCCCTAGCTATCTAGTTTTGTATACTACAGTGTTACTCAGATATCACATGCACCATGGAGCTTACAGGATTTAAGAATGTAACAAGGTATGTTTAAGGTGATTACATCAAGAGCCCTTGTAAAGTATGGCAATGGAAAATCTACTGGGTGGGAAGGGCATCAAAATACATTACCCTACAGACATACTTGCAAACACCAAACGAAAACAGTCCTTGAACCAAATAAGGAATCGGATGCAAAAAACAGAGAATACAAGAAAAAGAAAAATATTCTGGTTCCACACAGCAGTGAAAATCAATATGTCCTCTACTGTAGTAGGTAAGCGCTTTCTCGGAATAACATCCGCTTCATAAGACCAACAAAGATAGAATAGCAGTTACATTTTTAAACACTAAAACATCCAATCAAAAATCAGATAAAATGGGCATCATAGCTAAAAGCCATGTGATAAAATATATCTGTAGAATATATAGATCGTTAAAAAATTGAATAAAACAGACTAAATGAACAATATGTACTTAAAACTGGTAACAAATACAAATGTAAAAAATAATAAAAGATGGACTATTGAAACATATATGATAAAATATTAAAGGAGAGATCAATGCTTTAATGGCTGTGCTTTAAGGAAGGGTTTCAGGGAAACTCTGTTGTTTAAACCAGGAGGTTTATCAGCTTGAAAGCGCAAAATCCATTTCTGTTCACTAGATTCTGTTCTATTATTTATGTCACCTCCTCTCTTGGTACTATGCAGAATCTCTTGTACCATAAAGCTAAATTTATGTTCTTTACCCTCTTTAGCTACATGTAGTGATAGTGTGCTGGTTTCTTTAACATTCCTGAAATCCCTAAGGTGTTCAAGTATTCTATCCTTAAACACCCTGTTCGTTTTCCCTATGTAAAATGAGAAGCAGGTAGTACAATAGCAAAAATAGACAACATTCTTTGTTCGACAATCTGCATAAAAAGCAGTATCTATCTTAAAACCCAAAGTATATTTTTGGCCATTGGCATGCCTAATAATTATAATACATCCTGTACTTTGAGCTGTTATGCCCCGTTTTGATTTTTGCAGAAATGTATTCGGCTATTAGCCAGTAGCAAAATACATTTCTGCAGCAAACACTATTTTGACAAGAATGCCTGCCTACTTACTGAATCACTAATTTATCATTTGCATGGTTTTTACCAGCAAATGAGGTAATTAGCATTATTCAGTGGTGTCCATGCCAGAATACTGCAGTCAGGCTCGTGCATGCCCCCAGCCTGGTTTATTGAATCTCACAGGTTCCAAACTCTGTGTTCGAGCCGTGCCACAATTTGGACATGGGATTTTAGCTTACTGAATCCTGGGGTCAGACTGCTTCACCTTGGCCTGTTTTTAACATGCATTGTTTTTGACATCAGACACAAGCTTTCCCACTAGTAGATTTTTAAGAGTCTACCAGCATTTGCATCTTGCTTTTCAATATCCATTTCTTCAACCTTTTCTACCTTTCAGGTATGGCTCTGAGCCTCCTGTTTGTTGCAGATACCAGTGTTGCTGTCAGTGGTTGTCAGTATATTAGTTGTTAAATTAATTGTTTACTTCTGCATTTTCCTCCAATGTTTCTCTGTAAATATCCAGTCATTTCATATGTTTATACTATGTTCTGGCATTTCCTTTACTTTAACAACAGAATTCAGACATTTATCTCCACTGAGCTCATGACACCCCTCCAAAAATTGTATATACAAGTTATTATTCTTTTTTTGCAATTTTAAACACCTTTATTAAAATATCACAAGATATTTTATTATTTATTGATCTTTTCGACGCTATAATCCCACTATCACCACCACCACACAGAAACACACACACATTATAGAAGGTAACTATTATTTTCAAAATGTTTACATCTCTAACAGTCCTGGTGGGAGATGCCATACTGATATGATTTTCGTTTTTTTTCTCAAAACGTGTTTGTGTCCCCATAACATGAAATGACTCGGACATCATAACTTCTGATTAGTTTCCTTTGCATTTACTTATAAAGGCAGTGTGTTCTGAACTGATGACTTCTTAAAATCTGTAGGGGTACTGTCATCATTTCTGTTTCACTGACTCACCTTGATTCATTCTGTATGTTAGCTAGTAAAACTCATTCTTCCATGCTGCAATTAAACTTTATTCCAGATGAAGCAGTTATGCCATTAGGATGTAACGCTAAGTATCTTTCTTCTTACTCACAATGCATTGTTATGGAGGCATAATCCTTCCATTCCCTCAGCTGCAGTCCTCCATTGTCTTTGAAAACCAATTCATACATCGCAGATTTGTAAGTTTCCTATATTTTTTTAATATTCAGTCCGGTTTATTGAACCAGCTATTTCATGCCAATGAAACCAATTTCTTTCATAGATTTGTTAACCAGCTAAGCCCGCTAGACAGATGTGACCCTTTTCATGAGCAGCTCTTAGCGCTGCCTGCTGAAGTTCCTTCCTCATAGTCTCTCAGAGGGCAAATAGGAATAGAAGGAGTCAAAGCCTGAACCTTTTGGCAACAGGAAGCAGCTTATTAACAGTTCATAGCCTAAATCCTTGGTTGTAACTGCTAGTCATATTTGAAAGAGTTTCCTGTATGTTTCTTCTTATGGTGAGAAAAAAAGAGTTTGTAGACAGCGTTTAAGTAAGGAAAATGCTATTATTAACCTTTGTATATAAAGCAAAAGGCCTAATATTTGAAGCAAGAATTACCCTCTATGTGGTTAGTCTAAGACCCTCTTTGCAAGACCACAATAGCACTCTCCCTTATTTTTGATAATGTTATGTCTTTCTCATCAGCTTACAAGACCGTAGCCAACATATTGTTTGACCTACCTGAGAATAATGCTCTAAACATATAATACAATGCATATTATAAACGTATAAACGTATAATACAATGTTTAATATATTATTGTTTTAATCCTCAGGATTTTTTATTTCTACTTTGCCACGTGTCAGTTTGCCCCGTTGTGCAATCATTTGATAGTTAATACTGAAGTGAGCACTTAATTGTAAGAATTACAGTGTCATATGCATGCGTGGAACATTTTGCATGAATTACTGCCATCTGGCATAATGTGCTTTGCGACTGATTTAGCTATTTCTGTTGTATTACTTCGCTACATACATACTAAAATAGTTCTTGTAAGTGACTAATTTATCTATGGCATCAGTATTCAATATGCCAAAGGTCAAGGTGTGAAAACCTAATTATTCTATGGTATAGGAATTCATCATGCTAAATGACAGATGTAATTACACATGTCAGATGTCAGTAGATGCAAGTGACACATTTATCTATGGTATCAATCTTTACCACAAGCGTCATGCATCCTTTTTGGGGAAGAAGGAAGGAAATAAACTTACAGCAAAAAGTCAAATCTCAACGAGACCTTCAACAGCAATGAACTATAAATGACAACTCAGCAAGCTGGTGACTCCACTGGATTTCCTTACTTTGTTAAATTAAAATATATTATGGAAGTTATGAAGATCGTCATAGTTTTAGAGATTCTGTTTGCCTCAGGTAACATTTTCAGTTTATGATATATCAAACATAATTACTGTCTGCAGTTCAGGCAGTTGTTTTGTTATTCTTAAAAAAAATATTAATTATTCGTGATTTAATGCAGTCATTAATACCAGTTTCATAAACATTGTTAATATATATAATAACTAAGGTTAGATGAAACTAATTTGTAAAGTGTGGGTATGATTCTCTTAGATTTCACTGTGTCACTCTTTCTCAGATGGAATGTGAATTTCTGTGTTTACATGCTGGGGAATGATAATCTTGCAAAATCCAAACAAAACTGACTCTGTATGCAGACTGAGAATAAATTGTACATAGTTGACTAGCCATTAAGTATAGGACCGCCTGAACTCCAGGTTAGAAAACTACTTTATAGAAGGAAGTAAGAATAAAGAATTTCTGCAGTGTACATATCTACACCTACCTGTTGTTCAGTATCATTATTTTCCGGAGAATACTAACTACTTTAATTTTAAAGATGTAATTTGTAACAATGAGGATGTAGTCACAGTTGAGATACACAAAAACAGCAACAGAAGCACAGAAAAGTGATTAGGTACATGAACCCTAGTAAAATGCAAATTAACCTGCAAAGCACAACTGAGATTATTTAGTTTATCTAAAATGGAAATAAAAACAGAACAGAGCTGGACTGCAAAAGATACAATTATGAGTCTGTAATTGCTTTTCAGGAAATGCAGTCTCCTAGCTAGTTGTTACCTAGTTCAGTTACATCCGTTTAGTGTCTTATCAATGCTACAATGAACCACAGTTGTATACACTGAACCAGAAGGAGAACCAGATCAGAGAATATTTACCAGAAGTAAAAATAGAGATAGGAGCTCAGTAAAAGTGCTTGTGTGTTTTTGTGTCATTTTTGTTTAGCAATTAAATTATAACATCATGTACTCATATCATCATAATTCAGTGCATCAAAGAATGCTTGAGAATGCGATCTTTCACACACCATTTTAGTAACAAACATTTGATTACAAAAGGAAAAGTAATAGTGTGTGTGTGTGTGTGTGTGTGTGTGTGTGTGTGTGTGTGTGTGTGTGTGTGTGTGTGTGTGTGTGTGTGTGTGTGTGTGTGTGTGTGTGTGTGTGTGTGTGTGTGTGTGTGTGTGCGTGTCTGTGTGTGTCTGTGTGTGTGTGTGCGCGCGCGTCAGTGTGTGGGTGTATGTGTCAGTATGTGAGTGAGTGTGTAACTGATTATAAAAGCATGTGCCATCGTCTACACACACACACAAACTCACACACACACACACACACACACACACACACACACACACACACACACACACACACACACACACACCAAGTTTTATTACGAAAACCATCATAGCCAGACTACAAAACAATAACAAGTGATCTCAAAAGAAAACCTGACAGTTTTCTATTGCAATGAAGTAAACAGCAATTAGACAGCAATACATCCACACTGTCCAAGGGAACATCAGTACCTACCAGCAGATGTGGCTCACCTTCTAGCCAGATCACCAGCCCTGGTTTCAGGAGTGGTGTCAGTCTGAGTCTTCCCCAGGCTATCAGACCCACATACCTGTCTCCAAGCCTGACTGCGTGTAACTGCATGTACATAAGGTACTGCATTATCAAAATCATTCCCCTATAAGGACATCTGCGGGGATATCTTCAAACACACCTACTTGCTTGCTTCCTTTTTCCACCCTGCCAGTCTAGGTGAACCCTAGCCAAAGGCATTTGTAATGAGGTCTCTCCTTAAGCTCTGACTGGAGTGGACTATCCAAGCAGATACTGTTCTTCTTTAACCACTGCAGGCTTCACAATGGTTATGTCACACGGTGTGTATCTCTTAGCAGTGGATGTTTTTCCATCCAGTAAGATAGGATATAACCTCATGTGATAGCTTGATACCTCTGTTGTCTCCAGACAACTTACCACTGGCATACTGTTATTCCCACTTAGTAGCTTTCCCACCTTTTTTTCCCCATCTTCCTTCAATGGACATCTATATAATACATGGCCCCACTGGTTACATTTAAAACATTTAACCCTTGATCTTGGCTGTGTAACTGAACTAGTACCTTCCCCTGTTACTAGTGGACTCTGGTGGGGTGGTTTAGACTGCCCACCATGGGATCCCTTATATCCATGTGCAACAATGGGTATCCCTTTCCTGTGCAATGATGCCCTGCTTGCTAAGTAGAGATCCATTTTTTTCTCCAACTCATCTGAAGAGTTACATTCTCAAGCTGCCAACCAGATTCTCATGTCCTCAGGCAAAGTGCTAAGAGCTTGTTCCCTCAGCAAAAGTCTGTCAGCACTTCAAAAGTGGTGACCTGATACTCACTCGCTCACCTATGAAAATAAGTGCTTAACCCAGCAGTATAATCACACATGCTTTCATCAGCCTTGTGTCTATGCTCACAAAAAACTTTTTTTCTTTAAGCTACTGGTGTCAACTTAAAGAATTCAAGTTAACAACATTTGATTTTATTATAATTTAAACAATCAATATCAGACAATTTAGAAAATTTAGAAACAGCGGTTACAGCTTTGCCATTGAGGAAAGGGGTCAGGAACTGTACCCAGAGCCCATGGTCAGCATTACACTTCTTACATATTTTTTCAGATATATGGATACAACTATCACCCTCTGTAAATTTTGGAAGAAATTTTCTGACCATTGTTACTTCTGGGGTTTGGTTAATCCCTTCCCCATGACCTCCATGACCCTGGTGAAGGGTCAGCATCTCCCTCTCATGTTGATGCTGCTTCTCCTTTTCTTTGGCCTCCAAACACCACAGTCTCTCTTTTTCTGCAGCCCCAAATGCCACAGTCTGTCTTCTGAATCTAGTTCCAACAGTTTGGCCTCCAGTTCAAGTATCATTAACTCCAGACAGATTTTTAAGTTCTCAGAGGAAAAGAGGAACTATCCTGTTTCTGAGAGCTGCAAGTCCCTATAAACAGACTGGTTATCCTCCTGGATGCTGGTCTGAGCTATGACTAAGGCTGAAATCATTTCCTCTTTAGTTAGGTTGGTGTACACCATTCCTTTTGGCTTCGTACACCATGACCAACTGGTTCTTTGTCAGCTTGCCATAATCCCCTGCAGATATTTTTGCCTGCTCTCCCTGACTAAACTAACTAACAAAAAAAAAAATGAACAAATCTGTTAGTATATGAAACTGAATGCATACCTTGTGGCTGCTGAGAGAATGCATACCTTTAGTGACAACTGCTTACAGGCTACAGTAGTTCAATATCCATACCACAGCTCACCAATAGGTGACATCTCCACTTAAGCCAGTAATGAAGGAGCCTGAATCATCACCACTGACACTGGAGAGGGGTGTTCACTTGGAATACAAATGGATACCCTCAGTATTTCCAGAGGCAGACCTCTCTGCATCAAGCACAGTTTATCTTAAGAGCACACAGGGCACACACTCAGCCCAGGGTCTGGGTTTCTCTCTCTCTCTGTCTCTACCCAGGTCCTCAGTAAGACTCCCCACTGGCACAGCTGTAGGTTTATATCCTCAGCAGAGTGACCAAGCCAAGTCCTACAGCACACTCTCTGTGAAGCTAGTTCTTTCTGTCTTTGCCCATGTAGATGACACATACACTCTTTGAGATTTAATTTTCACACACACATCTGGGAAAGGCTGCACAGATTTAGTAGCTATGCCATCTTCTTTCCAAATTACAAGGTATTTTCACTGCTACCAGTCAGTTACTATAAGGTTCTTAAAAGGGTATCCATTATACTGAGTGAAATTAATATTAATACAAATGGTAATGTTGACCAAACAGCCAGGCTTTCAGGAGTGGCCAGTGTTATCACCAAATAAATATGCAAATACTCTGAAAACTTAAATATTTTTGTAAAAGGACCAGCCACAATGAGAAGTTTAAATATATTTAATAATAAAGAATAAAAGAACATGAACATACTAAATATTTATTTACAGTAAACACTGTATAAGTTTGTAAGGGCCTCAGGGCCAATAGCCTAGTAACTTTCCTAAGATCCTAACTTCTTATGAATAGAGCAAGGCAAGATAATGTGGTTGAGTGGTCCTTATTGTCAGATCCAAGACAGAATATGGAATGCTGAGAGCAATCTCCTACTAATATCTAAATATTATTTCTGGCTTACAGAATGACATCACACACATCTGGTCATTTGACTCTGTTTCCCACAATGTCCCCGATCACACGAAGCTGTCATGGTTTTAGCACCTACACTTTAATAATACATACACAATACCATCTAGAAGCTGTAAAACAATAAAACCATTTCACTCTTCCTACAGGAGCAACAAACAATTCTCTAGTACAGACATTATGTCTCTAGCCCATTCAAAACTGTGAGATAACGTCTTTATGGCTTAACCCATAAAGTCATTTAATTTCAAGAATATTTTTCCAAAGCCAGGTGGATTAACCTCTTCCCTTCCAGTATATGTTGTTACAATGTATACATTTAAGCAATTACAATAATACATGTACATTTCTTTTCCTTCCAGCAGGAAGCACTGTTGATACATTTTAACACAAGCAAAGCTCACAAATACATTTTCAGCACAGGCATCTGTACAAATCAGTTTGATATACAAATGACATATAATTATTTACAAAATTCCAGCTAGCTGTGCTGGTATATGTTACACACCCACTGCCTCACTTCTCCTAGCATAACTGGCAGTACTTCCTGTCATCACACAGGATACTGCTTAATATGCAGACACATTCTAAACATTCCAAAAGCAAGAGAGCTTTCATTATGACAGTCATTCAAGATCAGAATTTCAGCAGAAAAGTTAGCATGCATTTGTTTAGGGAAGTCGTCACCAGAGCTGCTTCTTTTACCAGTGTATTAACACACTCCAAAGCAACAAGAAGTTCTGATGCCACTGTAGCCTGAAAGAATCCTGCGGATGCTTTCTTCTTTTCTCTTAGTAGTGCATTGCTTAGTATTCTACCGAATGATAATGGAGAACCCTGATCCATGCATAAGTGCAAATCCAGAGTACTGAGTGACATGGATACACAAAGTCCAATGCTCTCTGTCATTGCCTGAAACTATTACTGACACTAAATATGATAAATGTTAAAAGCTTTTCAATATTGCCGAGCAGATCTCTCATCTCTCCATGACATTAATTAGAAACATTTTTAACACTGAATATGTAACATGCCCTTCAAATGTGGAACACAGGAAAATTGACTTTTTAAGACTCAAAATGAGGAACAGTCTTCATAATGAGGCCACTTGAAAGGTATGAGTAACAATAATGTGTTTTGTACCCAATATATTTAGCTTTTACCTTGTTGAAATCTAAGGCTGAGGTGATATGCAGCAGCTTCTAGATGTTACAAAACTGACGTAATGTTCTGAGAGTGATGCCAAAACACTGTTTTGGACCGGTGCTCTTCATTATCACCTTCTACCCAAAGACAGGACTTCTGCAAAGACAAGAAAGACATTAAATATTATAGTATAGCTGTTGGTGTCTTTAGCTGTGTCCAGTCTGTGCAGACCTCTCAACTGCCTCTGTTTCTGAGGGGTATTCCTATTTTCAGGCCTTATTTACTCCTGCAGATGACATTCTTTTTTTTCAAAGTATGTCTCTAATTTCAGGCTTAATTTACCCCTTCACACCCTTTTCTGAATCTGCCTCATCACATATGATTTTTAAAGTTGTTTATCACACAGAAAACCACACTACATGTACTAACCTACTAATGGCACCAGTAATTAAAAGACAAAGGGCATGCATCTTACATCTATTTTTAGAAGGAAAAACAAATGACCTTGTGTGGTAGAACTTTGCAATGTAGTCCATTAAAGTTAATAGATTTTACATTGTCTCTTAGATAAGGTGCTTATATTTTTCCATAATTTTGGCACTCTGTTTTTTAAAAATGTTTTTCAGAGTAGTATTCGACATTCCTACTAAAAACTGGAAGAGTTATGTCCTATTTGGTATTCATATTTTATGTTAATTGGGTACCCATATTTCTGGCTGGATGTCCCTACTTTTCAATGGCCATTTACCTATGTCATTGTCTGCAGGTTGAATGGTATGACTATTTAGAATGCAAACAACCATTTTGCCTCTGGCCCAAGGTGCTAGTATCCATTTAATTTCTAGTCAGACTGATTTCATAAAAATCTAGTCTGTCACATCTGAACTTCGGGTGTATATTAAATCATCGAATGCTTAGAAAAGTGAACGATGATTTATCGACTGCATGTAAGCGAAAGCTTACAAACTCGAATGCTTAGAACAGCATTTTTTTTCCAAGGGAAAAAAAATCGCTGTTCCAAAAATAAATAAATAAATAAATAAAATACACTTAAAACATAACATAAAGTGTGGGGCTGTGCCCCCCACACCCCCTACTTAAATATACCAATTCCGAGAATGCACTACAGTGACGAAAATGGCAAAGTGACTGACGCAGCCAAGCAATTTTTTTCCCAAGGAAAGAATTCTCTTATATGCCACTTCGTCATTTTGCCTTTTCATCTTTTCAAGTTCCACCAAGACGCATTTGAAATAATGCGTCTTTGGTCATCTAATAGGAACCCCTGAACTTCCCTATAAGATGTCTGAGAAGACATATTTTTTACATTAATATGTGAGCAGTTAAATGATTCTGACATGGAGTTATTAGCGATGTTGCAGTCCAATTCTGGGAATACCTGCTGAATGTTTGTCAACATGCCTCATAAGATAGGAACTGTGTAATTCAATCTCACTTACAGTGCTATCATTCTGTTCAGTTAGTGGTTCAGTAGACAGAGTGACTCACATTTAATGCCTAGTAGAACCTTGTACTTGGATTCAAATTTCTGAAATAACACTGCAAAGCAGAAGGTGTGTTGGGGGGCAGCATTCTTATATGGATATGATGTTACATCAATACCCCATGCACCTTAACTGGTCATAGGTTAGTTGGATGTTAAAGATCCTTGATACATATCAAAACGAAGACAGTGAAGTTCCTAATGGACTAGCCAAATTTCCCCTGTATACATAAACACCACTTACAGTACCACCTGAAAATATGCCCCAGACCCAATGGGACTAATTTGGGTAAGAAATAAATAAGTAAGTAAATAAATAAATAAATAAATAAAAAGAGTGTTTATATGATGTTACTCCATCTTTGTGCTTCTAAGCAAGCATACAGATGCTGCCAAACATGAAGAGGGTTGGAAGACACTTTTAAAATACATTTATAATGCAACAGTATGAACCAATATAATACTGCATACATCACCATCACCATCAGCTCCATTTGTCTCATTTTTATATGGGTTTGGAGCATTGGTCAACTGCCAACACCTCTCTCGATTCAGAACCAGAGTGTCCTACCATCATTGACAGTCATGCAATCCATTAATTTCTTGGCTGGATGTCCTCATCTCATATTTCTGTTGCTCTCAAATCTTCTTTACCAAATTGCCTTCCACTTTCCTGCTCATAAGATTGAGCAATGGTAGTCTGTTCTCCTTGACTTTATGGAACTGAAGCTACTTAGACTCTGATTTTCTAGTTTCAGAGTTTTTTTTACCTGTTCTAATGCTATGTTTCATTTCTTTGATGTCCTACAGTGTGCATCCCACCTCCAGTCTCAGGCAATTGATCTCCATCACCTCTAGCTTCCTCATCTGCTCTGCCTTCACTTCTTACGTTTCCACACCAAACAGTGTGCTAGTCACACCACATTTTGTACACTTTATTAAGCAGTTTCTTTGACATTCTTCTGTCACCCCCTATCCCTGAAACTTTATACTAACTGGATGCAACAACTCTGATTCTCACTTATGTCAACATTCAGACTTTCCTTCTCCACAACCACACCTCCCTGATACTTGAAATTTTTTACCTGTTCCACTATTTTCCCTTTTACCTCAGTTCTCTACTTCTCCATGTACTACCATGACCACTGTCTTGTCTGTACTCCTTTTCATTTAATGTACCTTCAATTTTGCATTCCAGTTCATTATAATTTGCTGATGATTCCATAATACAAGGTCATCTGCATATAGCAGCTTTTATTTGTCCCATCTGACATATTTGCCAATGCAGCCCATCACCAGTGATCTCATTGCTGAATCTTGAAGCACAATCATTCCCACTGTGATCCAGTCTGTGAGCCTGAACAGTACATGTACTTGTTTCACTGGGTCTTTGCATACAGCCTGCATTAATTCTACGAATGTTTCCAGGACTTCTAAGCATTACAGGCCTGCTCAATACAGCTTTCTTGGGCCCTTAATAAATACTACAAAACTATAAAGAAACAGTTTAGCAAACCAATAACTAAGCATTAATCAGACATGATAGAATAGACATAAATTAAAAAGTTAATACTACAATTAAAAAAGTCACAATCTGCACATTCTTCCTTCCAGACTTCATCAACTTCTGAGCTTACAACAAATGATTCTCCTGTGACATCCCTTCACTGGCCCAGTAATCAAGAAGCCTCAATCCTCACCAATAGCACCAGTGAGGGACGTAGACATTGGGATAATGACAAGTACACACACAGTAAAATACAATTTCCCTTAAGAGCACACAGAGATCACAGTCAGTCTGGGGCTGGTTTCTGCCTCTTTCTCCAGTTCCCCAATAAGACTCCCTACTGGCACAGCTAAAGGGTTAAAATCCCAGCCGAGTGGCCAAGGTAAGACCTCCAGCACCCTCTCTGTCCAACTAGTGCTTCGTGTCCCTGCCCAAGTAGCTGACACACAAACACTTTGAGATTTAATTGACATACAAACACACACATACCTGGGAAAGGTTGGCACACGTTTACTAACTATGCCCCTTTCTGCCCAGACTAAAATATAGTACCTGCTGCCAGCAACCACCCTTACTTATCATACACTATAAGGCCCTAACAAAAGCATGTCCAGTGTACTCTAAGTGCTTAAATATCTCTAAACAAACCAGCCACAATTAGAAAAATTAAATATATTTAATGATAAATAATAAGACAATACTCAAATAATACAGAGTTCAGAATAACAGGAAATATTTTAAAACAACATTGCAGGACAGTCTCAGATAAATACGGAGAACATCTAAACTAATCTTTATTATATTCCTATCTATATCTAAGAGAAACTATGCCTAAATCTTATTTACAGAGCAAGGCATATGCAGATGAGAAGTGCTGAATGGATGTTTTCAGATCTAAGACAACATACAAAATGCACAGTCTCTGAGAGAGGTCCCAAATTAATATCAAAACATTACTGCTGTGTCAGCTTTGGATCACATCACTCTTTATCACCTGCCCACAATTCCCAGGCTAAATAGATACTTAGAATGTAGCACCTCTGTGTCACAAATACTTATCTCTCAGATGTGCAGCTGGTAGGAAGTCACTGAACAATAAAAATACTTTACATTTTAAACCTAGTAATTATTTCTGCTTTAAGACAATGTGAAACCTCTAGCTCTGGATATTGTGTCTGCCTGCTGCACCGAAACACAGTTGTAAAACACTTTAATTTTTAACTTATTTTCTTGAGGGTTTGCAAGTTGACTCTGTATGTTCCAATTATAGTTTATATGCATTTCTGTTCTTTTCCAGTAGGATACACTGTGGTTACATTCTTGAAGCTCAGTACATAACATACAGTTCAACACACACTTCTACACCAGTAGTTTAATATCTACATAACATATAGTTTTCTTACATTTGTAAGACAAGCATATGAATCATATTAATATTTGCAAATTACATAGAATTATTTACAAAATTCCAGCTAGCTGGGTTGGCAGTGTCACATCTCTATAAAATAATATTAATATTTTCAAGTGACAAACAATTATTTACACAATTCCAGATATCTGGACTGGCAATACTTCCCTGGTGTCACATCTCCTTACGTACATTTTATGATGATGTGAACAATTATATCACTGTGATATCAGAAATATATATATATATATATATATATATATATATATATATATATATGGTAGTGTGTGCAATACAGGGGAAATATCAGACCACCTTGGCATGCTGTGTGGCTCAACACCACAGGCAGACCATCTCCACACCCCTGTAAGGTCCATTATTTGTCAGTAACACCCACTGTGGTAGTCATTATTATGCTTAGAGAAAGGGCTGTCTGTTAAATTGTTTTGTTGCCATTTTATTATTAGTATATAATAGTATTATATACATCTGGTTCCTGATAAGAAGGTATAGAATTAGTTTTTAAGTTCTGGAAAGTGTTAGTAATTGGTGTTGTAAGTGTGCATGTCGATAGTTTGCAATTTAGTGTGCTGAAATCTAGCATTGTAATGTGTCACTGTTATGAGTTTCATTCAAGTGGGTTTTCACTATTATGAACTTTAGGTTATATGGTCTCGGTCAAATGAATGTCAGTCGTATGAAAGTTAGGTCATATGAAGTAGACCCATATATATATATATATATATATATCTATATATATATATCTATATATATATATATCTATATATATATATATATATATATATATATATATACATATATATATATATATATATATATATATATATATATATATATATATATATATATATATATATATATATATATATATATATATATATATATATATATATATATATATATATATATATATATATATATATATATATATATATATATATATATATATATATATATATATATATATATATATATATATATATATATATTATATATATATATATATATATATATATATATATATATATATATATATCTGTATACATAGTGTGTGTGTGCATCAGCTCCACAGATGCGCAATGATAAAAGGGAGAAACTTCCCATGCCATAACAGCGCTCAGCAGTACCTGCAATGGTGTACAATGAAGTTATTGTTCACTAGGTCAGATGCCACTGAGAAGTTCAGGATGATAGCCACTGTGCCTACTCCTTTGTTCCAACATAAAGTGATGTAGTTTCCCAAGGGTTGTATAAGTACTATGGCATGAAAACATGCTGAGTTCAAATTAATAAATTGTGATTATTTAAAATGTTTTTAAGTTGCCGATGCACTTCTTTCAAAACATTAATTAGTTACTATCCTCATGGTCCATCTGTTAATGTGCATCTACAAGTGTAGTTTACTTTCTGATGACACTGTTCCCACACCCTTAATGTAATATATGAAGGTAATAATTACTGACAAGCCACTGTAGTGAAATGCAACTAAAATTCAGTCTCACATTGCTGAAGTGCTGCCTAATTGATCGTAGCATTCCTGGATTCTTCAGCAAAAGTGCTGAGGCATTATAAACCAATCTTCCCAAACCTCAAAGACCTTCTAAGCCTATAAATGGCAATGTCTAGCCTAAACAATCTCTAATGCACTCTCCTAAAGCAACACAAAAACCCACACATACTCCTACACCCTGTGGAGCCTCAAGAGCAAAGCCCATAAGGCAAGCAAACACATTACCCAGGACTGTTGTCATAGGGGACTCCATTGTATGACACACATATGCCCTGCTCACCAGACTAAACAAGGAAATTATAACAGTTAGTTGCTCATCTGGAGCCAGGATCCACCAAGTTACACATGCACTCAGGTCACTACACAACAGGTACCAGTATGATACTGTCATAGTCTATGTGGAGGTTCACATATACTGGACCTGGATCTCACCAGTATGATACTATCATAGTCTATGTGGAGGTTCACATATACTGGACCTGGTACTCACCAGTATGATACTGTCATAGTCTATGTGGAGGTTCACATATACTGGACCTGGTACTCACCAGTATGATACTGTCATAGTCTATGTGGAGGTTCACATATACTGGACCTGGTACTCACCAGTATGATACTGTCATAGTCTATGTGGAGGTTCACATATACTGGACCTGGTACTCAACAGTATGATACTGTCATAGTCTATGTGGAGGTTCACATTTACTGGGCCTGGTACTCACCAGTATGATACTGTCATAGTATATGTGGAGGTTCGCATATGCTGAACCTGGTACTCACCAGTATGATGCTGTCATACTCTATGTGGAGGGTCACATATACTGGACCTGGTACTCACCAGTCTGATACTGTCATAGTCTATGTGAGTGTTAGAGACCTGAGATGTACCTCCCTGGACTATATGAAGAGACACATTAGTAATCTCTTTGAATATGTGCCTCAGGCAGGTATGCGCCTTGCACAGAGCAGCATTCTACCTTCACTAAGAATGATGCCTCAGAACAAACAAAAGATGACTGACTTCAATAATTATATAAGTTTCTAGTGGCTTTCCAGGGGATTTAATATTTGACCATGTTGCTTTGCAAAAGATGGTCTGTACCTGTCATCCTTATTATATAAAATTTATCATCCCCCTTACAGCCTCTATAGCCAATGCCAAACTGACAGACCTACTGACAGAGCAAATAAAACCCAAAGAAACATAAAGGTGTTACTGTTCAGTTTTAGAAGCCTAAACAAGAAACCACACCCCCTACGAGTTCTCCTCACACTGGAGAATATAGACATTTGTGCCACTACATAGACATAGTTTGAATCCACAAAAAGTACACTGGCAGTGCAAGGCTTCAGTGTGTTTAGACCATCAACTGCACACACAGGGACAAAATGTGGAGGAACTTGATCTATATTAACAAGTATATCTCCAAATTGGTTAAACAGGAAGATGTTCTGGAGTTTATTCATATGCAAATCACCATAGACAAAGTCCCATACTATATCCTAGCAAACTATAGGTCACCATCTATGGCCCAAGAATCCCATAACTTGTACCAAGACCTACTGGAGACACTCACAATTAAACCAAATGCCCTATTCATGAAACACTTTAACTACCCCTCTGTAGAACTGGAAACATACACTACCACAGACATACAAGTAAAATAATTCCTTGACTTTAATACACAAATACTCTTGACCAGTGAGTGCGCATGTCCAACAGAGGTTCAAGCATACTGGACCTGGTACTCACTAATATGAGATATCACTGTATACTCCCCACTGTCATGTCCTTACCAGTGAGGTTGGACTACAAAGCTGTCTCCTTCAAAATAAAAATCAGCTCTGTAACCCTAGCAAACCTTGTAACAGTTAGGAGCTGTTCCAAAGCAAAGACCAATTTATTAAGTGATAGTCTGTCAGAATTCACTGCCCCTCCTAACCCTAAGTGCTCACCAACAGTGACCCTATACAACAATATAAATGGCTTTATAGAGCCTGCTGTATCTACTAGACATAAGCGCAAAACAAACCAGTAAACCATAGTGGCTAAATCCTATCCTTAATAGGGCACATAAAGAAAGGAAAAACGTCATGGCTAAAATCAGGAAAACCAACTCCCATAATGATAAGAGATCTCTAATTAAACTAAACAGGAAGCCAAGAGGACTAATTAAGTCCAATAAGGAAAACTGTGAGGTCAAAATAGTCTTACAGGTTAAAGACAACCACAAGGCCTTCTACAGCTATGTCTGTAACCTCAAAGGCAGCACACATCAGTGTGACTTACTGATGGTCAAGGGTGCCACCTTCACTGAGAAGAATGACATACCAAATCTGCTGGCTGACAAATTCAGCTCAAACTTCACCCCTCCACCTCCCTCCATGAAATACATATTAGCATATCACCCCAGCTATTAGCAGGGAGCAGGTTCTGGCTGAGCTCATTAAAGCCAAAAACACAGCCTCATTGGGCCCTGATAATTTCCCAGGATGCCTGCTAAATAACTTGAAACATGACCTATCAAGAATGCTTATGTGACATTTCAGCTATAGCCTCAAAACAGGTATTGTACTACTTCATGTGTATGTTTCATAAGAGTGGACCATCAACTGAGCCCAGAAAGTACAGAACCATCAGTCTGACTAGCCTAATATGTAAAGTCATATAACAAATTATTGTGGAAATAATCAACAAAGACATAGGCAACCTTTAGACCTAGACCCAACCCAGTTTGGCCTTACCAGGGGAAGGTTATGTCTACTACTCCTGGTGGAGAAGGTCACCGAGCTATGGTGCATACTGCTTACCTGGACCTGGCTAAGGGGTTCAACATAATAACCAGCTTGGATATAGTTCACAAACTCATTGGACTATAAATTAACCTCTTGTAATCAGTGATCTGAGAGCATATATAAACAATTATCTGGTCTTTAACAAGCATGTGGCAAAAGTAGTAAGAAAATCTTTCTATGTCACCCAATTTAAAAGCAACGGCATGGCAGCCAGGTACAAGGAAGTCATAGTGGCACTTTATTCAGCCCTTAATAGACCTATCATTGACTATAATACTCCCTTTGGCATATACCTGACCAGATATATATATATATATATATAGCAGTTACAATGCTCACAAAGGTTCTTTGCCAGGAGAATCTAAAGTATAAGCACATTTTACTATAAGGATCACCTTAAAGTCGTATCTTTATACTCAGTCTCCTGTATGGTACTGAGAGGTGATCTATCTAAGGCATACAAGGCATCAAGCTCTGATGGACCTTCTATACATCTACAAAATGAACAGTATCAGAGCCACTAGAGGATTTAAACTTTGCTTGTGATATAAACATAAATGTAGCGAGACAGATATGTGTCTCAGAGGATCCCCATACCCTGGAACAGGTTCCCCATCAATGTAAAGCAGAGTCCATTCCCAGCTCTGTTTAAGCAAAACCTTGACCGATAGATAGAAAACAGAAATTCACTCTAGGTCTGGCCCAAATGTTTCGGATAGACAGAAGTAGACAGTAACTATGCACAAACTATCATCTCCCCCTCCATGTAATGTTCAGAGACTACCTAACTAACATAGGTTCATAGGTTCATAGGTTCATACTAGGCTATCTGCCCTAGGGCATTTATAAGCCTAGCCAGAGTGTGTGTGGCTTTCACCACCCCTTAGGATGAGAATACTATACCCATTAGTTTGCTGTGCCTCTGTCCAGCAGTGACACAGAGATGATTCCCGGGGTAAACCTACGATCTCCCATCCACTCGTCAAGATTTCTCTTGAACAGAGTCAGTGAGGGGCTCTGCCTCACATGGACTGGGATTCTGTTCCATAGTGTAGGGAGTCTCTGGGTGATGAATCTGTCCCTCCAGCACGTCCTATTTATATCCATGTTGAGGTTTAAGTCTCTTGCTCTCGTGGCTCTGGTGGATTTGGATTTTTGAGGTGGAGCATGTCCATTAATTCCGGGTTGGACATGGCCTTGTATGTCAGGCACAGATCACCTCTGAGCAGATGGTATGTGACTGAATAGAGCTGGAGTTTCTTCAGTCGGGCATCGTATGACATATGTTTGAGCCCCTTTATCCTTTTGGTGAGGAACTTTTGGGGTCTTTCCAACTGCTGCAAGTGTCGGGTAAGGTACATTCCAAATGGGGCGTTGTACTCAATCATTGGTCTGATAAGTGAAGAGTACAGGGGTACAATGACCTCTCCTGATCTGGATGTGAATCCCTTCATGATCAGGTGGGCAATGTAGAAGGTCTTCCTAACCACTTTGGCAATGTGAGTGTCAAAAGAGAGGTTACTGTCAACTTGGGTCCCCAGGTCCCTGATAACTTCTTCCGTGTTTAATGGATTACCACCTATGTGGTAATTAGGGGTTACCTTGTTTTTCCCAAAGGGTATGACTATACATTTTTTGGCATTTAGCTTAAGGCCATGGCTCTTGCACCAGTTATCCATTTCTATGAGACCTCTCTGGAGGATGTCTGTGTCTGATGGAGTGTCAATTATGATGCCCAGTTTGCAGTCATCTGCAAATTTTGTCAGCCACAATCCCCCTATGTTTGCCTGCACTTCAGAAAAATAAATGCCAAACAAGAGGGGGCCCAGGACTGAGCCCTGTGGGACACCGCTCTTGACCGGCTTAGAGTCTGACATGGCACCAGCAACTCTAACCCTGTGTGTTCTGTCCTTGAGCCAGTTTGCAACCCATCTTGTGACATATGGGTTTACATCTAAGCTGATGAGCTTTTCTATGATGCCTGAGTGGGGTATTGTGTCGAACGCTTTTGCTAGGTCAAGGTAGGCTGTGTGAACTGCCTTACCCTCATCAATGGCCTTAGTGACTGTTTCAAAAAAGTCGACCAAGTTCAAGAGGCAGGATCTGCCCTTGACAAAGCCAAATTGGGTAGGATCCAGTGTCTGTAGGTCCCCAATGTCTTTATTTATGAGCTCCATTATGATCCTCTCCATAGCTTTGCAGACAAGGCTCGTCAAGCTTATGGGGTGGTAATTTCCAGGGTCCATAGAAGCACCGCCTTTGTGGAGTGGGACCACAGTTGCCGTACGCCATTCTTTGGGTACATATCCTGTAGTAAGGCTAAGATTAAACAGCAGCCTTATGTGTGGGTTTAGTTCCTCATTGAGTTAGTGTAGCACACAGCCGGGGACACCGTCCGGTCCCATTGATGCTGTGTTTTTGCTTTAGAGAGCAGCTCTCACCTGGGCATCTGAGATGTTTGGGAGGCTAGACTCTGGTGGGATAGATATTTCTCCTTTTGGGGGAGGGAGGGAGAAATTTGCACTGAATCTGTCTGCCAGTATGTTGGCAATGTCTGTGGGTTCAGTGATTTTTTATCATTTTGGACTAATTCTGAGCATATCTGGGAGTTTCCACCCAGGTTTCTAACATAGCTAAAGAAGGCCTTATGATTGTCTTTTGTGTCATTAGCGATTTTTCTCTCAAAGTTGGCCTTGGATGATTTTATGAGTGATAGTAGTTTTTTGCTAGTATTGATCAGAGATGCCTTCCCTTTTAGGGATTTTGCTCTGTCATGTAGTAGCTTTCTCCTCTTGTTGTAGAGTTTGTTTATGGCTGGGGTCCACCAGACCGGGCGCCTGCCTTTGGTGGAAAGGGTCTTGATTTTATTAGGGATTGCTTGATCCATACATTCCTGGAGGTGCTCGTAGAAGGCATTTGTAAGGGTTTCAGCAGCGTGGGTTGTGGTTTCCACTGGTTCGGGGGCCTTGAAGGATACCACTCTAGTCTTAAGAAGTGTGAAGTTTGCTTTTGAGAAGTTCTTCACTGTGGTCTTTTTTGCTGGGGGTGGGGGCGGGATGTGGATCTCCAATGAGATTAATTTATGGTCTGATCTCACCAATGAGGGATATACTTCCAGTGTGGAGCATTTTGTCCCCATGTTTGTGATGATCAGGTCTAGTATATTTTCTCCTCTTGTGGTGATGGTGACTAGTTGTTCCATAGCATTTGAGTTTATGAACTCCAGGAACCTTTGGGCTAGGGTGTTGGGGCTTGAGTAATGTTCCCAGTCTATGTTTGGGTAGTTGAAGTCACCCAGTATGATGGTGTTTGGAGAGACATTCATACTCTCCAGTGTCTTCAGGAAGGCTGTGTGGGTTTCCTGAGTTTGAGAAGGTGGTCTGTAGCATGCTACAAACTGTAGGGCAGTTTTACCTATGGTTAATTGCACCTGGATGGTCTCCGATGCTTCGTGCATTGCCACTAACCTGGAGGTGTGGGTATCTTTTATGAATATGGATACTCCCCCTCCTTTTGTGGTTCGGTCCGGATTTTGGGGCCGGAACGCATGATATGAGGTATAACCTGATAGTGCTGGGGTGCTCTCAGGAGCCTTGAACCAGGTTTCAGTCACAGCACAGACATCGATGTTCTCCATACTGAGGAGGGCTTGAGGCGTGCATCTTGAGGTTTAGACTTCTGGCATTGAGCAGTATTACCCTTAGTTTTTCTCCATTTTTGTTTTCTAGGGTGGTAGGTTTGTCATTTGAGCCTTGCCTAAAAAAGGCACTATGGGGGTGGCAAGAGCCTTTGCCAATATCCGGAAGCCCAGGGGTGACAGGTGCAAGCTGTCCCTTGCGAAGCAGCATGGCTTGTCAAGCATGTCATCCCAGGCAGACAGACATTGGATCCCCTTAGGATGACACCAGTAATTAAGCCAATTATTAAAGCTGATCATTTTGTCTCTGTATTGTGGCATCATTCTTGGTGAGGGTAGGATACTGCTCAGGGTCAGGGTCATACCGGCCTGGGCTACATAATCTGAGAGCTCCTCTATGTCTCTTTTCATGTAGTCCAGGGAGGTATGTCTCAGGTCGTTCACACCGGCATGGACAATGACTGAGTCATACTTGTACTTGCTGTGATGTGACCTGAGTGCTTGTGTTATGTGGCGGATTCTAGCGCCTGACAGGCAGCTTACTGTGATCTTTTCCTTGTTCAGTCTGGTGAGTGGGACGTCAGTGTGTCTGACTATGGAGTCACCTATAACAAGTGTGTCTGGCATTGTGTTTGGCCTTAAGGGCTGTGACTGTTTAGCACACTG
Source organism: Protopterus annectens (assembly GCF_019279795.1). Classification (NCBI taxonomy): domain Eukaryota; kingdom Metazoa; phylum Chordata; order Ceratodontiformes; family Protopteridae; genus Protopterus; species Protopterus annectens. Next base: position 158,892,926 of record NC_056750.1, on the reverse strand, counting down.
ACTTTGAGAACTATGTGTTGCATGTCTTATGTCTTGAGGTGGCAGTTGCTTGGGTGTCTGCTTTGGAGGCCTCTGTAGTTTTGGTAGATTTTTGATCAGTGCCTCCGAGTATGTCTTTGTGTGTTTATGTGTTTGTTTTGCAGTTGTGATAGTTCTATGTGAAACTGGGTTTGTGGTGTGCGTGGTTTCCTTCTCCTCCTGTCTGGTCTTGCCAGTCCTGAGTTGAGAGAGCTCAGCCTCCAGTTTGGCTATATAGTTGCATCTCTCACATGTATTTGTGTTTTGTGTGAGAAGGAGTGGGTTGTCTGTGTACATGAGGCAATTGTAACATTGCCTCAAGATGCCCAGATTCACCAGCTGAACAGGAGAGGACGCTAGCAACTGACCCTTCGACATGCTAGAAAAAGTGAAAAAGTTTGCTGTGTAACTGAGTCAGAAGGGACCTATATGGAAATGGGTACTCAAGGGGATTCTAGGCTAATGTAGTACTTTGTTTAGTATATAAGTACTTTACCTATATAAAAATGCTTTAGGAGCAAGTGCTGAGCTTTTGAGATAGAGAATAGACTGTTTAGATTGCAAGTAGAGAAGTTTTAAGGGAAAAATTGAAGAGCAGACTTTACGGAGCCAGAAATAGTTTAACCTTGTTTAACCGGCGCTGCCCGATGGTGCTCTATGGGCAACTCCGCGCTAAATCACGCAAAAGTGCGCTAAAGCGGACTTTATAGCAGGGGGTTGAGAAGAGCTAGGAATTGACCCAAAATGGCCAATAGACTACAAGTTTCTGGCTGGAACCACTGCTCTAGGGACAAATAGGCTGCTCAGTGCTCCCCACTCCCACTGGTGAACAAAGAAGCTTCCCTTTATCCAAATAAGGATATGAAATAGCACAGCAACCAAGCCAAAGCCCAGAGATCAGCAAACTGTGAAGACTGGACTATTCTAGTTCAGTAAGGCGGGAAAACAAGATTTTTTTTTTTTGCAGAAAACAGAGGAAAAATAGTCAGTAAATGCTATAAATGCTTTTAAATGGCTAGCGCACTTGAGTGTGTTAGCCTACAGGTAAAATTAAGCAACAAATAACTTTTTAAAAGTGCAAAACAGTTAATCAACACAAAAACAGTTTAAATAGAATGCAGAGCTGTATAAACAGGTGAAAATGCAGTCGCTAAGCAGTAAATAATCAAAAAGCCAGAAAAAATACTTAAATCAGGAAAAAGTCACTCTTTTGCTCTCTGCTGCTTGTAGAACTCTGCAGGACACCACGAGGAGCTGTGCTGAGTTGAATACAAGCGAAAAAGCGCGCTAAAGCGGGCTTTATTACAGGGGGCTGAAAAGAGCTAGGAATTGACCCAAAATGGCCAATAGACGACAAGTTTCTGGCTGGAACCACTCCTCTAGGAACAAATAGGCCGCTCAGTGCTCCCCACTCCCACTGGTGAACAAAGACGCTTCCTTTTATCCAAATAAGGATATGGAATAGCACAGGAACCAAGACAAAGCCCAGAGATCAGCAAACTCTGAAGACTGGACTATTCTAGTTCAGTAAGGTGGGAAAACAAGATTTTCTATTTTTTTTTTCTTTTTTGCAGAAAACAGAGGAAAAACAGACAGTAAATGATATAAATGCTTTTAAACGGCTAGCGCACTTGAGTGTGTTAGCCTACAGGTAAGATTAAGCAACAAATAACTTTTTAAAAGTGCAAAACAGTTAATCAACACAAAAACAGTTTAAATAGAATGCAGAGCTGTATAAACAGGCAAAAATGCAGTCGCTAAGCAGTAAATAATCAAAAAGCCAGAAAAAATACTTAAATCAGGAAAAAGTCACTCTTTTGCTCTCTGCTGCTGGTAGAACTCTGCAGGACACCACGAGGAGCGGTGCTGAGTTGAATACAAGCGAAAAAGCACTCTAGAGCGGGCTTTATTACAGGGGGCTGAAAAGAGCTAGGAATTGACCCAAAATGGCCAATAGACTACAAGTTTCTGGCTGGAACCACTCCTCTAGGGACAAATAGGCTGCTCAGTGCTCCCCACTCCCACTGGTGAACAAAGATGCTTCCTTTTATCCAAATAAGGATACCTCCTCCTTAGAAACACCAATACATAGGGACACAATTGGGTTGGAATGCATGACTAGGCTTATAAAGGCCCTGGTGGTAGTTGACCTAAAGTATATACCTATTAATCTACATGACTGAAAGGTAACAAAATAGTTTGTGATTTATTCTGGCCATTGTGAGAATGAACTTGTGATATTCTGAAAGGAAATGTCAAAATATTTTTATGGACAACAAGCAAAATATTGTTGATCCAGCCAAGGTTTTTTATAAACTAGAAAAAAAAATAAGAAGGGCAGTAAGTAAATATCAATCAAGAAAAGTTTTAATATAAATAATGGGATGTTTCAAACATTCTCATTCATCAGGCTTAAAACTCTTTTATGTACTTAAAGTAAACAAACTAAAATCCCTCAAAGTAATATAGAAAGTAGAAAAACACAAAATCTGAAATGAAACATATTTTTTAGTATTACTTTGTTAATTTTAGTATTAGGTCTAAGCAGAACCCATAGCCAATACACAGATCAGCTGTCGCGTTGCTCACTTTACATTTTACTCAGTTTTATAAGGGCCCCTTCATTATTAGCAACAAGCTTATGCAAAGCTTAGTGGTCTGCTAAGGGTAAATAGAATGCAACTGACATTCTGTAGAAGGTCTGCAGCTTTGCACCCATTGTGTTAGCCACTGTACCGCACTTCCTTTAATATCATAGGTAGCAAAAACTTCATTAGCTGCTTGTACTACAAAGGAAAAAATGACCATTTATAAACTGATCAATATTTAAATAAAGTGCTAAAGATGCTGGAACAGAGAAAAAAGACTGTTATGCAGAACATGAGAAAACTGTGTAATTATTAAATTACTGTGCATATGAGGTGATGAAAATTGTGCTATACAGAAAACAGGAACATAGCAGAGGTGTCATTACTGAGAAGTGTTTTACAGAACTATGCCAGAACTAAAAATTATGTTAAATATCTGCTTATGAGCAGGAATGAATTACATTTGTAGAGTATGCACAAATAAGCTATTTAAAGGAAGCTTCCATGCAGCTTTTAGGGAAGTCAGCAGTCACACAGTTGTAGGACTAGCAAACTACATAAATGCATAGTATCTTTAGCATAGAAACATTGAGTACAAACATGCATGTAATAGGTGATGCTATGACAAACAGCATAGGCATTCTCTGAAAATAGTGGGCTTAGGCAGCCTATAAAAGTTTCATCTCCCAAGCCCTTGCTTAGACTTATCAAGATCTTGTCAGAGATGGCTAGTCGTAAAAAAGTCCCAGTGGTCGTTAGCCTAGAATACACCTATACAACTAAGATGTGGTCAAAGTCCACATATACCCAGAACAACACCAGCAAATGTAAAAGGAATCAGCCTATGTAGAGTCTTACAGAACAACCAGCGATGCCACAGTGATGAACACCAGAACCCTTTACACCTCCCATTGTTTGATCACTGAATTCCAAGCAAGGAAAGAGACTACATATAGCAGTGATGCAAACTGTAGAAAATGATGCCCTCTGCAAATGGCAAATGACAAAGTTTGTTCAACAAAAAGGAAATAGCACTGACAAACACAAGCACTGAGTGATAGACATATACATGCATGCACAGGTATTCCCATCATATAGTATAAAATCAGTTGCATGTAACACAGAACAGCTCATGCACGTTCTGCATGCCCTTATGCACACACACACACACACACACACACACACACACACACACACACACACACACACACACACACACACACACACACACACACACACACACACACACACACACACACACACACACATGCACATATACAGAGTCCTCCACCTACCACACACACACACACACACACACACACACACACACACACACACACACACACACACACACACACACACACACACACACACATACACATACAGAGTCCTCCACCTACCACATACACACACACACACATACACACACACACACACACACACACACACATATATATATGCAGAGTGTAAGTCACTGCACCCTGCACTGACAGCACCAGGGTGACATTAGTACTGCTGTGCACATCCATGCACAGCAATAACAAAGGGACAATCAAATAATCATAAAACATGCCCATGGAAAACTGAATGAATGGAAGCACCTGACAGCCATTTTTTTTTTACATAAATCAGTAATGATGCCAAAACTATCACCTCCTCCACATAACCTTTAGAAACTTCCTAACTAACTTACCCCCTCCTTATAAACATGCATGATACATAGGGACACAATTGGGTTGGGGTGTGCGGCTGAGCTTATAAAGGCCCTGGTAATGCATAGGTTTCCCAAAGCCATCTGTTGAGGCCCATTGCTGGCAGCTATTAATGTCATGCAACCATATCCTGGTATAAAGGAAGTAGGCAGTGCGATCTTTGCCATGTATAGTGAGGTAATGGCTGTCATGAAGAAGGGAATCAATGTTGTAGATACTTTCTAGACCAAAATAAACCAAGCAAAGTTTATGCAACTAAATAATTCTTTAAAGTTATACACATGATTAAATGAAAGGCACAGTGCTTTTCATAGTGAAAGTTTTATGTCTAAGCATGAGACATTGCACATTCTGGTATCTAGCTTGCCAGTTAACAGCATGGAATAAAGGTGTGTTCAAAGCTTGACATAGTGCACGCCACTGACAATTGCACTAATTATAATCAGCTGTACAATGCAGGAAATAAGGTGTTATGCTGACATTAAAATCTGCAAGATAAGATGAGCCGTGGCCACATTTGAACCCTGTAATTTTTTTTTTATTTTTATTTAAAGTTTGATGACCAGAGTAGTCCACTGGGCCAGAGGAGTGCCTGTTTTCAGTGGAGACCCGGGGAGAAAAGCTCCAAGAGTTACATTTTTCATATAAAGTTGAATGAGGTTAACAACTGACATAATGAGCAATAAGACAAACAAAAAAATTATATGTACAGAATGGACAAGAAGCAGATGTTTACAACATTTATAAAGATAAGCAATATGTAATACATAAATAAGTTTGTCATAACATTTGGGAGAGCATAATGATAAAGGCTACGTACTGCTAGCTTGTGAGAGTTAGGAGGATTGATAAAGTACAAGAATTATTTTTGTAGAGAAAATTAGTAAGTATAGAGTGAACTAGCTGAAGGGTTCAGTAGGAATTAAGTGTAATGTAAGGTTTAAGGGACGAGTGAGTGAGATTCAATATGAGAGTAGGACTGGGATACAAAAGAGGATGATTTGAGATCTGGAGGGGGGGGAGAAAGTAGAATAGAGTGAAGAATAATGTATTGGTAAAACAAGAGTTGGTTAGTAGAGGAGAGAGGTGCGTGAAGTGGATTAGAGGGGGTTATGTTGGAGCGTGACATGGGCATTGCCATTTAGATGATAGGTGGGAGAAAAGCTGAGATTTGAAATTTGTATAGTTTGGTAGGTTGCGGAGGTGAGTGGGGGGGGAGAGTTCCACTGCTTAGCTAGGTAGAAGGACATTAATAGTTGGCCTGGTGGGCATGAGGGCTTGTGGACTTTGAGGAGACTTTGGTGTTGGGACCTGAGTGAGCGGTTGGGTATGTATATTTTAAGGAAGAGGCAAGGGATGGGCAGTCTGTAGGTTTAAAGATGAGCTTGTGGCCAGTGATGAGTTGAAGGTAGCTGAGATAGTTAGGAAGTTCTAGCCAGTTTAGGGAGTGGAGGGAGTGACAGTGGTGAGATGAGTTTTTTGAGTTGGTTGCAAATTTGCAGATTTTGTGATAGCAGTTTTCAAGTTTGGATCTAAGACTGAGTTGGAGATTTGTGAACAGAGGGACACCGTACATGAGGAATGGGAGCAGGAAGGAGGATGCAAGGGTTTGACGAGAGGAGGGGGTGATGAAATGGTGGTGTCTGTAGAGGAGACCTAACTTCTGGTGTTTTTTTTAGGTTTACTATCAAATTGTCGATCCCGTTTTGTGCGACGCGCATTGCCCGAATGCGGAACTGCGAACTTCACAACACCGACGCCCAGATGTGCGAACGGCAAAACCTCGCCCCCATCCGACCCATGGTAGCATGGGTGTGGAGGTGTTGCGCGGCCGGTAATGTCGATCGTTGGAGTTTCTCGGTTTTGGTTCGCTATCGAAATGGTTTCGGTGTTTCGGTTCGCGCAAACTCGTCGATGGGGTTGCCGTTCGCACGGAGTGCATTCGCACATTTAATAGTAAACCTTTGTTTTATTGTGGTAAGGATATGGGTATCAAACTTTATTTCTTCATCAAAGATGATGCCGAGAAGTTTGATGCTGGGAACAATTTCAAGGGTGGTATTGTTTTGGCAGTGTATGGAAAAGGTGGTTTTGTCTATGAAAGAGTTTCTGGTAGGTGAAAAAATAATTAGTTTTGTTTTATTAGCATTTAGTACTAGATAGTTGGATAGCATCCAGGATTCAGTTGTGGTAAAGGCTAGTTGGGCTTTTGCTAAGAGATCAGAGGGGCAGAGGGCTGAGCAGATGAGGGTTGAGTCATCTGCATATCGGACAAGAGACACTTCTGGGATGGAGTTGTGAAAGTTGTTAATGAATAGGTTAAAGAGCAGAGGTCCAAGGACAGACCCTTGGGGGACACCAATGGGTGTGGGAAGAAAGGGAGAGGTTGAGGCTTTCCATTGCATGGCTTGTTGTTGGTTAGCTAGGTAGCTGGAAAACCAGGTTATGGTAGCGGGAGAGAGATGCAGGGTGGAGAGTTGAGATAGGAGTAGGGTGTGGGAGATGGTGTCAAATGCTTTAGATAAATCTAGGAATATGGAAGAGACGAATTTGCCTGAGTCATGTTCGCGACTGATGGTTTCTAGAAAGGAAAGGAAGGCAGTTGTGGTACTGTGGCCAGGGTGGAACCATGTTGGGTAGGGGATAGGAGATTGTTTTGGGTTAGGTGTGCCATGAGTTGTACTTGAATGGATTTTTCTGGTATTTTGGAGATGGGAGAAAGGTTAGCAATGGGCCTGAAGTTGGTGGTGTCTATGTTTTTACCCCCTTTGTGGAGTGGGATGATGTAAGCATGACGCCAGATAGTGGGGACATACGACTCTTTCATGGATCTGTTTATAAGAATGGAGATGGGGTATGCAATGCTGTCTGCTGATTGTTTGAGAAAGGTGGATGGTAGATTGTCGGGTGCATTTCAGCAGGGATTGAGTTTAAGGAGATATCCTTTTATAATGTTTGTGGAGATGGGTGTGAGAGAGAAGGGTGTGGAGGGGGTTGGGTGTTTAGGCTCCTGGTTGAGGTAGGAGGGGCTGAGGATAGATGTTGTGGGTGGGAAGGAGGAGGATAGTTTGGCAATACAGTCAGTGAAGAAAAAGTTGTACTGAGAGGCTGTATCAAGGTCAGAAAGTTTGGAATTGGGGCAGGGTGATTTTTTTATTTCCAGGGTGCAGAATGGAAAAAATTGAGTTCCAGAATTTTTTGGGATTGGTTGAGTGTAAGGATTGAAGCTTGGAGAAATGAGCTTTGCGGTCTCTATTTATAAGTTTTTTTTTGTAGAGTTACGAATTTGTTTAAATTCTAGGAGGAAGTTGGCTTTTTTTTGTTTTTGATAATGTTTCCATTTTTTTGTCTCTTTGATGTATAGCTAGTTTAGTTTCTTTAGATAACAGGGGCAGGGATTGGTTTTGACTCGTTTGGTTCTTTGGGGGGCTTGCTGATTGAGGAGGGTAAGAAAAAAGTGGTTGAAATATGATACAGCATCATCTAAAGGGAGGGTTTTCAGTGGTGACCAGTCTGTGTGTTTTAGGCAGTCTGAGAAAATTTGGGGGTTGAAGGAGGAGAGGTTGCGGGTTTGGATACAGAAGTGTTGTTTTAGTAGAGATGGTAGGCAGTTGGCAAAAGCTGATAAATGATCACAGAGAGGATCGGGTATGGTTCCAGCTTCGGTGACGAGATTAGGGTGAGTTGTGAGGATCCAGTTAATGATGCTTCTAAAGGTACCATCTTTATTTAGTCTGGTTGGAGAATTAATCAGTTGAGAGAAATTGTATAGGTGTATTATGTGGGATGGGGCTTTAGAGTTGATATTGGAACAATTGACATTGGTGTCCCTGAGTATGTAGGTTTCTTTTTATATGTTGGAGGAGAACCAGGAAAGGTAATTTCAGAAACAAACCAGAATATGCAAGATATGGAACATATGTAAACACCAGGGTGCCTATATTTGTTTAACCTCTGTTCCAATTAAATTCTGAGAAAAAATAATTACAATTTAAGTCATTCCTCACATGAAAACTACATCATATGCAGACTTGTTTATCTGCAAAGCAAATGATGCTTTACACATGCTATTTTAGTACCTAAAACCACAAAATAAAATGGTGTTACTAGAACATATCTAAAACAACTGTATCAAAGCACAATACTTAAAATAAATATATGCTCAATATCCTGGGTCCTGGTATTTCAGAGGCATATTGCTATACGGGTCTACTTTAAATAACTGAACTGACACTTCACCGACACGCAGAAGACCGAGATGAAAGGACCAAAAAGCAAGTTGATCTTAAAGGTGATTTGCCGACAGCCGAAAGACCGACAAGGGCAACGTGTGAGCGCGACTTGGTAAGTGTGCGATAGTGACGGATTTAGGAGCGGTCAGGTAAGTGTGCGATATTGAGGGATTTTGGGTTAGGGTGTGGGAAAGGTGAGTGTGCGGTAGTGTCGGAGTTAGGGATTTTGGGTTAGGGTGTGGGAAAGGTGAGTGTGCGGTAGTGTCGGAGTTAGGGTTCGGGTAAGGTAAGTGTGTGATAGTGACGGACTGTAGTTTAGGGACAGGTTAAGTGAGTTAGGTTTAGAGTGCGGGTAGGGTGAGTGTGCGATAGTGACGAGCTTTATGTTTTAGGGTGGGTTAAGTGAGTTAGGGTTAGGGTGCAGGTAGGTTAAGTGTGCAATAGTGACAGTCTTTAGGTTTAGGGGTGGGTTAAGTGAGTTAGGGTTAGGGTGCGGGTAGGGTAAGTGTGCGGTAGTGTCGGACCTTAGGGTTAGGGTTTGGGCTAAGGTTAGTGGATATGACATTGTGTGTAATGTGTAGTTTACGTTTTTTGTGTCGGTGTAATGGTGTTCGGTTTTGTGAGTTGTTGGTGTTGTGTGTTTTCGGTTATTTGGGGTCGGTGTTTTGTGTGTCGGTGAAGTGTCGGTTCGGTTATTTAAAGTAGACCCTGTTATACATATCTCTGGCAGGACTGCCTTTCTCATCAGGACCTCCGCTGCACCTATCATTAGTTTCTACACCAAATCTTTTATCTTTTTCAACTCTGTCTTTTCTGATTTTTTTTTTAATTTTATATAAATATATATATCTACCACACACACACACACACACACACACACACACACACACACACACACACACACACACACATATATGCAGAGTGTAAGTCACTGCACCCTGCACTGACAGCACCATGGTGACATTAGTACTGCTGTGCACATCCATGCACAGCAATAACAAAGGGACAATCAAATAATCACAAAACATGCCCATGGAAAACTGAATGAATGGAAGCACCTGACAGCCATTTTTTTCTGACATAAATCAGTAATGATGCCAAAACTATCACCTCCTCCACATAACCTTTAGAAACTTCCTAACTAACGTACCCCCTCCTTATAAACATGCATGATACATAGGGACACAATTGGGTTGGGGTGTGCGGCTGAGCTTATAAAGGCCCTGGTAATGCATAGGTTTCCCAAAGCCATCTGTTGAGGCCCATTGCTGAGTATGTAGGTTTCTTTTTATATGTTGGAGGAGAACCATAAAAGGTAATTTCAGAAACAAACCAGAATATGCAAGATATGGAACATATGTAAACACCAGGGTGCCTATATTTGTTTAACCTCTGTTCCAATTAAATTCTGAGAAAAAAATAATTACAATTTAAGTCATTCCGCACATGAAAACTACATCATATGCAGACTTGTTTATCTGCAAAGTAAATGATGCTTTACTCATGCTATTTTAGTACCTAAAACCACAAAATAAAATGGTGTTATTAGAACATATCTAAAACAACTGTATCAAAGCACAATACTTAACATAAATATATGCTCAATATCCTGGGTCCTGATATTTCAGAGGCATATTGCTACACATATCTCTGGCAGGACTGCCTTTCTCATCAGGACCTCTGCTGCACCTATCATTAGTTTCTACACCAAATCTTTTTCAACTCTGTCTTTTCTGATTTTTTACACACACACACGCACACACACACACACACACACACACACACACACACACACACACACACACACACACACACACACACACGCACACACACACACACACACATCTGAAAAAGTATTGTGCTTTGATACAGTTGTTTTAGATAAGACAAATCTTTTTCAACTCTGTCTTTTCTGATTTTTTAAAAATTTTATATACATATATATATCTTGTGGTGTTGATAATATTATTTTACATTATACAACGACCCCCTATTAATATTCAAAAACTTGCACGCTGATTGGTCAGCATGCACGTTGTAAATCCGAGTTATAGTAATGGAAAAAGGTCCGGTCGCCCAGACTTTTTCCATTACTATAACTCTTACAGCAACACTGTCTCATTATGTTAAATGAGTTTAACATAGCGAGACAGCTTTAAAAAAAGCAACAGAGATTTTCCGTTGCTTTTTTTAAAGCTGTCTCACTATTTTAAACCCATTTAACATAGAGAAACAGTTTGTAAAAAGCAACGGAGATCTTGCTTTCTCCGTTGCTTTTTTCAAAACTGTTTCGCTATGTTAAATGGGTTTAACATAGCGAGACAGCTTTAAAATAAGCAACAGAACCCATTTAACATAGCTCCGTTGCTTTTTTTAAAGCTGTCTCGCTATGTTAAACCCATTTAACATAGCGAAACAGATTGTAAAAAGCAACGGAGATCTTGCTTTCTCTGTTGCTTTTGCCCACAGCTCTGATGTACGGTGTAGGCATACGCATGTGCAGTACATCAGAACTGCCGCAGAATACCAGACAGCTGCAGAAGGGCAGCAAGGAGGCATTATACAATGCCATTATTTAAGAAAAGTAATTATTTTTTTTCTTAATGTCATTGTAGAATAGCAATAACCCACGCCTGGGTGTGGGTAATGCTGGATTTACCCACGGTTGGCTTTATTTGGCCACTCGAGCTTCGCCTTCATGACCAAACCACACCAACCATGGATAAATCCAGCATTACCCACACCCAGGCGTGGGTTATTGCTATATTCTTCACTAACAGGCTACAGTAGCCTAACACAGCAGTAGGTGAACGTGTGTGAATTATAACTTAGGTACACACCTGGGAAAGACTATTTAGTCAAGGATCACTGCAATTTGGAGATATCTATTTACCACCCCCCAAGGTGCAATGACCCTTAAGCTGATTATAATAAGACCAGGATGTAGGAGTTACATTTTCCAACATGGAAGGTGAGTGT
>NC_056750.1:158768897-158876397 GCF_019279795.1 Protopterus annectens | reverse complement strand
ATTACTGATGAGCAAGTTTTTGTTCATCCGGTGTTTGAGTATACTTTCAAACCTAGATTTCAGGCCACTTGTGAAACTGAGAGCCTTATATATCTAGCTAATTGTGATACCTGTTCAGCTTTCTATGTGGGATTAACTAAAAGGAAACTGAAAAACAGGATCTACAATCATATATATGATATCAGACGTAGAAATGAACAAAATGCTCTAGCGAAACATATCATTATGTACAATGAACATGCATTTAAGTTTAGAGTGCTGCAGATAGTGGATCACAATAGAAGGGGAGGAGACCATGTTAATTTTTTGGAGAGCAGAGAACTTGAATGGATACTCAAGCTGAGACCCCATATATCTCCAGGGACCAATCAGTATGTCTCTCTTAAGCCCATTCTTAGAAATATAAGATAATAGAGATGACACATATATAGGTTTATAAGAAGCACAAGAGGTTACTTATATGAAGCCATTGTATATTTGTTTATGCACATATATATGTGTTTCATATATTTTTCTAAAATATATGTATATATTGTTATAGTTTTTTGTATATATACTGTTATTTGTTTTAATTTTGTATATTTTTAGGTTTGTCAATATTGGCTTTGATATATATACATATATAGTTTTACTATATTTGTCAAAAAATTTTTTGACATGAATCTGTATATGTAGAAATATGGGACTAGTTGTATATTGCATTTACGTCTGCATAGTCATATCCAGACTGTAATAGAGAATGGTTTGGTTAAATGATGTTCTTATAGCGTCTCTGATTATGCTGTTTTAAATGTTTTGTTTGCCATAAGGATTTTCCTTGTGGTGACCTATAGATACTATCTAAGGGGACTGAATTTATACCTTGAATTGATATAGTAGTTGTTGCAGTGAATGGGCTGATTAGTTAACGAATTAAGTCTCTAATCAATTAATCAATTAACTGTTTTTAGTCAAGTGACTGGGTGTGTATTTAAACTGGATGAGGTTTGTGGTGAGTAGATCTGAAGAAGCGTGCATCTGTGTACGTGAAAGTGCTCATCTGTTTTTCCTTGTGCTGGAATAAAAGGTTTTTTGTTTTAAACTGGAGTGAACCTTTTTGTTCAAGTCATCTTTATCGTGGTGAGTTCGCTGGTGTTTATTCAGCTACTCTATTAGTGGTCTGAAGAGGGTCAAGTACAGATGAGTTATAATATCCTTTGTCTTGGAAATGATGTCCTTACTTATGAGATATGCAGTGTAGAAGGTTTTTCTTACCATTGTGGACACATGGTGATCAAAGTTTACGTTTCTATCAACCTGTGTTCCCAAATCTCATACCACTGGGGCTGATCTTAGGGGATGCTGTTAATGATGACATTTGCAGGGACTTCCTGTTTACCAAAAGGGGATAATAATGCTCTTTTGTGCATTCACGTTTTGTCCATGATTTTGGCACCAATCATTTGTCTATGTTAGCCCCTTTTGTAATATGTTAACATTGTTGGGGGACTCAATGATTGCACCCAGTTTGCAATCATCAGCAAACTTTGTAAGCCACAGGCCATCTACTTTCACCTGGATTTCCAAAAAATAGATTCCAAACAGTAGAGGGCTCAACACAGATCCCTGTGTTACACCAGTGGCAGTTGGTCAACTGATAGACGTATAATCCCCAACGTTGACAATATGCATTGTGCCAGTGAACTAGTTGGCTAGCTGTCTAGTGATGTATGAGTTAATTCCCAGCTTGGAGCATTTCTCAACGATACCTGAGTGGGGGATTGTGTTGAAGTCCTTGGTTAAGTCAAGATAAGTGGTATGTACTATTTTGCCTTCATCCAGGGCTTTGGTGACATTCTCAAAGAAGTCCACCAGGTTTAATAAGTGATCACCTCTGTACTTGTTGATAAGGTCCATGATGATTCGTTCCATGGCTTTACAGATAAGGTTGGTTAGGCTTATGGATCTATAGGTCCCAGGGCTGGATGATAGACCTCCTTTGTTCAATGGGATTACTGTTGCTGTTCTCCACCCTGTTGGAACAAAGCCAGTGCTCAGGCTGTGGTTAAACAGAATGCCAGGTGGATCCACTAGGTCATGTTTTAGACTGTTTAGTAAGCAGCCTGGGATGTTATGAGGCCCCCTAGAGACCATGTTTTTGGCCTTGGAGAGGGCAGATATGACCTGCTTTCTGGAGATACTAGGTAGAGGACTGGTGTCAGGTATACTTTGGGGTATGGCTGGTGAGGAAAGGGGGTGAAGTCTGTACCAAATCTGTCAGCTAGCAGGTTGGCAATCTTCTCAGGTTCAGTATGAGGTGTTCCAGCCACTATAAGTTCTGCACATAACTGGGTGCTCGTTTTTTGATTTTGGATGTAGCTAAAGAATGCCTTATGATTATCATTAGCTAGGGATGCTAATTTAGCCTTGAAACTAGTTTTAGAGGACTTTACAAGATACCTGATTTACTTGTTCAAGATGTGGAGGGTATTCTTCTGTTGAGTAAATTCTCTCTTGTTCTTAGGTATCACTTTGTCCTTTTGTTATATAACTTATTTATAGTTGAGGTCCACCAGGGTGGCTTGTTTTTCTTTTTGGTAGGACTACAGCAGAGTGTATGCAGATGTTTAAGTGATTATACAGGGCATTTTTGTACTCCTCTGCATAGGAGTCATTGTTGGCTGTGTTAGCAGAGGTTTGAATCTTTTTATACAATTCCTTAGTAGGCTGTAGTTTGCTTTGGACACATTTTTCAGTTTTTTTTTGCTCCTGTGGGGGTGTCAGGTCTGAGCATTACTTTGAAGGAGACATATTTATGATCTGATAAACCACTACAAGGTATGAAAAAACAACAAATGTGACAGATGTCCAGTGGCTCAAAAAAACTGTAGAAAATGTATTACAACACCTCTAGCACCTCAACATAAATGCCTTTAATGGATTTATGATCTGATCTCACCAGGGAGGGCAACACACAGGGGGGTGGTGAAGTGACCACCCATGTTGGTGAGTATTAAGTATAGGAAATGTGAGGCCCTTGTGGGAGTGTGGGCTAACTGATCCAGAGCATTTGTACTGACAAAGTCCAGGAACCTCAGGGCAAGCATGTTTCTGCTAGTGTACGTCCAATCAATGGAAGTTGAAATCTCCCATCCCCAAAGTGTTTGGCTGTATAGTGAGTGACTCTAGCAAGTTCTGGTAGGTAGTGTGGTTCTCTTGGTTCATGGTGTGGGACCTGTCACTAACAATGATGAGGTGGGGTGTTTTGCCTATAGTTAGTTGGACCTGGGTAGCTCAAGAGATTTGTACTGTTTAACCATTCTTGAGGTGTATTTGGCTTTAATGAAGATGAATACACCTCCACTTTTGGTTCATTGATAATCATTTTGGGATCTGAACATGTGGAAGGCATTGTAGTCTTGCATGTCCAGAGTGCTTTGTGTGGCCTTGAACCATGTCTCAGTGACTGCACTGAAGTCAGCATCTTCCAAGGTGAGGAATGCTTCCAGGAGTGCAGTTTCCTGTATAGACTCGTAGCATTAACCAGCATAACCTTGAGCTTGTCTCGACTGGATTTTTTTACATTGGAAATTTTGTTGTTTTGACATTGCCTAAAAAAGGCACTATGAGGGAGGCAAGTGTCTTTGCCAGTATCCAAAAGCCTAGAGGAGACAGGGGAGCAACATCTCTGGCAAAGCAGTGTGGTCTGCCAATCATGTCTTCCTAGACTGACAGGTACTGGATCCCCCTGGACTGACACCAGAGGCTAAACCAATTGTTGAAGTTAATCAGTTTTTGTCTATATTGTGACATCATCCTGGGAAAAGGTAGAATACTGCTTAGGGATAGGGACATACCTGCCTGGGACACATAATCTGAGAGTTCAGTCATGTCTCTGTTCCTTATAGTCCACAGAGGTATGTCCCAAGCCATTTACCCAGATATGTACACCCTGACCTGTATCACAGAGCCATAACGGTAATTGTTGTTGAGTGACTTGAGTGCATGCATGATTTGATGGATCCTGGTACCTGACAGGCAGCTGACTATGACCTTCTCCATATCCAGCCTGATAAAGAGGACATCTATGTTTTTCACTGTGGAGTTGCCTATGACCAGTACATTTGGTTTTGAGTTCTTTTGCCTTAGAGGCTTATTTGCTGAGACACTGGTATGTGTGTTATGTGTAGTGGATTCGATTTGCTTTGCAGTGTGTGCAAGTGGTTTGCACCTGGGAGGTCTCTGATCTTTTGATAGACTTCTACTGATTAACTTTGCATATGTGGGTTACACACATACAAATACATACAAATATTTCAAGCATGGGCATTAATGCCCTTCTAGCTTGCCAATATACCAAAATACTTGTTCCCATAATAAGTATCCAGGCTGTTCTTAAAAATATGTAAACTAGTGCTTACTTTAAAGTAGTTTGGTAGTCTGTTCCATGCATCAGTTACTCTGTCAGAGAACCAATTAGTACACTTCTCATTCCTATAGAATCTTCTACATGGGTTATCTGATGATTCTCTAGTACTTTTTGATAACCCCAAACATTCTTAGAGGTAGTTGTCCCTAAATGCCCTATATACCTGAATAACATCTCCTCTTAGATACCTGTAAAAGACACTGTACAAGTTCAGATATTTTAGTCATTCATAATAACTTAGATTTTCACATCCATGAATGCCCTTGGTATATGTCTGCTGTACTCTCTCCAGTTTACTCATGATTGTCGTCCTGCCAGGTGTTTTTTATAATGTTTTGCTCCTTGAAGACTTTTTGCCAAGATGTTAGAGAAGATTAAAGTGTTTCTGGTTACTGGCTGGTCTTTTTTTGTTTTACTGCTTTCAGTGTTTGGTACCTATCTCCTTGACTTCCTGTAACACTCAGTGTTCCCCAGGGTTCCATCCTTGGTCCCCTACTATTCTCACTCTTCACCGATGATCTATGCACAGCCACCAAGCATGCTTCTCTTATACAGTATGCAGATGACTCCACCCTCATCTGGTCAGGCCCAGCTATACATGAACTTCACAAGATCACACAGGAAACTGGCTATCTAATGCCCATTTATAACTAAACCTGAGCAAGACTAAACTCCTTATCTTCCACCCCACTAAATCTAACCCAATTATCCCCCACTTTAGTATTCTAGCCAAAGACAATACCGTCATCTCCCTGACACAACACACCAAACTACTTGGTGTTGAGATTGAGAACAATCTCAGATTTGACACTCACATTTCTCTTAACATAAAATGTTTAAAAAAAAAACTAGGTGCATTGTACAGAAACAAACAATTCCTCACCAAGACAGCCATAATTTCTGCTGCCAATTCCCACCTAATCTCCACTTTACTCCTCTCCTATACTTACCTACCTTAGACAAACAGACCTAAACAAGCTCAAGGCTTGCTGCAATAAAATTGCTAAGTTTGCCACTGGTGCATCTTATCTCAGCCACCACTATGTCTCACTTAGAGAACTTGACTGGCTTGAACTCCCTCAACTTCTTCACCTGAATCAACTCTCCCTTGCCAACAGGTTAGTTAACCATCCTCTTAAAGTCCCATCCCTTCATAACCTTCTCCACTCCTACTGCCCCACTAGCCCTCTATACTTCAGCAGCAATCTACTTCTAGTGACCAAACCCAAGAACTCAGTGGGAGAAGCACTATTCTCCTGTGTCATATACAGATTATGGAACAATCACGCCCACCATAACCACACTACCTTCTTGCAATCACTTCAAGACTGCACTAAAAACTCACTTAAAAAGTCTCTGGTTATGCCCTTGCACCAGTCCCGACTAGTAACCCTCCATTAACCTCCCCTTCCTCTCCCCTCCCCTAGCCACCATGCTTCACACCATCTGATCATTGGATTCCTTCCTCTGCAGGCTCTGGCTCACCCTTTACCCTCCCCTTCCCTCCTCACTCAACCTTTCAGTCCTGTTATAACATTCTTAACTACCTCACTTCATCTCAACTCCAAATACATATCCAACTGACTTACACTTAGCTTCCTCTCACTACCACATATACTACTCACTCAGTCTCCTCTCTTACTCCTCTTTCTTCCCCTTCCATCCCATTAGCCCTTCTAGCTTGTTCCACCTTCATGTGGAGCATCTGATTTATATCTGCTTGAGTTTAGTGCAATATTTGTATATAAGATTTAGTTATATGAGTTTAGAACAGTATCTGTTTGAGCTTAGTACTGTTTGTATATACATCCTACCTTAATTCATAGCCTCTAGCTAGATATTGGTGTATCTGTTCATTACTATGTTTTATATTGTATCTATAGCCAATGTTTGCTGCAGTATGTATTATTTGCTATTGTATGTATAGTCAATTGTTCTTCATGTACTTTGCTGCTCATTTATTGTTCCGTGGAGCTTTTCTTCCCGGGCCTCCACTGAAAAAGGACCTGTGTCCAGTTGGAATTCCCCGGTAAACAAATATAAATAAACACATAAATAAATAAATAACAGTATTTCATTCTAGGGGAAATTGTCTTTCAAGGCATGTGTGTCTGTACAGGGCAAATGTGAGGCTTAAATACAAATGAAAATAAACACTTTTAAGCAAAACTGTGAATGGGAAAGTACACAATGAGCTTTCCTCCACTAATCTTCAACTCAGATGAGGTTCTGCCACAAGGGTGCAGACAGGGCCTTCCTAATTTAGGATGGCTGGGTAGTGCTCAAGTGTTACAATATAGTCTAGATTTAGCAGATCTGAATCTAGTCTATGCTATGTACTAGCTACTTTAAGCAACAGAACAGATATTTTTAAGTGTCAAAAATACAATAAAATCAGAAAAATGAGGTAGCAAAATTATGAAATACAGTCAGCAAAGTACAAAGTACTTATTTTTTCGATTTTAGCAGTGCTGCTTAGGAACCCGAGTTTCACTTTGGAGTTGTGAACTAGAAGAGATTAATAACACTTGGCAATTATTTATCATTATGGGACATAAGATCACTATTTCTAGTGAAACAACAGTGTGAAAAAGTATTACTCTTGTTCGGGGGTGAAGTGGCATCAGACCCCATGGACACTGGCTGGTGATGTCTAAACCTGATTAGCAGAAGGCTCTCTGTTATGGTTACTACTGCTGGGGCCATTCTCTTGAAGATATATTAATACTGTAGGTGCATTAGTACAAAAATGTGTAAAATACAGTTGATCATGGAGCCGTTTGCATCATTATACTTGTCCTTAGATTCACATGCATTATATATCCTGTATTATACAGGTCATTTGGGTCTACTTTATAACACTGCAATTTTATAACATTGAAATTTATAACATTGAGACCATAACATCAAAAATTCAAAACACTGAAAATCCAAAACATTGAAAGTGTGCTTCATAACATTGAAAACTACATTGCACAAGTAAATAAGACCCCCCCCCCCCACACACACACACAACACCCAACTAACAAACACACTTTCTACTATGTTTCTGCAGGGGAGCAAGCCCCCCTGCACCCCCTATGTGGGTGTCTCTTCTCCCCACATCCCCCGTAAATTAAATATACCAATTCCAAGATCACACTATAGTGGAAAAAAGTTAATTTCCTAACCTCAGTGTTTGGTGATTGTGATACAGTGAGGTTAGGAAATTAACTTTTTTTCCACTGTAGTGCAATCTTGGAGTTGGTATATTTAATTTATGGGGGGGTAAACCCCTCACATGGGAGTGCAGGAGGGCTTGCCCCCCTGCAGAAATGTAGTAGAAAGAGTGTTTATTAGTTAGGTGTTGTTATACATGGAGAGGATGTTATTTACATATGCATTGTAGTTTTCAGTGTTATGAAGCACACTTTCAATGTTCTGAGTTTTCAATGTTTTGGGTTTTCAGTGTTTTGGGATTTGGATGTTTTGGTCTCAATGTTATGAAATTCAATGTTATGAAATGTCAGTGTTATAAAGTAGACCCAGGTCATTCACATGGGCAAGATATGTGATAGCTATTGTAATTCCTTCCATCCCATTCTTTTCAGCAGTACTAATATTTGTGTACTTCCAGGTCTGTTTGGCAGTCTGTCTCCACCCTTCCAAGCAGTGTATTTCTTTATTGTTGTAATGCACGCTTATCTATAGCTTATATCTCATAAAATACATCACCACATCTGACTACATTTTCAACCATACCTTATTAAAGAAGACAATTTATGCATGTAATATTTATAGCTTCATGGTCCAATGCATATACATACATTCTTTTAAGTGCAAGCTTGTAGTCTGCCTAGGATTTATAGATAGTGCACTTTGCATTACAAAGTAATGTAGGTAGAGGCCAAGCAAAGAGTGTGGGTGATTCAATAACACTGATTGTGTGGCTCCATAGTGGTTGAAATAGTGCAGTATTCACTGTGTGCTGATGAGTACATAATGACATGTAAATGAGGAGCACCATGCAGATGAGCCAAATGGCTTATGCAAATGAATAAACCTAAAATGGCACACCAGTTCAGAAACATAAAATTAAGATGTTGCATGGCTGCACATATTTATTTTGAATGCTGAGACTCATAGTGTACATGATGGGAGATGTGCTAAGAACAGCAGCAGCAGTAGGACAGCTTGTTTTAGGAGCTGCCATGGGTAACCTTGTTTTCATTGTTGAGTGGTACATCCTTTAATGCCATTATGGGTAAGACAGTGATTCAGTTCGTAGCCTACTATAGATCCCCAACCATGTTCCAGGACTCTCATTCCATGCTCCTAAGCACCCTGGAAACTATTAGGGTCCAAACCAACACTCTCATGCTAGGTAACTTCAACTACCCCTCCATCAACTGGGAAAACTACTCATGCACCAATACACTGGCCCAACACTTCCTGGAATTCATCAGTTTTAATGCCCTGGACCAGCTCATTCTTACCCCCCTAGAGGAAGCAACATCCTTGACCTGGTTATTACTAACATGGGTAACTGTTGCTCTACACCAATAGTCAATTCCTCCCTGATTAGATCCGATCACAAACTAATCACCATGGAAATCCACATCTCACCCACATCCCCCGCAAAGGTAACCACCATGAACAACTTCTCCAAAGCTGACTTTGAGCTCCTAAAAACAGAGGTGGCTAACTTCACAGCACCCACATCAAAGGAAAATAGATGCATGACTGCCAAATCATATACCAATGCACTGTATGAGCAGATACATAAATGCATGGAACTAGCCATACCCAACAGAGCCAAGATGCTCTCCTCCAAAAAAAAGAATGCCAGTCTGCTGGCTCCCTGAAATCAATAAACTCTACAACAGAAGGAAGAAATGGTTGCAGAAAAAGGTGAAGTCCCAAGACTGGAAAAACTCCCTTATTAGCCTCAACAAAAACTTGAGATCCCTCATCAAAACCTCTAAAGCCAGTTATGAAGGCAGAATTGTGGCAGACCATACCTCTCAACTGTCCCTGATTTTCAGGGATGTCCCTGATTTTGACTCAAAATTTAGCTCTGTCTCTCTTAATCCCTCCTAAAACTAGTGACTTTTGGAGGAAAGGTGGTGAATTACACTTAATGAATAATGACAGTAATTAAGAGTTATAGACTTATTTTACTTCAGAAAATGTGTATTAATTCATATGCTCTGAATCTGTCAATGTTTCAAGTTAATAGCACTAATATTTTAAAAGTGTCCCTGATTGTCCCTGATTTTTTCATGATTTGTCCATGATTCTGTGGAAATTTGTCACAAAGCTTTCTATAGTTATATCAAGAATCTTCACGGCAATACCCAGGTTGGCAATACCCAGGTTTGCTCTGAGTTACTGCACAATGGTACCTCCTATACTGAGCCAGCAGATATTGCCAACATACTGGCTGACAGATTCAGTGCTAACTTTAACCCTCCCTCTCTCCCTAAAGGACCAGTCACAATACTGGAGGAATGCCAGGCACCCAGCATTACTGCAGCACAGGTTAAAACTGCATTGTCCAAGGTCAAGAATACAGCTTCCATGGGACCCGACAATATCTCTGGATGTGTTCTAAATGAACTACAAAGTGAACTGGCACCACATCTGTGTGACCTGTTCAATCAGAGCCTCACATCAGGCTTTGTCCCTACCGAATGTGGCTCTGCTACATTCATCCCTCTCCATAAAGGTGGAGTGACTACAGACCCAGGGAATTATTTCCCCATTAGCCTGATGAGTCCGATATGTAAGGCTATGGAATGCATCATCATGGACCTAATGAACAAGGATATAGGGAATCTCCAAACTCTAGATCCCACACAATTTGGTTTTGTGAAAGGTAGAGCATGCCTGCTCAACCTGGTTGACTTCTTTGAGTCAGTCACCAGAGCTGTGGATGAGGCAAGGCAGTTCATACAGCCTACCTTGATCTGGCCAAGGCCTTTGATACCATTCCCCACTCAGGAATTATTGATAAACTCACCAAACTAGGCATCAACCCCTATATCACTAGGTGGGTTGCAAATTGGCTCACAGATAGAACCCACAGTGTGAAAGTAGTGGACTCCAAGTCAGACTGCCGACCATTCATGAGTGGAGTCCCACAAGGATCTGTCCTGGGTCCTCTCCTGTTTGGCATCTACTTCTCAAAAATCCAGGCCAACACAGAGGTACTCTGGCTGACAAAGTTCACAGATGACTGCAAATTGGGAGCCATTATTAACTCCCCAAGTGATGTAGACATCCTATAGAAAGGACTCACTGAGACCAATTACTGGTGTTGAAACCATGGCCTTAAGCTTAATGAAAAAAAAATGCGTTGTCATCCTCTTTGGGAAAAACTCAGTTCCCACTAATTACCACATCAATGGGAGCCCACTGAACACTGAAGGAATTATAAGAAATGTGGGGACACAGGTTGACAACAACCTCTCCTTCAACCACCACATTGCCACTGTGGTCAGAAAGTTCTTCTATGTGATACATCTCATTACCAAGTGTTTTGCATCCAGGAAGAAAGAGGTCATCATCTCTATCTCTACTCTTCCCTTATTAGGCCAGTCATCGAGTATAATGCCCCATTTGGCATGGACCTCACTAGACACATGCAACAGCTGGAAAGGCCACAAAAGTACCTCATGAAGAGGATCCTAGACCTTAAACACATGTCCTACATGGACAGACCCAAAAAACTCCAGCTATTCTCTATCTCATATCATCTGCTAAGAGACGATCTCTGCTTGACTTACAAAGCCATGTCTGACCCAGCTCTGTTAGAAAGACTACATCTAAGGAAATCCCAATCCCTCCACACCACACGCTCCAGAGACCTCAACCTCATTATCACAATGAGCAGACCATGCTGGAGGGACAGGTTTATTTCCCAGAGACTGCCCATGCTCTGGAATAGACATCCCAGACATGTCAAGCAGAGCACCTTACTGGCCGTCTTCAAGAGAAATCTTGATGAGTGGATGGGGAACAAAAAGTTCACCCTAGGGATCACTCCAGTGGCTTTACTTGATAGAGACACTGGAAACTAACGTCAGGCAGCACAATGCCAAGGCACTTCTATGGGCTAGGCTTGTAAAGGCTCCAGGGCCATTAGCCTAGTACACCCTATCAACCAATCGAAGACATTACAGACAACAGTCAGGTTTCAATAAACCCTACACTGCTCACTAAGATGGTGTGTGAGTCATGGCATGACACGCACATGGTAGATCGCTGATTTCACTGATTTGTATTCAGTAAGCAGCTCTACATGATGTGTAGAGTCACCCAAACATGATAAGTATTGTAGCATGGTAACTACAGCATAAGCAACTGAACTGTAGGGTAATCAACCAATCCAGTATGGCAGAGCTATTCAAGAAGCTGTAAAGCAATCATGCACACTTATTGTAGCTTTTTGCCTTGTATTCCAAAACCTATTTGAATACAGCCATTGAAAATACACTAGAGGAAGGGGGCAGTGATGACAGTGCTGAGAGTGAGGGCTAAATTCTCACTCCTCCCATGCTTGACAGGCATGTGCTTTTGATGTCCCCTACCTATCCCCAGTCATGGTGTCCCCCAGTTTTTTGTGTCCATCACCATCTCTGTGTCTGTCTTATTTGTCCTGTTTCTCTGCACCTGCTTCCTCACTTCTCCCACTTCATCTTGACATTCCTATGTTCTTTCCCCGACATTTATCTTTTTTTGAAATGCAAAATAAATAAATAAATAAATAAATAAAATAATGGGCACCTTTCTCACAAAAAAAAAAAATTGTCCCATACATAACCCTCTACTTTCATTTGATTTAGTCCAATTGGCTGTAAAACATGATAGTGTTTTTGTTACCCATCTGTGTTGTGGTGACAGTCCAACTTCATCCAATTTTCTATACATGTTCACATTACACTGTTAAAGAAGTGGATAGCTGTGGTGCATTACTAATTCTGTCCTGCAGACTCCTTTATTGCTTCCCCTTTGTTCATCCCCCTACTTGCTCCCTGTTTCATCACTTTCCTATCTATCCTATTTTCATATCTTTAATCTGGTCAAAAAATAGAGTCCCACACATGGCCAGAAATGGCCCATAATAAAGCTGTCTCTTTTTGTCCTCTGCATTTGCACAGAGTTTGGCATCATGCACCAATGCCAAGCAGCGGCGAATGGCTCTTCATGTCTTATGGCAAAACCTGTTGAGATTTTGCCATTGGCAGCATTAATCCAGTTATCTCCACACAATCCTGCTTAAACTTCCACCACTAAAGGAACACAGTGTTAAAGCAGAGTAAAGGCATCACTTTGACTCATTTACTCTGTCAGTTATTTAGAATGCTGAAAATAATGAACATTATATAATGAATATAACATTTGAATGAAGATTTTTGTTTGACAGATGCATCTCACATAATTTACTAGTAAAAATTTGCCACAGTTATGAGTTCTCATGGAGCTATATTGATTACTGCCCAAGAAGTGACACTCATCCCACTGCTGTCAAATATTTATCTAACTTTGTTCTGCTTGTTATAATCCTAATATCTCTCTCCTAAGCCTTCTTTACCCTTATGTCATTCACTTCAGGCTACACAGCATGTAAGGTTAATAATGGCAACAGACCAAAAAAATGACCATTAATTTCCCACTAAACAAAATGTAAGTGCATGTTCATCTCTCCTTGCATTCATCCCATCACTCCAACCCCTCTCTAAATGTGTGTGTCGATTAGGTTGATGGATGGTGTCTGCAGACTGACTTGACTGTGATGATGGATAACACAAAGATGTTAACTTAATTCAATGTTCCTGTACTATACGATGTTGTAATATCATCTGTAGGATTTTGATTGTGGCATGTTTAGGTGAGGATGGAGGAAATCTTCATCTAATGTGATGAGAAAATTGTCATTACTGTGACAAAGCATACTACAAACACTTTTTAGGATATCTAGCTATACACAAATAGTTAGCATATCTGCTGAATCATAATAAACATTTAAAAAGATGTACCACCCGTTGTCATTCCTAAAAAGCCATATACACAATTAAACTGTGATTTGTAGTGAGGCCTGAAAAATAGCTAATAGTTGTAAAATTGTGAGGCAGGCATCACTGATAAAAATTGGGGAAGACACATACTTTACTGTAGTCATTGATTGTCACATTTTTCAGTAACATTTACTTTGCTAATGCCATCATTACATCATTTAAAAAAAAGAAAGGGGGGTCATCTGGATTTGAATCCTGTCTCTTCGTTCTCTCACCAGGAGCACCCTGCTTTTACACCTGTTGCCACAGAGAAAGCTAGGCAGCAAGTGTATTTTCCACACTCATTACTGTCCAGAGTGCTGACGGCCATGCATAGACACTTGGCCTGTTTGTGCAGAGTGAGGTGAACCATTTGACATATTACTATTTTTTTTCATTTAAGCAGAGAACTACTTTTGCTCACTATTTTTTTTCATTTAAGCAGAGAACTACTTTTGCTCATCTCTTAACTCAGTGCAAACTGGGTAGGGGATAGCAACAGTTATTAATGTAATAAAACTTTTGAAACAACATTTCCAATATAAACTGTAGTATGAATAGCATAGTGTCTGACAGCTATTTCTCCCATAAGATATCTTCCAAACTACTTCACAACTTCAAGTTGAATTCATGAAATGGGCATCATACATGCGCCGACACTTTGGCTTCATCTGTGCAAATGAGTTTCTTGATGATGCACTATGTCAAGATGTGTTTAGCATGTCTTACTATGGTTACTGGCCAGTTATCTTCCATTATGTAGAAATGCATTTATAAACACAAGTGAAGGGCAATGCCATGTTCTTCACTGAAGATATATTTACTCAGACTCATGTGTGCCTTGCAGCAATGCACTTGTAAATGATATATCAGTAACTGGTCCATTGTCAAGAACAATACAGAAATAAAGAGCACAACTGCATTGTTACACTTGGTATGGGTTTATACTGATTCTGGACATTGGTCATCCATGCATATATCATATTGATATTGTCAGGATGACTTTATATGTAATTTTGCACATTGCAATCACAAAATCAAATCTGAAATACAGCCTTTGCAACAAAGTATATGTTAGCTGCAACTTTAAGCTGATGTCATCCTCTGCAAAGACCACTATGACAACTATAACATTAGACTTTTGAGATGGTACAAATGTTAGGTGTTGTGTTCTCCAGCTGAAGTAACTAGTTAGGGGGCGGTTTGAATGGCACAACAGTCAAATATTGCGAGTGCCTACGTGTCTAACTGTGTGTATGTGTGTGCATAGTCAGAAAAGCATGAGTCTATGTCCTAATGTCCTCACTCAAGCATCTTTCAGAGCAAAATATTACAGTGGTACATGACTACACAGCAATTTTATACGGCCCTCCCAAAATCCTCTTCTCATCATACAATGATGATGTCATCCTCTATAAAGTGCCGTCTGACAGTGTTAAAGTCTGGGTTGTGCTGTGGTGCTAGCATTAAGTACTGTGCTCATTAATTTATGGAGCTAATTAAACACGTAGGTGTTCTAGTCTCACATCAGTCAAACTGTATGTGTTCAGTATTGAAACAATTTTAGAGCAGCACGTGAGTATACAGTTGTGTAAGACACTCCTAGCAACATCTTCTTCTCACCATACACTGATGATGTCATCTGCTGTAAAGTGTACTCTGAGAGTATAAAAGTCAGGCTTGTGCTGTGGTGCTAAAATTAAGTGCCATGCTTTCTAGCTTGCGGGACTATATAAGTAGGGGTTCTAATCTCACAGCAGTCAATGTGTGGAGTCAGCTATCAATCAGGGGACAATTTTTGAGCAGCATGTGATTACACAGCTATGTAAAACACACCTAGCAGCATCTTCTCATCATACACTGATGTTATCACCCACTATAAAGTGTACCCTGACAGTATAAAACTCAGATTTGTGCCATGGCACTAACATTAACTACTGTATTGTCTAGCTAGTTGGGTAGGAGTTCTACTCTCACAGCAGTCAACTACCATTCAGGAGGCAATTTTAGAGCAGCATGTGAGCACAGAGCAATGTAAGACACTCCTACCAACATCTTCTACTCACCATACACTGATGATGTCATCTGCTACAAAGTATACTCTGACGGTGTGAAAGTCAGACTTGTGCCATGGTACTAGTGCTAAGTACTGTGTTCTCCAGCTTGTGAAACTAGGTAGATAGGGGTGCTAATCTCACAGCACTCAACATGAATGTATGTGCATGTTTATTCAGCTATTAGTCTGGGACAATTTCAGAATGGCATGTCAGTCACTTCTGCAAACATTTTCTTCTCAACAAACAATTCTGATGTGATTCCCTATAATGTGCACTCTGACAATATTACACTCAGATGTGTGTGCTAGTATGAACAATAACTACTGTGTTCTCTAGCTTGTGTATCAAGGTAGAGGGAGTAATCTCACAGCAGACAACTTGTGTCTATGATCATTCAAATATTAGTGTGAAGACAATTTTACACAGAGATATATCTCCATATCTGTGCCAGGCACTCCACTCAACATATTCTTCTCAGCATACAATAATGCTGCCATCCACTATAAAGTGCACTGTGAAAATCAGACATCTGTGGCAGTGCTAGTCTTACATTGTATGGAATCCATCTTGTATACTTACGCAGGTTTAATGCTCAAACCTGACCTCAGTCAACTGCTCTGTGTGGTTGGTCGTATATTACAGTCATTATATTCTTTTTGCATCTGATTTCATTTGAATCCCACTCAGGAGAACCTTTGACATGGCTCCATGAATCAAATATCCCCTTTTTCTGTCTGTCCACATAAAATCCTTTCCACAGAACACTGGAAGATGTCATCATCTCTAAGATGCAGAGACATCATGGAACATAGCCCTTCCATGACCCTATGCAAGCCATCTCCAGACCACTGGATGTGTGACTGCTAATTCTGTAATGGCATGGTGCACATGTCACATATGGACACAGGTGGTATGTAATGCAAGCAAAATATATACACTTGTTATCTTCCATCATATAGATATAGCAATTTGTGTTTAAATGTTATAATAATGGCTAGGATTTCATGTGCTCTTGCCCATTAGCTTAGTAAGTTCCTTTGACACTACAAACATTGCACATGTCAATGTTGTTGGCATCCACATGTGCTATGTTGAGATGTGGATGTATGGGTAGCCCTACAACAGAGCATTCCAGCCTTTTCTGGATACTGGATTCGTTCCCATGCATTTTAGCACATTGGGCAACAAGCATCCTTCAGCACTCATTGTTTCCATAGCTGGTACAGGTTTTATGGGGTCAGATTGTTAGCCCTAGGCCCAAACCTTCTCAGAGGTGCACCACACACTTACACGCAGACACTCACACCTAGGGCTAATTTTATAGTGTACAATCTACCTACTACATGTCATTGGAATGTGAGAGGAAACCAGAGCACCCACAGGACACCCACATGAATGTAGGGAGGACATGCAGACTCCACCCAGAAGGCACCCTAGTGAAAATCGATCTGGAGAACTTCTTGTTGTGAGGTGTCAGCACTAACTGCTACTCCACAGCACTGTCCATTCCAGTCTATGATTTGAAGTGATATATTCATGATCACTGCTGCCATTTGATTACATGTTCCTTCCATAACAGCTGTAGTAATATGCCTTCTGAGGACTGTTGACATGGGATGATGCTATGTATATTGTTGTCATAGTAAGGCATGTGTTCTTGTAGTGGACTATATCAACATTATACACAGTTCCCATTCAACCATCACAGTGACAATTGCGTTATGGCGTTATGTGTGCATGTGTGTACCTACAATCATGAAATGTTATGTAACATACAGCAATATTACATCATACTGATTACATGGGAGTATGTGCCTTGTTTCATCCACATGTTGTAATGCTGTTATATACACAAACATACTAGTTCAGATCACTTGCAACCCTGGGGAATTCTTTGTATGCACAATTGTGTTGTTATTTACAGGGATTATTCAGGTATTCCCCAGCAGCATTGTGGGACTGTCAGCATTTCTGTCATTAACTGTTCTGCATGAACCACATCCACCTCATTTGTAATATGATATCAGGGTCTTCACAGAACCCTTTCCAATGACAAAGATATAAGCATATGGTGTGCAAGTGATATAATGACATGAAATAGGTAGAGTTGCATGACTGTGTTAACAGTTGCACTGTGTAGCATATGATGCATACCCAAGGTTGTATATGGAGGTGTTATCACAAATCATATTTTAGCTAAGTATGAAATCTTAAGGGGAATACACAGCTATGCACAGAGATGGTTGAGGGTGGCACATACATACTCAACTGGAGGCAACAGATGACCTCCTAGCTGACAGATTTTGATTAAACTTCGCCACCCTGTTCCCACTGGTCGTCACTCCAAAGTATACATGCAAACATTACTCAGCTTATTTTCTCAAGAGAGCAGCTCATCTGTGCACTCTCTAAGACTAACAACACAGCATGAATGGGCCCCTGACAACATCCCATTTCCCTTTTCAGTAATTTAATACCTGCCCTAGCAGACGGACTTGAATATCTACTTAACCACAGCATCCAGACAAGTTATTTTCTGACAGAAAGGTGGATAGCAACTGTAATCCATCTGAACAATGGGGGAAAATCACCCAACACAGGGGAATTATAGACACATAAGCCTGACTAGCCTCATCTGTGAGGCAATGGAAAGAATCATTAGGGACCTTATCAACAAGAACTTCGGTAATCTTCTGACTGTATACCCAACCCATTTTTGATTCATTAAGGCTAGATCATGTCTGTTAAATCTGGTTGACTTCTTTGACCTGGCCAAGGCATTTGACACAATTCCACGCTCAGGCATTGCAGAGAAATTGTCTCAACTGGCCATAAATACCTACATCACCAAGTAGGTAGGCAAATGGCTCACCAACAGGACACATACTGTCAAAGTGTTGAATTCTCCAGTGAGACCAGTGACCAGGGCAGTACAACAGGATTCCATACTAAGCCTTTTCCTGTTCAGTATTTAATTCCTGGAAGCCAAGGCAAACTTAAACAACTTTTGTCTAACCAGCTTTGCAGATGACTGCAAATTGTGGACAATCCTTGAATCCACTAATGCTATTGATATACTGCAGAAAGTATTAACACATACAAATGATTGTTGCCAGAGCTATGGAGACACACTAAGTGGAGAATAAAGCATAATTAGTCCCTTTTGGAAAGCAAATACCAAAGCTAATTACATTATAGACAGCACTCCTCTATGAGTAGACCCAGTGATATGTGATCTGGGTACTGAGGTAGATAGTAACTGGAAGTTTGCCCACCATGTGTCCACAGTGGTGACAGATCCCTTCTATGTGGAACAACTCATAAGTATAAGCATGGCATCCAGATCCATTGTACTCAGCCCTAATCACACAAGTAATTGAGTATAATGTGCCCTTTTTCATGTATATCACCACATATCTGCAACAGTTGGAGTAACCCCAGAGTTTTTGCGCAAGGAAGATACAGGGTATAAAAAACAAGTCCTACACAGAAAGATTGAAAGTCCTATCACTGTATTTTGTCCCATACAGACTACTAAGGTCCAGTCTGTGTCTGGACTACAGGGCAGTCTCCAATATGGCCCTGATAGAAATGATAAACATTGATAAAACAAACTGCATGAGGGTCACTCATTCCAAGCATGTTAAGCTAACCTCTGACAACATTTATTTATTTATTTATTTTATTTTACATTTGTTAACAGAGATAGTCCAACTGGATACATGTCCATTTTCAGTGGAGGCCCGGGGAGAAAAACTCCAAAGAAACACATATGCAGGACATACAAATATATTTTACATGTTTCTGGTATATTCAACCAGACAATATAGATGAGCAGACATTATTCATTCCTTCACAAATACACATATAATGATCAATGCATATACAAACAATAAAGTATGTTAAATATCTATTTAGATTCACATCATGTGTTTAAATGTGGTATTGATAAGACTAAAACAGTCCAATCAGGAGATTATGTGTTTAAGGCAAGAGTTAGTCTGGTGTGGAACAGGGACATAGCCATTTGTTGCTGAGATGGCTTTTGATAAATTTCTTAAATTTGGATAGAGAAGATTCCAGGGTAATGGATGGAGGCAGGGAGTTCCAAATTTTGGATATGTAAGATGAGTAGAGGGAGTCACTGGCATGGTTGTGTGATCTAGTAACTGTTAATAGTAACTTATCTGTGGAGCAGAGTTGCCTAGTACAGGAATACTGCTGAATTAGGTTGCTTAAAGCTGATGTTTTATTTGGGTGGGAGAGCAGCTTATAAGTAATGATAAGTTAATTGTAGATTAATAAATTTGGCAGATCAAGCCAGTCCAATTTTTTTACGTTATGACAGTGATGGGTTCTAAAAGATGAATTATTAGCAAATTTGACTATTTGATTATAGCAGGTTGCCAGTTTGCTGGTTTCTGTTTTGGATAGATTTATTAGGATTGGAGATGCATAAAGTAATGTTGAGAGCAGTTGAGTGCCAGCAATTGTGGTCCTAGCAGTATGGGTCAAGTAGGATTTGTGTTTGTAAAGACAACCTAGCTTTCTGTGAGTGTTTTTAATAGCTAGATTAATGTGGATATCAAACTTTAGCTTGTTATCAATGGTGACGTCTAGTAGTTTTGTGTGAGATTCAGGTGTGATAAGTGTACTAAATCATGTTGTACAGCTAGATAAAACTGTCAGATACTATCCCTTCTCTGGAACAAGCTCACCATTCACATAAAGCAAAGGCCTTGTCTGATCCTCTTTAAGTGTAAGCTAGAGCAATGGATAGTTAATTGTAAATGTGCTCCTGGTGTTGTGCCCATATCCCTCATGGATAGAGGCAGCTGGTCTTAGATAACATAGCATAGGCTCATACTTGTGTGAACATCATTCCCCTAACTGTTGAAATTTGTGAAACTTATGTCAAATATGGGCAGGCTTTTATGGGATCTTGAAACATTAGCCTCATACTCTCCTATGACCTATAAAGTCCAATTGTACCCTAGGTATAGCTATAGTGGGGCTGTACACCATCACAGACATCCAAGTACATCATGTCAGTATTATCACTTGAAAATTTGCATGAACATATATACATGCATGTCAGGATTTCATGGCAGTATAACATTTTCAGTGGCACTGTTAGAGGGACAGTGATCACGTGGCACATGTCTTGAGGTTTGACATGTGCTTATTGAGTGTGCTCCGTGTATTTTTTAAAAATTGTGTTCCCCCAGCATTTAATTGTTTTAACAATATCACAGTGAACAAAGCCTCCTTTTGAGTAATGCTGCTATTATAGGCTTAATTCCTACTTCTGCATCCTTTCTCAAAAGGTATTGTCTTTTCTGTGGTCTAAAAGCTGACTTTGGGGTAATTGTAACTGGTCCTGCTGTTTGAATAAGCCCTACATCTAACTTGCCTGTTGACCACAGAGTTGTTGGAATTTTACACAAGGCCTCTTCTTTTTCTTTTAATAAAAATGCTAATCAGCTGTCCTCACTAGATTGCAAGTGTACAGCTGTATGTGTCTGTGTCAACCAATTCAGTTTTTGTTTTTGTATCCCTTGTCCTGACATTTCTAAATCAGTCTGTTTTCCCATTTTGTTACCTTTTTTTCTAAGTCTGCCCATTTAACACTTTTGTTTCTTGTCAAACTGACATGTGGCAGTCTATTGGACTTATACAATTTCATGAATTCCTGAGGTAATGAACAGCTTACTACACTGTTTCCCTCAGTATCCCAACATAAAGTTCGTAATATTAATCTGTCAGCAGGATTTTTTTTTTTGAACAATTCTTGCTCATATTTCTTATCAGGTCCTGGTGTGCTACAGTAGTATAGAGTACAATGTAACAAGTGCTGCTGATCAGTGTCAAGGGAGGGTACCTTACTGATGGCTACGTTCATCAGTTCTTTGGTTACTGCCCCTGGACCAGTCATAACTAGGTCCTGGCTGTACCAATAATAGACTTCACCCTCTGATCACACCACAAAAGCATCCATTTGTCTTTGTGCTTCCATACCCTGCATGGTGGGAACTACTGCTATGCCAAATATCTGCACAAGGTCTCTTCCCAGTAAGTTTACTGGACATTTTGCAGAAACTACAATTTTACTTTTCTGAGTCATACCTGAAACAGGGTCAGTTATTGCTATATTATGGGAGAGTGGCTCCCTATATAGCTGTCCATTTGCTGCTTTTACTAATATATAATCAGGTGATTCAGAATGTTCTGGTAACTTGGAGGGGTGTATCAAAGTCCGTGACGCTCCTGAGTCACACAAGAATTTGACTTCCCTTCCCTCCACCAGAAGTGTCACTTCTGGTTTTGTATCTGCTAGGTAGAGCTCCAGGCTCAACAATGCTAAATCTAAAATTTCATTTCCATTTTTATCCTCTACATCTGTTTGTACTTCCTCTATTCCCTCTACTACATTCACATTTTCTTTTTGTTTATTAACCTTTCCTGATGATTTTTGGTTGTTATCACTATCATATAGTCAGTCCTCATCTCCTTTATCTTCTGTCATTGCTTTCTTATTTTGTTTACAGTCCCTAGCTAGATGCCCTTTTTACCTGACTGTAATACAAATACTTCAGCTCTGTCTTCAGCAGTGAAGACTTGTGCCTTTTTTTTTTCTTTTTACCATTAAAGTGTCTTTCAGCATGTCTAGCATACTCAAGTAAGGCTTGCAGCCTGCTTGTTCAGTGATCTATCATATGCTTTGTAATAAAGCTACTGATAGAGGCAATGCAACCTTTTAAATATGTATTTTTTTAATTGTTGTTTAAAGCATTCTAATAATCTAGCATAATATCCATCTATTGTCTCATTTTCCTGTTGTATGCATTAATTAATGCAAGTCCAGTCTGCTCTAAGTTTTCATTTCTCAGAGATTCTGTCTGTCAGGCCTTTCACTATGTTCTCTAAAAAAAATGTTTTTGAATTTCTAAGCTTCTGTTTTTCTACAATTTGCTTCCTCAATCCACCTGTGTGCTTGAGGTATGCCTAGTTGGTGCTGCTTTTTTGCCTGACCTCCTGCATCAGATTTAAGCTGTTTAAGGAGTTTAACTAGTGAAAGTTTA
The DNA here is from genome assembly GCF_019279795.1 of Protopterus annectens. Classification (NCBI taxonomy): domain Eukaryota; kingdom Metazoa; phylum Chordata; order Ceratodontiformes; family Protopteridae; genus Protopterus; species Protopterus annectens. The sequence goes on along the minus strand of NC_056750.1, from coordinate 158,853,812 downwards.
TCTAGTTTACCATCAAATTTATATTTGTTAACACATTTTGTATAATATCTCACATTATCTGCTCACTGCAATTGCATATACTTCACATTATCCGTTAGGGGCGGATCTCGTGATCTCTCAGTGCACTGATTTCCCATGTCTTAAAAAGACTGTTACGTAACCCTTCTCTTGTACCACGTGGTATCTTCTTCCCTGTATCCACAGTAGTGTCTAGAATGACTGTTTACTTTGCTTTGTTTTTTCCTGATCTATGACCAAGCGTGCAGTACTTCAATACGTTCTCGTCCTGCTATCACAAATCTCAATAACAGTACAGTGTAACCTGGTCCCTGATCTAAAACAAAGACAAGAGGGAAATTCTTCTTACCTGAGCCTCCGTTTATGACTGCATATTTTTCTTCTTGGGGCCCAGTCTTCCGCTCTTCAGCCACAGATCAGAAAGTGGACAGCCTCTTTACACACAACAATTCAGTCGGAGGTCTTTTCACTTTAAGAAGAACCATTTTGGCAGCTTCTCCTGCGCAGATTCATTACCACCCATGCACTCTGACCTGCAGCTTACCAAGGGAATTCCGGCTTTAGAAGGACCAAAATGTCAAATAAATTGTTAAAATCAGACTGTAAAAATCATTAGGCTTTTCAAAATGACAGTCAATAACACAGGATGCTCAGGTTCAAACAATGTTACTTTACTAATGTACATTAGGAGGCAAAAAACTATACAAAAACAAGTATAGAGTTTTGACTGGCTCTATACAGGAAATACCTTCAATTATATACCATTTGCAATCAGCTTTTGCCCACCTTAATGACGTGGTCAGTCACAGGGCATTTACATCACTATATTCCATAATACTTCATTCATAAGAAGATGCTGAGGTAATGCTTTTTAAAAACTTTCCCATGAGAATAACACAGCCTTGTGAGGCACCTGGTCAATTACAATGCCTTCCTGTAAATGCTGCTTCTTCCAAGGTTTTAGATTAGTTAGTCAGTTCATCTCTTAATACATTCCTTTGTCTCTCTGGTAAGCAGCTGCACTATCTCTGATAGTGTTCACAAAACCATCCTTCTCGTGGAAGGAAGAAAGATATACATGCATACATATTTATTTCTCTCTAACCCAGCAGATAATAACTGCTGAAAGACATAAGCTTGCTGAGCTGGCTACTGCCAGGGTCAGAGGTTAACCACACTGCAGCTAAGTTTCAAGTAATTACATGCAAGATCATTTCTACTGCCATATTGTTAAATAGAATCAAATGCATTACATATTATACCGTTTCTAGACTTTGCACTATATATATGTTCAAGTACATATTCTTCTAACAGTTTATATATGTTTAAGTACATATTTTTCTAGCATTCTGTATATGTTTAAGTACATATTTTTCTAGCATTCTGTATATGTTTAAGTACATATTTTTCTAACAGTTTTCTTCTTGCTTATCTGGGCTTTGGTATTAAGGTAAGTTGATCTACTGAAGTAGATCCATATATATATATATATATATATATATATATATATATATTTTTATATATATATATATATATATATATATATATATATATATATATATATATATAATATATATATATATATATATATATATATAAAAGATATATAAAAAGATAGATAGATATAGATAGATATATAGATTTAAAATCAAAATCCTGAATGCAGATTCACTGTAGACAGGATATCGGATGGCAGATGGCTGATTGCCATTTTGCCAACCATTACATGACAGATAATTTATATCAGCGAAAACCAGTGTGCATTCGCTGATATGCACTTGGTCTAATAAATAGAGATTGCAGTACAGTGCAGATTGGGACAGTCATGCTTTTCCTCACTGTAGTGCGATCTCGGAGCTGGAATATATACTTAGCAGTGGGTGATGCGGGGCCTGTAAAAACGTGATATGAAGTGTAGGAGTTACACTTACCTGAACACCCATACAGACATCATATCCGATATTCTGTGAAAATTTTGAATCTGCTGAATTCATTTGGCATATTCGAAATGTTATCTAAGTGATATTTTGCATTTCAGCATTACTGTTCGAGGCTCTGAATTGATTTTGTTTCAAATTTTGAGATTTTGATAGTAAACATATATATATATATATATATATATATATATATATATATATGTATATATATAAAACTCAAAATTAAAAGAAGGAAGATTGCCGCCGAAGCGTAGTGTTGTAGGATAAAATATACAATGAGTAGAACCAACACCACCAACACAGCCAGATTAGTTTCTTTTTGCCATGTAAGAAACCAGGTAATTCAATACGAAATCCATCTTTACACACCTTTGCCTTATATATTTTTGCAATGACATTGATTGACAACAGATGAAGATGATTTTTGATTGGACATCAGTATATTTAGATATTGTAATGTGGTTTTAGTGAAGTAGATCTGATGAAAGTTGTAAGAACCCAAAAGTGCTTATCTTATTTGTCACTAGTATTTGTTTTATTAAAGTTATTATTTATTTTAATTACATTCCTATGTCTTATTGGAGTTTGCATTGAATTATCTGGTTTCTTACATGGAAAAGCTGAACAAATCTGTCTGTGTTGGTGGTGTCAGTACTGCTCATTGTAGATATATATATATACATATGTATGTGTGTGTGTGTGTGTGTGTGTATATATATATATATATATATATATATATATATATATATATATATATACACACAAGTATATATATATATATATATATATATATATATATATATATTATATATACTTGTCCACTTCTGTTCAACGAAAACATGTTTTTTTCGAAAAGCAGAAGTATGAACCCATTTCAGAGAAAATGCACTTAACCAAAAGTGTACTTTCAAGAACACCGGTTCACTAAACCGTAAATATAAAAAAAAAAAGCACCGCAAACATGCTTTTCCAGGGGAAAAGCCCCACTGCACCCCCCACAACCCTGCTACTTGGTGAAGTGTTTTTTTTTTTATTTCTATTTCAGTGAACCGATGTTCACAAAAGTGCACTTTTGGTTAAGTGCACTTTCGCTGAAATGTGTTTATACTGCTTTTTTTTAAAAAAATGTGTTTTCCTTGAACAGAAGTAGACATATATGGGTCTATATCAGCATTTCGAAAATGTAATAGTTCGAATCATTAAATATCAAACTGAAATGATGGAACTATTAAATTTTCGAATGCCAATATAAAAAATTTCAAAAAAAAAATCTAAAGGGTGTAGCAGGGGGGCAAGACCCCCTGCAACCCCCACAATGGTTTGATTATATGAAATTAACTTATATATGTGTACCATAACTCTCAACTTTACAGATTTTTGCAGAATGTCCAGATTTTTGCCTCATATTTTTAGTCTGTTTCTCAATAAATTGTGATTTTCTGGCAAATCATTGGCTAATCATTGAGAGATGAAGTCAGAAAATAATGACAGACAGAGATGGATGGATCCAGCACTAGGCATCACAGGCAGTCGTCTAGGGCCTCATGACTTTGGAGTGGCCCACTCAGGCTAGGAGGTTTACATATTTATTTTAATGATATATTAATAAATGCTTCTTAATACCATGGTGGTGATGTCTTCTCCTTTAAGAAAAAACATGCATGTGCCACACACATGCCACAGTGGAAGTAAACACATTCCGCAGTTGTGCATGGAATTTAAACTAGCTGTTTCATTAAGAGAAAAGGTAGACATGTGTGTATGTGTGTGTGTGTGTGTGTGTGTGTGTGTGTGTGTGTGTGTGTGTGTGCATGTGTGTGTGTGTGCGTGTGTGCGTGTGTGTGTGTGTGTGTGTGTGTGTGTGTGTGTGTGTGTGTGTGTGTGTGTGTATGTATGTATGTGCATGTCCTTGTGTAACTTAAACTAGCTGTTCTGTTCATATGAGAGAAAAAATGTGTGTTGCTATATGGGAGAGAAGGTGTATGTGTGTTTCTCAGTGAGAGTGTAGTTCTGTGCATGTGTGTTTTGCTGAGTGAGAGTAGAGTGAAGGTAGATGTATGTGGGTTTATGTGTGTTTTTAAAATACCTGTCAACTGTTCAGATTTAGCCTCAAAATGTTGGTCTGTTTCTCAAAAAATTGTGGCAATTCACATAGGATTGAAGTCAGTAAATCATGACATAATATGAGTTTCAGACTTAATATCCTTCAAAAAATGCATGCCAACACAAATCATGTTATTTTACCAACTTTCTAAATTAAAAGAACAATATTTAAAATCCATCCCTATTTTTGAGTCATTGTATCCTCATTATTATAGGCTTTGTCCAGATTTATTGCACTAAGAGATTGAGAGGTATGCATACCTCTCAACTGATCAGATTTTCGTCTCATATTTTTGGCCAATTCCTTATAAAATTTGTAGTTTTCTGGCAATTCACTGAAGACTGAAGTCACTAAATAATGACATATGAGTTTCTGACTTCATATCTTTCAGAAAATGCATGCTAACACAAATCTTGTTATTGTAACAGCTTTATAAATTAAAAAATCAACATTTAAAATCTATCCCCATTTCTGGGCCATTGTATCTCCATTACTGTAGGCTTTGTCCAGATTTCTGGTTGAGAGGTATTAAGGTATTGTATGTAATGCCCTAGTTAGGAGAGGGCAGGTTAGTTGTTTACAGAAGACAAGAGACTGAATCCTCTACACCAAGTACCAGAATGCTGATGGAATTATGAGTTTGAGTTTCACTACATTTTCAGGGAATTGTGAGTTTCAGTGCATTTTCACACAATTGTGAGTTTCAAGGAAGGGAAGTTTGCTGTTGCTCATGCTAAGTCTGTTTTCAATGTGCAACTAACTGTTTTGTTTAGCAAATGGCAGTCACTGTTTGTGCTGTGGAATTTGAAAGCAATGTTAGTAGCATAATTGCCTTTAGTGCAGAAGGCTGTGGATTCTACACCCACACCATGTAGTTGGAGTGCTGGTATTGCAGTGCCCTTTCTATTACTGATTATTTGGTGCATTTTTAAGACTGGATAGGGGTTCTGCTCTCCTGAATGTGTCCTCCTTTGTATGAGATGCCTAGTAACTATGAACTTGTCAGTTTGTCAGGCATTCCCTATTGCAATATTACCAGCTTACTCATTTTTTAATGTTACATAAGCAATTAATTCTGAATTTGTAGATGAAACACTGAATCGTGATGTTGCTTGCCAGTAGCAACATCTTTGTTCGCTACAGATCTCTTTAATGTGGACTTATTTGGATGACTTTCACTTCTGTAAGAGACTGTGCTTATTGACAAATATTGGTGGATTGTAATGACAGATGTCTGAGTGGCCTTTTTTGGTTGAAATTTTCTGCAATGGGTAGTTTTGTCACTATTGGTCCATAACATTTGTTTCATTGCTTACTGGAAGAATGTTCAAAACTACAAACATACACATTCTAGCAAGGGGGGCTGTAATATACAAGGAATATAATTTAATACAATCAGGATCAAAGAACACACACATTTATGCATGATCCTAACAATGTGTGCAAGGAGTCTATGGTGTGAAAATGGGCCAATGGTAATTTTTAATTCTCCACTGGCCAGATGCATTTTTTTGAATTTGTATTTTAATGCCATTTCAATTAATGTGAGTCATAACAGCAGAGAAGTTTAGACTGTATTGTTTGTTTAGCAAATGGCTGTTAGTGTTTGTGCTATTTTATTTCAATATCTGTAATCATTGTAGAGGTAAATAAAAAAGCAGTATGCACACTCACAGATCTGAACTGTGTTTATGGTAACTGGAGAGAATTCGCCAAGTAGTGAAGCAGTGGAATGGCTGGGGAGGGATGTGCTGCCAGGGAGGGGGTTGATATAGAAGGGGCTGCTTTGGGGTGCCCCTATTTATTACCCTGCCTGTTTGACCTTGATTTGGCCCTGATTACATACATTTGAGCTTCAGGCATTATATCTTTCAGAACATTCAAACTAATGCAATATCTGATATTCTGTCAACTTTTTAAGTTTAAGAACAATATTTTAAAAGTGTCCATATTTCTGGACCTTTGTCTCCCCATTACTTATGACTTTGTTCAGATTTCTTGCTCTAAGAGGTTGAGAGATATTAAACATGCTTGTGTGCACTCAACTGGATGCGATTCATTTCGTATTCTTAAGGACAGGGGAACTCAGGGAGGAACAGCATATACATAACGTCAATATATATATATATATATATATATATATATATATATATATATATATATATATATATATATATATATATGTGTGTGTGTGTGTGTGTGTGTGTGTGTATGCATGTATGTAGATACAAACTGATATAGATATAGCTACATATGTATGCACATATTTGCTGTCTGTGTACGCATGCACGATGTTGTGTAAATATAAATATATATATATATATATATATATATATATATATATATATATATACACATGTATACAGTAGATGTATATATACATGTACATGGACACAAACACAAAGAGTGCCACACTAACAGCGTGATAGTACTATTGCCTTACAGTATATAGATTCATGCCACCACATGGGCATGTGTAGAGCTGGCTGCAGCATTACAACCTGTGCAACCACTCAGTATGAGTACCTCCCACACATTTTCATAAACAGCATATGTTACCAGCACACTGCCATGTTTTCTGTACTACACTTGAAGTCTTGTCACCTAGTGCAGATGTATGCAATTATTAAGAGCACCTGTGCCTCTTCTCTAGATAGAGTGGTAGTATCATGTACAACTGAGAACAGTATGTGCACTGGAGTAACATTGCCATAGCTGGAGGTGCAGCTTGCACATATCATTGCCCAGAATTTTTTAGGTATAGATGCAACTGATTAGTTGTCATATCTCTCCAGCTGTGGTGGCCTTGCTCCCTACTGCGTAGTATTCCTTTTGCATATGAGAATTGCTATTTGTTTCTGAGCAATATATCTGCCCTGGAGATGTTTGGAAACAATGGCACTTCCCAAAATAATGTTTCCTAAAAGGTGATCACAGATCTGATAAAGGCCCTAGTCACTCCCCCTTTCCATACTGATGCCATCACCATGTTGTTGGATGCATCTTACAGACTACAGTGACAGAGATGTGGTAATGCATAGACTTACAGTGGTATGTGTGCCATGACATTCTCTCCTGCATGACATTTTCTATATATATTGAAATGGTGCATGGTTCAATATATCACTATCAATTCAACAGTGGCACATGATGGCACATCCAGAATGCTCAATGTAATTTGTGTATTACTCACGAACTTCATGGTGTCAAAGAAATCACTGAATATGCATGCACACCAAGCCATAGTTAAATATCATTTGCTGCCACTGAAAATGTGCATGGTGGGATACAGAAGATCTCATTTGCTTATATTTCCTCATCAAAAACAGTACATACTGTACATTGCAGTATATTTTGTAGAAGTCCAAATGATAGAGGCTAGCTGCATGTTTCCTATTCCTATTATTAACTTAGTAGGTTTCTGTACAGTGGTAGGCATGATGATTCCCTTCGCAGAGACTTCCTTACTATTGAACAGGGTCCCGATCTACATAAGACAGAGCCCCTCGCTATCACTCTTCAAGAGGAACCTTGATGAGTGGATGGGTAACAGAAAGTTCACACCGGGGATCACACCAACAGCACTACTAGATAGGGGCCAAGGGTACTAGCTGCTAGTACAAGGGTCTAGGGAACTACTAAAGGGGCGGAGAATACCACACAACATGGCTGGGCTAATATATGCCTTCGGGCAGATAGCCCAGTACCAACCTATGAACCTATGAACCTATGATAAAAACAAACCACCTCCATTTAGGAGGCTGGGGTCTTTCTTTAAAGTTCACACTATGTGGTGTGATTGAACTTGGAAATGAACCATGAAAGAGGTAAATGAGATGGACAGAGGTTACAGAAGATGTAAACAGTATTGAAGGCCATGGTCAGTTAAGCAAGGAATTATTGCATGAGGGTGACAAACATGATGGATGAGGCAAAAAGGTGGATGTAGATGTGAAAGGCACCCAGGCCAATGGTGCCCAATCTATACTGACCACATGTCTAACAAATGTGGATTAGTACCTGAAATTATACGGGCTTAAGTCAAGATTGGTGCAGGGCATGCAGGATTTAAGGTTGCAGACCTGCTTACAGTAATGGATGTGTGCAGCATAATGTGACATCACTATTCACTTTATTCTAATACTTACATTTTCACTTATTAAACACTCACATACAATAGAACTATAATGCCCTACTCTTAGCTTATTACTGCTCCTCCACATTTCCTCCCCCCTACCTTTTCCCCATTTTCTCTGTTGTATAGCATTATAGCATATATATATATATATATATATATATATGTGTGTGTGTGTGTGTGTGTGTGTGTGTGTGTGTGTGTGTGTGTATAAATAAATAAATAAATAAATAAATAAATAAATAAATAAATAAATATATTTCACAAAAAAACAGTTTAACAGAAAAAAAAATAAATAAACACAACAATAACCAAACTCTCCAAAGCTAAGAATACAGCATCCAGATGACATCCCAGGCTGTGTATTACATGAACTACAAAATGAACTGGCACCTCACCTAAGTGTTATGTTTAATCATAGCCTCACCTCAGGCTTCATGTCCACTGAGTGGTGCACAGCTACAGTTATCCCACTCCACAAGGGGGCATCCACATTGGATCCCGGGAACTACTGCCACATCAAGTCTGACAAGCCTGATCTGCAAGGCCATGGAATGTATTATCATGGAACTTATAAACAAAGACATTGGCAACCTTCAAACACTGGACCCCACTAAGGTTGGGTTCGTGAAGGGCCAATCTTGTCTCCTGAACCTGATTGACTTCTTTGAATCAGTCTCCAGAATCATGGACGAGGGCAAGGTGGTCCAGACAGCCTATCTGGACCTCACCAAGGCCTTTGACACCATCCCCCACTCTGGAATCATAGCTAGACTTACTAAGCTGGGCATTAATCCCTACATCACTCGATGGGTTGCCAACTGGCTTACTAACAGAACCCACACTGTAAAAGTAGCCAACTCCAAATCCAGCTCCAGACAAGTGACAAGTGGAGTACCTCAGGGTTCAGTCCTGGGACCACTCTTGTTTGGCATCTACTTCTCTGAAGTACAAGCCAACACTAAGGGACTCTGGCTAACAAAGTTCGCAGATGACTGCAAACTGGGAGCCATTACTGAATCCCCAAATGATGTGGATACTCTAAAAAGGGCCTTACAGAAGCAGATGCTTGGTGCCAGAGCCATGGGCTCAATCTCAATGCCAATAAATGTATAGTTATCCCCTTTGGGAAAAAACATGTACCCCTGAATTACTACATAGGTGGCGTACACTAGACACTGCAAGTATGATAAGACTTAGGGACATAGGTAGACAGTGGTCTCACCTTCGATAACCACATTGCCACACCAGTCAGGAAATTTTTCTATGTGGCACACCTCATCACTAAGGGCTTTTCATCCAGAAAAAAGGAGGTCATTGTCCCACTGTACTCATCCCTCATTAGACCCATTATAGAATACAACACCCCATTTGGTATGTACCTCTAAAGACATCTGCAATAACTGGAAAGGCCGCAGAAGTACCTCACTAAAAGAATCACAGGCCTAAAGCAGATGCCCTATGCTGCCCACCTTAAAAAACACCATCTATACTCTGTTGCATATCATCTACTCAGAGGTAATCCCTGCTTGACATACAAGGCCATGTCAAACCCAGAGCTGTTGGACATGTTACACTTAAAGAAATCCCAATCCCTTAGAGCCACACACTCCAGGGATCTAAACCTTGTCATCACAATAAACAAAACATGCTGGAGGGATAGGTTCCTGACCCAGCGACTCCTCAGACTCTGCAATAGACTACCCATACATGTCAAGCAGAGTGCCTCTTTGGCCCTCTTCAAAAAGAACCTTGACAATTGGATGGGAGAATGGAAATTCACCCCAGGGATCATGTCAGTCACCCTGCTAGACAGGGGTCCAGGGAAGTAAATAGTGTGGGAAGAAATATCCAGGGAATTGTTATGGCTAGGCTTGTATAGGCCCTAGGGCCAATAGCTTAGTACCAACCTTTGAACCTATGAATGTCATCAATAATTTGTGCTCTTTATCCCAGCATGCACAGGTAGTACAGCCTTTGCATGTACATAGGAGAACATGTGTCTCACTACTCATGCTTGCATTTACTCAGTACAGCTGTGTTGCCTTCAGCTGTAGTATGTTGTATTCTATTTTTTTATTACTTTATACCTCTGCGCTGAGAATGAAACCGGTCCAATGAAATCAGTTTTCTACCTTCATAAAAAATTCAGATAAATAAATAAATGTGTGACTGTCATGCTGTAAGGGTACTATGTTTGTAGTGTGCTGTAGTACTTGTATTGTGTCACTATCCAGACATGCCCATGTCATAGTCTGAAGATTTGGGAAAAAAGGGTTGTGGACGGATTAATGGATGGATGGATGGATGGATGGATGGATGGATGGATGGATGGATGGATGGATGGATGCATGGATACACAGTATTGACTGCTTGGCTAGAATGTAGGTCTCTCTGCAAAGAAGCCAGTATCACAATTAATCTCTGCACCTGTTTATGGACTTGTGGTGTCTCCCTCAACATATTATGGAGAGATCACACCACTGACCCTTTCCAAGCACCTGATACCTCTCTGGGTAAGGCACAGGATGAGACAACTATTTGCAACTTTAAGAAGCATACCACACCAACCACAGATGGGTTTTCAGCCAGTGAACAAATGGGCTGGCCAGAATCAGCACTGACAGTGGTATGGTCTGCCTTCCAATCATTGAGTGTTCCTATAGGTGTCAAATGTGCACTGGTTGTCCATTGTATGTAAAGGTGTCATGTACAGTATAGGCTCCTATGCATGGTTACAGGGCTGTTGTGTCCCTAGTAGGGGATGGATGTGCACCATAGACATCCACTTGCCAGGATTGTCATGGTGCCTCTATTGCAGAGAGGTCATTTTGGGGTGGCACAGATCAGGGCTGGAGCAGATCCTGCTAAGGCCCTAGCATATTATCACGGGCTCCTGTGTTGCAGTGTATGGATGCAGTCATGCAAAGTTAGGGTACTTCATTCTGCATTTTAAGCAGCTGGACTGCTGGTATACTGACCTGTTCCTTTTTTTCTTATTACCTTAGTGATGCAACAGAGGCATATTGCCAATGACATTGTCAAAGTAAGCTTTGCTGCTTCTAGGAAAACACAGCAGTACAGTCTTGCTGGTGCACATGCAGCCCAGTATCCTCCAATACTCTCTTCTCTGAGGATGGCTACATCCCCATCAAACCATCAATCCGGTGTGTCTGTAATGTCCAGCACACTACCTGGTAATACCTTCAAGCTCAGTTAGCACCGCCACTGACATGCTCTACCTTAGACTAGCACAAAGTGTGGCAGCAACAGCTGTTACAAACAGCACTAGAGGCAGGGATATTACTGTCTTGTTAGTACAGGCATCAGTCATGCTGGGCATGGATATGTTTGGGCACTGAAAGCACAGCTTGGCATTCTGTCTCTATTCGAGATAAGGAATGACCTGCAGTTTGTGGAAAGTCTCATGTGCAGCAGTAGGATCCCCACATATGGCTGCCAGTGAGTGTTGTGACTGCTGGATCCATGTGCTATTAACATGAGAAGTGGTAAGGACCCTATGGTTTAATCCCTTGCTAACATTATGAAAACATACTGTACTGTAGTGGTTGGGATAGTTGTCCTACTGAAACAACATATGTCAGTTTATTATATATGTATCTTTAACTGTATACACTTTTATTGTAGTTATGCCCATCTAGCTTCATATGAATACCTGGGTAATTACTATACCCCAAAGTTGATGTGCCTGGATGTGTCATGTCTGTTGTGCTTCCTGTCATAAGGTGGTGGTTGTGCCTATCATCTTTCTTCTCACTGTCATTCTTGTATTAGGAGTTCCAGGATGCTGTGTATCATATTGTGTAGGCTACAGTGGTAGGCAAACATTCAGAAGGTCTTCACAGGTGAATACTGAGGTGACACCAGAGCTATCCAGGTATCAGAAATGCACATGCAGTTGCCTGAAGACATGCTGAGCAATAACCCATCAGCAGCAAGTATTGGTGTTAGGCTATGTTGATGTCTGAGAGGACTGCACAGACATTATTAGCAATTACACAAATAGCTATCCAGCATCACTTAACAAATGTATATGTGGTATATTCCAGCCTTCGAAGAGTGGCATAGAAAACTGGCATGCTAGTTACTGGCATCATGATTACTCCTTAGGGAGTAGGTACACACACACACACACACACACACACACACACACACACACACACACACACACACACACACACACACACACACACACACACACACTAATGATGTGGACTATCTAATCACATACTGCAACTAGAGCAGTAGCCATGCCTATTGAGGTAGGTGCATGCATCGTCAGTTTGTTATATGTGCATTGCAATATTTCTGACATCCAGTAGGGACAAATGCTGTTGAAGCCTCACATTATGGGATGACAGCTTGTGTTTTTGTGAGCCATATGTGCTAGTCTACATGAGACTGATGGCAATCGATACATTTCTGGAGGATGAGACTGTCTGATTCACATGATATGCATGTTGTGTCTCCACCTGATCTTTGAAATGTGCGTGTTGCAGAATGGTTACAGCAGCTATGACCCTAGTCTGTAGAAATATGGGCCTGCCACAGCTATGGACTGATACAATTGGAATAATTCATCTATAGTCTATGCATCTATAGGATGTAGTTCCCAGTGTTCCTACATGCTGAGGCCGGGGTACAGAATTTGAAGCATTAAGCACCTCCTATGGTAGGTCGGGGTTCTCCTTCTCAGCTGATCATCTTCCTATGTAAAAGGCAGTTGTTTCTGTAAATGTTTGTATTTGTGCATGTCTTCTATTTCATGGTGTATAACTCTTAAGCATCAGGCTTATTTTCTTGGCTTTGCCACCGACGGTGTAGCCAGGCATACTCTTTGTACTCTGTAGAGTGCATTTTTTTTCTTTGTATCATTTAGAAACATAGCTTTTTTCAGGCTGTATGATATCTAAATTTGTCTAAAGTAAGGCCTCTAACAGCAGGTACATAAGTTGCTTACAGAGGGGATTGCTAATCTGAAAAACAATATCTTTAATAGTTTTAGAAAGAATTACTGAAAATAATGTGTACATTTACTAAATGCTGTGGGGCAACATTTTGAAAGATGTGCTCATTTTGTTTAATGTCAGGTAGGTTGGGGGCAGTAAAAAGTGATTGTAAGTAGAAAACAACATTTTCTGGCTAGCTCCTATTTGCCACCACTGTTTCATTCTTTGCACACCAAAGTTTCATAGTACTATCGTACCTGTTTGTGGAGGGCATATTATCTGCATTTTTGTTTTCCTTTTTAAGCAATTGCCCTGTCTTGTGTACCATGATAAAGATCATGTGCAATGACTGTGCTTGTAGATATTCTCAACCCACATTTTTGCCATACACACTCCTGCTTACCAACACCTATATCCATCCACACACACACACACACACACACACACACACACACACACACACACACACACGCACACACGCACACACGCACACACGCACACACACACACACACACACACACACACACACACACACACACACACATGTGCAGGTAATAAAATATATAAACATTTATATATACACATTTATCAATCAATACACACACACACACACACACACACACACACACACACACACACACACACACACACACACACACACTTATAAATTAGAATATACATAGACATTTATATATACACATTTATCAACACATAGACACACACATGCACAGATAAATGCATACCAATACCACAAAAGCACTTTCTTTAAGATACTCATATAACTACTTGTAGCTACTACTTTGGACTACTATCATTCTTATCAATGTACATATCTATATATATATATATATATATATATATATATATATATATATATATATATATATATATATCTATGGATCTACTTATATTCATCGAAATTGCAGTTGTTCGAAAAAGAAAAGTAGATCCCCAGTTCAGCGAAAGTGCACTTCAATGAAACTGCACTTTTGCTAAAGTATAGTCACCGGACTGGCTAACCCAAACAAAAAACACACAAGAAAACATCTTTTGCAGGGGGGGCAAGCCCTCCTGCACCTCCCACCTCTCTACTTTAATATTCTCATGCCAAGATCGCACTAAAGTGGGGAAAAGGGAATATTCCCTTATCCCCACTGTACCATGATCTCAGCACTAGTTTGCTTAGTTGTACATCAACACTAAACTTTGATGTACAACTAAGATTACATGCAAGCTGCATGTTTTTATTACTTCTTTTTTGTTTTTTTTTTTTGTTTTACTTTTGCCTTCACACGAAAGTGCATTTTGGACAAACTGCACTTTCGCGGAAGTGCACTCGCGAATTTAAGTTTCATTGAAACGTAAATTTGTTGTAGTAAATGGATCCTATATATATATATATATATATATATATATATATATATATATATATATATATATATATATATATATATATATATATATATATATATATATCCCTGAATGACAACATTACCAAAACAGATTACTTACTTTTCATCGAAGAAGCACTTTCGCATAAGTGTGCCTATTGCGGAGATTGCACTACATTAGGGATAAGGGAAAATTCCCTTTTCTCCACTGTAGTGCGACCTCGGAGTGAGAATATTAAAGTGGGGGGGGGTGGATGCAGGGGGGCTTGCCCCCTGCAAAAACGTAAATGTAATATTTTTTTTTTAACACACTTTAACAAAAGCGTTTTTTTGGTGAAAGCGCTTTTGTTAAAGTGTGTTCGGTGATTGTGGATTTGGACTATGAACTTTTGCTCAATAGTCCTAGATCCGTAGATATATATATATATATATATATATATATATATATATATATATATATATATATATATATATATACTTCTCTGAAAAGATCTCCCCACCCTTTACCACACCTCTTTATCTCCAGTTCTCATAACGCTCCTTTCATTAATATACCACACAGCCATCATCTTACCAAGCCTCTATCTTCTTCTACCTGCCATCTAAACTCTCAGCATCTCAAATCCCTATGACAGTAAGTCGATTGCCACTGCTTTGTACACTCACAACACTAACTTATTTCACTAACTACCACAATATTCAGAAACCAATAGAAAATGGGAACAAAACTCACTGAACCTTAACTAATAACCAAACAATTAGTGAGTTTAAAGTAGCCCAGGTGGACCTAAGGAATGACCACACAGTGTAAATTAAATAACAAAAATTTAATCTTACTAGTTAAGTGCTGTCATCCGCAGGATAGTGGACTTCATCAAAACTAGTAAAAGACATACAAAAAAACACTTATATACATAGTTCAAAAAATCATATGACCAGATAACTCCAATTAAACATTTCCATTAATTGACAATGTAAATTAAAAACATCAATAATTAAATACTGCCATAATTATGAATTATGAACTGTAATTTCCAAAACATTAATCCTGCATTTAAGCAATGTTTCCACCACAATTCCCTATACTTTAGTTTGAGTTTCCAGGGGACCCCCCAGGATTAGTTGGAACTTTTTCAAGCACAAAGAAATAAAACAGTTTATTTTCAGCACATACTAATTTGTACTTGTATAATGCATTATTACAATTACAATTAGTGATGCCATAGTTTGCTCATAAATGCTTTTCTTTAGAGCACACTCAGTTTTGCCCATATAGCTAAAGTGGCAAAAATCACAGTAGGCCAGGTACACTACTCCAGGAACATTACAATAGCATGAAATGTTCGGGTCTATATTATGATATTGCACACACAGAAGAGTGAATGACACATAATCAACCCCATGTAAGCAAAAGCTTACAACGTCGATACCTCAGAACAGTGATTTCTTCTCAGGGAAAAAAACTCGCTGTTCAAAACAAAAAAAAAAAGAAAACATACTGTAAAACATTACATAATGTGGGGGGGCTTCACCCCCTACATCGCCCCTATTTAAATATACCAACTCTGAGATCACATTACAGTGCCGAAAAGGCAAAGTAGTGAAAGCGGCCAAACAAATTCTTTCCCAGGGAAAGAATTTTCTGAAAAGCTGCTTTTTTATTTTGCCTTTACTCACTTTTCAGTTCAACAAAAATGCATTCGACAACCTGCGTCTGTGACAGCATAATAGGGAGCCAAATGTTCAATATATGTCTGTTACTAGTTCTGATGAAGTTCACTATCCTGCAGACAAAAGTGCTTATTAGTATGATTAAACTTCTGTGATTTAATACACACTGTGTGTCATTCCTTAGGTCTACCTGGGCTACTTTAAACTCACTAATTTTCAGTTAATAACTACCATAATATTCCCACATTGTATTCCAACTCCATCACAAACACACATACATTGCATCACAAAATGTTCTTTCTCACCCTGTCTAGCTCTCCTTCTCTGTACCAACCTACATGCTCAGATCTGTTCTCTTATAGATATATTAAAGTTATGAATAGCACTTTATCAGCAGTACTGAAAGTCAGATAGAAATACAAATGGTTCTATACCTTTACTCACCCCACCCCACCTCCATCCTGAAACTTAGTGGAGATATTCATCCTAACCCCGGACCAACACATCACATAGCCACCGTCACCAACCCTTTACTTCCCAATGGTCCCAACACAATTTTCCCAACAGGTAATGAATCTAGCCTCATTCTTTTTAACATTAACCTCAGAAGCATCTGCAACAAAATTCATGATATCCATGCATGTCTAGATTTTTATTGTCCAGACATTCTAATAGCCACTGAATCCTGGTTAAAACAAGAACTAACTAACTGACAACAAAACTATTCCACCAGGTTCTAACATACTCATAATTGACAGAAATCTTATAGGAGCAGGTGGTATTGCTATTATTTATACAAACAACTTAGACATAACTCCAGCTCATCTAAATATCCCAAAATTTAATAATACTGAACTTCTGTTTGCATACTTCAAAATCAACCAAAAGAAATCTGTATGTATGTCATCACTATACATCCTACCAGACAGCAACATTGCCACAACTGAAAATATCCTACACTGGATATCTGGCAACATCCCCCAGGAAACCTTCATCTTAGGTGACCTAAATACAGAATGGTAATCCATAAACAACAGCAACCCCAAAAACTCTATTTGGCTTCACCCAGATAATAAGCTCCACCACCAGAATCAACAAAAGCACTAACAGGCAGGTTACACTGGACTGGCTACTGGCAAACAAACTCCATAATATAAAATCTTCTGGTTGCATACCAGATACTATAAGTGACCATCTCCCAACCTGTGTAATCAGACAACAACATGTTTCACCTAAACAAATAATCTATAAACAAGTATGCAGTTTAACTAGATTTGACAAAGACACTTTTATTACAGCCATGTCTCACTACAACTGGAATGTATTAAGAGTAGCGGAGTAAGCAGTTACTCATTTCAATTACACCTTCCTAAAAATACTAAGTGATTTAGCACCAGTTAGGACAAGAATGGTAAAATCTAACACAGCACCATGGCTGACAAAATAGACCAAACAGCTCATACTGCAAAGAGATAATGCATGGAAAGAATGGCATAAGAATAAAACACAACATGCCTACCAAAAGTTTAGATATCTCAGAAACTGTACCAAGATCCTTGTTAAATCTGACAAGAAATCATATTGCAGTAATCCCCAACAAAAGCACCAAAACAAAGTCAGGCTTGTTTAGTCCTCTTTAAATAAACTGTTACACCCCGGCCATACCACTATGCCCTGTCCTTCTACTTCAAACAACAAAGAGTTCATTGCCACTCAGTTCAAAACTCATTGTATCTAATCAGTTCTATCACTAATCAATTACCATCTCACTTCACCCTTCCAGTTTCCATCTGTTCTCAAAAGCAACAAACTGTCTTTTAGTTTTCAGCCCATTCCAACATTAACCATAAAAAAGAAAATTACTTGCCAAATTAAAAGCAACAAACTCAGCTGCCAATAGCCTTCCCACTGAGCTCCTCAAAATAGGTGCAGAAGCACCAGCCTTCCCTTTGTCCATTCTAATCAACAGGATAATAACTGAAAATTATGTCCCATCCATCTGGAAAAAAAAAAAACAATTATTACACCCTTTCACATAGAAGGTACTTCAAAAGAGTTAGCACACCATAGATCTATCGCTATTCTACCACCCCTTTCTAAAATCCTTGAGAAGTATATTCATTCTCAGTTTATGAAAAATATAACCAAACACAACCTCCTCTCCAACATTCAGCAGGGTTTCAGGCCCAACCACAGTACTACTATTCGCCTCCTCAATGTCACCAACATAGTAAACCAATACAGAAATGAGGATGATCTTGTTTCTTCACTTTCCTTTGACCTTTCCAAAGCCTTTGACACAGTGTCCCACCATGAGCTTTTCTCTGAACGTGCAACACTAGGTCTCACATACCCCTTCCTCTCCTGGTTTCACAGTTATTTGTGCAGTCATCAGCAGGCAGCTAAATGGCAACAAAACAAACAATTTCTGTTGGTGTTCCCCAAGGATCAATATTCGGCCTCCTTCTATTTAATATTTTCATAAATAAACTTCATACCACTACAACACTTGCCACTCTCATACAATATGCTGACGATTCAACCCTCATCTGCTCTGCCCCATCCATATTAACATTAGAGGAAATCACTCAAAAATCTTTCACTGAACTTTTAACTTCAACATAACTTAATCATAAACACACATTTTATATTATCTCAAGTAATAACACAAAAATAGAAACCATAAGCCAAACTAAATTACTCAGAGTTATAATAGATGACAACCTCAAATTTGATTACCACATTTTATTTATTTATTTATTTGACATTTGTTTACCGGCATAGTCTGACTGGACAACAGGTATCCGTTTTCAGTGGAGGCCTGGGAAGAAAACTCCACACAATACAATAGTAACAGTATTTAGTAGTAATAGTTATAGGTTACAGAGTTTGATATGTAGACAGCAGTTAACAACATATTACAAAAGTTAAAACAAAGTTGGAGCGAACTATAATTAAACACAGGAGATACAATTTGATTGCTTTGTAAGCATAGCATTAGAGTGTCAAAAAAACAAAAGAAAAAAGACAAACATATGTGCAATATTTACAAAGATCATTTATGGTGCACATTAGTAGCATTCACAAGACATTCAAGGAAATGAAGATTGTTGAGCACATCACTTGCATACACAAGAAGCCTAAGGAAAACAGCACTCCTGCAAAGTAGTGAGAGTTTAAGGTGGGCCATTGCAGTCGCATAGCCGGTTGGTGAGAAGGTATGATTTAAGGAGTTTTTTGAAAGTGGAAGTTCTGTGTTGTAGTCAGATGTCAGGAGGATGGCTATTCCAGGTGTTAACAACTTCATGAGGGGAATAGGGATTCTCCAAAGGTGTTTTTACATGGAATTTTTTCTATCAGGGCTTTATTGGTGGAGTGTAATTGTCTATTTGAATTGTAGAAGTTTAGCAGGCCAGATAGGGCAGGGTTTTTCTCTGGATAGTATGGTATTTGGTGTGCTAGCTTGAGTTGGTGGTATTGTATTAGGTTGGGGAGGTCGATCCAGTGTAAAGTAAGTAAGGATTGGCAGTGGTGGGAATGAGATTTGGCACTGGTAGCAAATCTGGCGATTTTGTTGTAACATGTAGAAAGTTTGTTGAGGTCAGTCTTTGTTAGTTCTGCAGATGCATCAAGTAATGTAGATAATAGATGGGTTCTGGCTATAGCAGCTCTAGATTAGAAAGTAAGGTACTTTTTGCAGCTTTTTGTGGACTTAGGAGATAGTTAGGGATATATATTTATTAAATCTTAGTTGGTGGTCAGTTGTAATCCCAAGTAATTCAGCCTTTGGGACTGGGGTAATGAGGGTCTTATTGGCTGAGGTTATAGAGAAGGTGGTTAGGTCATTCATTAGTCTTTGTTGGGTGGAACAGTACGAGTTGTTTTTTTGGGGGGTTTAATATCATTTGTGATTTATTTAACCAGTTTTCTATCTCTGCAAAGGATTCCTGGGCATTTTGTTGGAGGAGCAGGAAATTATATTCAGAGCAGATTAGAGTTGTGTCATCAACATATTGTACTATTTCAACTTCTGTGGTTACTAGGTGAAGTTAATTTGCAAAAATGTTAAAGAGAAGGGGGCCGAGAATGGAACCCTGAGGTATGCCAAGTGTGACTGGGAGTGGGGGGAATAGGGAGTCTTGCCATTTGACTGACTAAAGGCAGTTGTCTAGGTAACTTTTGAACCAGAGCAGGGTAGGGCTGTCCATGTTGACCTCAGAGAGGCAGGTTAAGAGTTTACTGTGGGAAACTCTATCGAATGCCTTAGATAAATCTAGACAGATGGTGGAGACTACTTTGTCTTGGTTTCTATGTGTGTTGATGGTGTTGGTGAAATTAATTAGGGCAGTAGTGCTGCTGAGTGATGGTTCAAATTCATGTTGAGTTTTGGATAGTAATTTATTGGTGAAAAGGTGAGTAAGGAGTTGGTAATGGACACATCTTTCTAGAATCTTAGATAAGGGTGACAAGATCGCAATGGGTGGGTGGTTCAAGAGATCAGTAGATGGGCCACCCTTGTGAAGGGGAATTATGAATGAGGTTTTCCACAAGGATGCAGTGATGTGTTCAGTAATGGATCTATTTATCAATAATGAAATGGGGTAAGCAATGCCATGGATGCAATTTGAAGGTATTCAGCTAGGAGACTGTCAACAGTGAGAGTGGTGGGTTTAGGTTTGGATAAGAGATTTTGAATGGTTGATGTTGTGACTGGCTTGAGTGATAAGGGGGTGTTGCTAGTTAGGTCCTTGGGGGATTGTGGGAGGTCAGTGGGATGTGTATTGTTAATAGTGAGTTGGAAATTTCTGGTTAGAGGCTTATAGTGCCTGCATATTTGAACTATTTCTTACTGAAATTGGTGCGTCTTGTTTGCTGTTGCATAAACTAGATTCAGGCCTGCTGAATCTAGCTTTGTTTGTATAACTTGAGCACTAATCCAGACCTTCTTTTTTGGAGAAGGTTCCCCTGCACCCCAGTGGCAGGAGTGTGCAGTTAGAACTTGTCTGATTGAAGACTTCAGGAACAGGGCTCAGTTTTGAGATTTTTTTACTGGTTAATTGAGTAATTTGTTTAAAAGCCTTTTCTGATTGCTTGTAGTCATCTAAAGCTGTTTTAAGTGTATTTTTTTACTGTTTGTAGTCGTTTAAAGCTGCTTTAAGTGTATTTTTTACTGTTTTTGCCTTATCTTTTCAAAAAAAAAATTTTTTTTTCCTTGTTTCCCACCTTTCTAAGCTAGTATAGTCCAGTTTTCAGGCTATTGCTGAATTCAGGGCTGTGTTACAATTTTCTGAGTTGGCCATACCTTACTTGGATAGAAGGAGGTTTCTCTGTTCACCTGTGAGAGAGGGAGCTTTGAGCAGCCATCTGTCCCTGGAGGAGTGATTCCAGTCCAGCACTTGCTCAGACCTAATAGCAAGCACTAATATACCCCAACGCTTGATTGCCCAGCAGGACAAGGCTCATTATTCACCCCTCACCAACCAAGCAACTAAGCAGCTCACCCTACTATTCAGGCATGACCAAAGGGCAACTTCAGGTATACTCTCCAGTCCAGCTGGTGAACCTGGGTATCCTGAGGCAATGTTACAACTGCCTCATGTATATATATAACCCTCTCCTCCTACCAGAAAACATTAACATATGCGAGAGATGCAATTATATAGCTAAACTGGAGGCTAAGCTCTCTCCACCTAAGAATGGAACAGGCAGTCATGAGGAGAAGGTTAACACTTGCACCACTCCTCCAGCCTAACATAAACATACTAAACCAGCACTGGCAAAAAATACACATAAATACACAAAATCATACTCGGAGGCTCTAAATAAAAACCTACAAAAGCATCAGAGACCTCCAAAGCAGACACCCAAAAAACCTGCACCTCCCGTCACAAACCAGACAACAAAGAAAACACAAAATCAGTGTGCCGCACAATCACAGCCCTTAAGTTGAAATAACATACCTAACAAACCAGTAATAGGTGACTCTATAGTCAGACACACTGATGTCCCATTCACTAGGGTGGACAAGGAAAAGCTTACTGTTAGCTGCCTGTCGGGAGCCAGAATCCGCCACATAACACAAGCACTCAGGTTACTCCAGAACAAGTACAAATATGACTCTGTCTTTGTTTATGTTGGTGTGAATGACCTGAGATGTACCTCCCTGGACTACATGAAAAGAGACATGGAAGAGATCTCTGATCATGTAGCCCAGGTGGGTATGACCCTAACCCTGAGTAGCATCCTGCTCTCACCAAGAATGATACTGCAGTATAAAGAAAAAAATGATCAATTTCAACAATTGGCTAAGCTTCTGGTGTCATTCAAAGGGGATCCAGTGTCTGTCAGCCTGGGACGACATGCTCGACAAGCCTCATTGCTTTGCAAGAGACAGCTTGCACCTGTCACCCCTAGGCTTTTGAATACTGTCCAAGGCTTTTGCTGCCCCCATAGTGCCCTTTTTAGGCAAGGCTCAAAAGTCAAACCCACCTCCATAAACAGCACAAATAAAAAAATGAGGGTTATGCTACTCAACGCCAGGAGTTTAAATCTCAAAATGCATGCACTCGAAGCACTCCTCAGTATGGAGAACGTCGACATCTGTGCAGTAACTGAAACCTGGTTCAAGGCTCCACAGAGCACCCCAGCACTACTGGGCTACAACTCATACCACATATTTTGGCCACAGAACATGGCCCAAAACACAAAAGGAGGGGGTGTATCCATATTCATCAAGGATACCTACACCTCCAGGTTAGTGGCGCAACATGATACCTCTGAGATCATCCATGTGCAACTAACAACGGACAAATCTGCAATGCAAATTGTGGCCTGCTACAGATCACCCTCCATGACCCAGGACCACCACTCCACCTTTCTGGAGACACTGGAAAACATGAAGGCCCTACCAAACACCCTGATATTGGTCGATTTCAATTACCCTACCTTTAACTGGGAAAACTACTCAAGTACAAACTCCCAGGTCCAGCGCTTCCTGGAATTTATCAACTCAAATGCCCTGGATCAGCTGGTAAACTCCCCTACCAGAGGTGAAAACATATTGGACCTGGTCATCACCAACACGGGCGACAGGTGTTCCACACCGGAGGCCAACCCGTCACTGGTTAGATAAGACCATAAACCAATCACTCTGGATGTCCGCACCACATCACCACCTCCAACCAAGGAAACCACAGTGAAAACTTTTCTTTAGCAAACTTCACTTTACTTAAGACAAAGGTGATAAGTTTCACAGCCCCCACGCTAAAGGATAACAGTGTCCAAGATGCAGGAACCTTTACAAATGCACTCTATGAGCACCTACAAGGATGCATGGATCATGCCATCCCTAGCAAAACCAATACTCACTCCGCTAAGAGAAGGAAACCAGTCTGATGGACCCCTGCCATAAACAAGCTATACAACAGAAGGAGGGAACTAGTTCAGAAAAAAAAGCAAATCCCAAGAAGGAAAGGCATCCCTGATCAGTATCAGTAAGAAACTAAGGTCCTTCATAAAATCATCCAAGGCTAACTTCGAAAGAAAAATAGCCAAGGATTCAAAAGATCCACAAAGCCTTCTTTAGCTATGTCAAGAATCTAAGTGGCAACTCACAGATATGCTCTGAGCTAGTGCAAAATAGCACAAAATATACTGAATCTACTGATATTGCCATCATCCTGGCAGATAGATTCAGTGCAAGCTTCACCCCCCTCTCACCCCCAAAAGGGCCTGCAACAATACCAGAAAAGTGTAGTGTCCTGGAAATCACAAACGCACAGGTGAAATCAGCCCCTTCAAAAGCCAAAAACACAGCATCAATGGGGCCAGATGGTGTCCCAGGCTGCATCTTGCACAAACTACAGAACGAACTAACCCCCCCACCTAAAAACACTGTTCAACCTCAGCCTCTCCACAGGCTACATGCCCATAGAATGGTGCACAGCAACGGTTATTCTGCTTCACAAAGGAGGGGCCACAACTGACTGTGGTAACTATCACCCCATAAACCTGACTAGCCTGGCCTGCAAGGCTATGGAGCGCATCATCATGGAACTCATTAACAAAGACATTGGGAACCTCCAAACACTTGACCCAACCCAGTTCAGCTTTGTTAAGGGCAGATCATGCCTACTAAACTTGGTTGACTTCTTCGAGACAATCACCAAGGCCATAGATGAGGGGAAGGTGGTTCACACAGCCTACCTTGACCTCGCCAAGGCTTTTGACACCATTCCCCACTCAGGAATTATAGAAAAAGTCATCAGATTGAACATAAACCCCTATGTCACGAGATTGGTTGCCAACTGGCTTACAGACAGAACTCTCACGGTAAGAATAGCGGGCTACAGGTCCGACTCTAAATCAGTCACAAGTGGTGTCCCACAAGGCTCAGTCCTGGGACCCCTACTGTTTGGCATATACTTCTCAGAAGTACAGGCAAACACAGGAGGACTATGGCTAACCAAGTTCGCCGATGACTGCAAACTGGGAGCCATAACTGACTCTCTGCCTGACATGGACATTCTCCAAAAGGGCCTTGCTGAGACGGACACTTGGTGTCAAAGTCATGGTCTCAAGCTAAATGCCAAAAAATGCATAGTCATCCTGATTGGGAAAAACAAAACACCCATGAATTACCAGATAGGTGGTAGCCTCCTTAATACAGAAGAGGTAATAAAAGATCTGGGGACCCAGGTAGATAGTAATCTCTCCTTTGACAATCATATTGCCAAAGTAGTTTGGAAATCCTTCTATGTAGCTCATCTAATTACTAAAGGGTTCGCATCTAGAAATAAAGAAGTTATAATGCCCCTCTACTCGTCACTCATCAGACCCATCATAGAGTACAATGCCCCATTAGGGATGTACTTCACAAGACACTTCCAACAGCTGGAAAGACCACCAAAGTACCTCACCAAGAGGATTACTGGCCTCAAACATATGTCCTATGCTGCCCGACTGGAAAAACTCCGGCTGTACTCAGTGGCATATCGCTTACTCAGAGGTGATCTCTGCCTGACTTACAAAGCCATGTCCAACTTAGAATTGATGGACATGCTCCATGTAAAGAAATCCAAGTCACTGCAAGCCACTCACTCTAGTGAGCTAAACCTTGCTACAACAATAAATAGAACATGCTGGAGGGATAGATTCCTGTCACAGAGACTCCCCATGCTTTGGAACAAAATTCCTAACTACATTAGGCAGAGCCCCTCACTAACACTCTTCAAGAGAAACCTTGATGAGTGGATGGGTAACAGAAAATACACCCCTGGGATCACTCCATTGGCTGTTATTGACATAGACTCAGTTAATTAATCAATGGGGCGTCAAAAGCTGACACACTGTGGCTAGGCTTATAAATGCCCTCGGGCAGATAGCCTAGTACCTACCTATGAACCTATAAGTTTAAGTATATAGGAGGTAAAATGGTTCATAGGTTCATAGGTGTGTACTAGGCTAATGGCCCCTGGAGTCTTTACAAGCCTAGCCCATAGAAGTGCCCTGGTATTATGCCACCTGACATTAGTTCCCAGTGCCTCTATCAAGTAGAGCCACTGGGTTGATCCCCAGGATGAACTTTCTATTACCCATCCACTCATCAAGATTTCTCTTGAAGAGGGACAGCAAGATGCTCTGTTTGACATGTATAGGAAGTCTATTCCAGAGCATGGGCAGTCTCCCTCCAGCATGTTCTATTGATTGTGGTAATGAGGTTGAGGTCTCTGGAGTGTGTGGTGCGAAGGGATTGGGATTTCTTTAGATGTAGCATTTCTAACAGAGCTGGGTCAGACATGGCTTTGTAAGTCTGGCAAAGATCGCCACTAAATAGGTGATATGAGACAGAGAATAGCTGGAGTCTTTTGAGTCTGTCTGTGTAGGACATGTGTTTAATGCCTAGGATCCTCTTCATGAGGTACTTCTGTGGCCTCTCCAGCTGTTGCAGGTGTCTAGTGAGGTACATGCCAAATGGGGCATTATACTCAATGATTGGTCTAATAAGGAAAGAGTAGAGAGAGAAGATGACCTTTTTCTTCCTGGATGCAAAACCCTTGGTAATGAGATGTGCCACACAGAAGGACTTTCTGACCACAGTGGCAATATGATGGTTGAAGGAGAGGTTGCTGTCAACCTGTGTCCCCATTTCTCTTATAACACCTACAGTGTTCAGTGGGCTCCCATCAATGTGGTAATTAGTGGGAAGTGAGGTTTTACCAAAGGGGATGATGACACATTTTTTGGCATTAAGCTTAAGGCCATGATTTCGACACCAGTCATTTGTCTCAGTGAGGCCTTTCTATAGGATTTCTGCATCACTTGGGAAGTTAATAATGACTCCCAGCTTGCAGTTATCTGTGAACTTGGTCAGCCAGCATCTCTTTGTGTTGACCTGGACTTCTGAGAAGTAGATGCTGAACAGTAGAGGACCCAGAACCGATCCCTGTGGGACTCCACTCATGACTGGTCAGCAGTCTGACTTGGAGTCTACTACTTTCACACTGTGTGTTCTATCTGTGAGCCAATTTACAACCCACCTAGTGATATATGGGTTGATGCCTAGTTTGATGTGTTTATCAATAATTCCTGAGTGAGGATTGGTATCAAAGGCCTTGGCTAGATCGAGGTAGGCTGTATGCACTGCCTTACCTTCATCCACTGCCCTGGTGACTGACTCATAGAAGTCAACCAGGTTGAGCAGGCCTGATCTCCATTTCACAAAGCCAAATTGCATGAGGTCTAGAGTTTGAAGATTTCCTATATCTTTGTTAATCAGGTCCATGATGATGCACTCCATAGCTTTACATATCAAATTCATCAGGCTAATGGGGCAATAAATCCCAAGGTCTGTAGTTGCTCCCCCTTTATCGAGTGGGATGACTGTAGCAGTGT
The DNA here is from genome assembly GCF_019279795.1 of Protopterus annectens. NCBI lineage: Eukaryota > Metazoa > Chordata > Ceratodontiformes > Protopteridae > Protopterus > Protopterus annectens. The sequence goes on along the minus strand of NC_056750.1, from coordinate 158,826,693 downwards.
GCCATTCAGTAGGGACAAAGTCTGAGGTGAGGCTGTGACTGAACAGGGCACACAGATGTGGTGCCAGTTTGCTTTGTAGTTCATGTAGAGCACAGCCAGAGATATTATCAGGTCCCATGGAGGCTGTATTCTTGGCCTTGGACAATGCAGCTTTAACCTGTGCTGCAGTAATGCTGGGTGCCTGGCATTCTTCCGGTATTGTGATTGGTTCTTTGGGGGGGGTAAAGTTGGCACTGAATCTGTCAGCCAGTATGTTGGCAATATCTGTTGGCTCAGTATAGGAGGCACCATTGTGTGGTAAATCAAAGCAAATCTGGGTATTGCCATGGAGGTTCTTGATATAACTATAGAAGACTTTGTGATTGTTTTTAGTGTCTCCTGCAATTCTGCCTTTATAGCTGGCTTTAGAGGATTTGATGAGGTATCTCAACTTTTTATTGATGCTAATAAAATGCACAAAAGCAGTCCGGACAAGCACCGTAAAGCCCAAAAAAATGTTAAAGTCCTTATTGTGAAGGCTGTTTGCAGTACAAGCTGCAACACTGAAATTGAAATCCACTTGCACGTATAAAGCCACACTGAAGTTGGAAAAAAACTTGAACCTTAATGCACTTTATTATTAAAACAAGCATTTTCGCTGTGGTTAAAACTACAGCTTCATCAGAGGCAAAAGTAGAATGCAGTGTCAGAGTCAGGTTTTTATACAACACACCCTCGCCTTAATTAGTAATGCAATCACAATGAAGGCGTGTTAGCAGCATTTCTTGCAAAAGTGAATTCAGGGAATGAAAGCTCTGTTTAGGAGCATTCTCAAAAGTGTGTAGTTTCATACTTTTAAAACAGTTGGAAACCATGAAACATTGATGCATCAGCAGTTTGTTACGTTCATACACCAAGCAAATGTGCATTAAAAGCATGAAAGTGTGTAAGAAATATATACACAATAAAAGCAGTCTAAAAACAATGCATAACAAGTCTGCATATAAAAATGTTTATAGAAAAGTGTTTGTAAAAAAGTATCTAGTGAAATCACTACCTGCAACTATAGTTGGAAGCCTTGCTAAGTGTAAGTCTTAAAAGTAGTGAAAAGTATATGTTACTACAAGTTACTATTAAAGTAAAATAAAATGAAGTGAAAAGTGAAGTAAGACAAAGGTAAAGGAGTTATCTTTTATAGCTCCTCATTTTCATGACACAAGCTATATTGCAATGTTCATTCAAACCTGGGTACGAAAATGAGTCTAGTAATATTTGCCATTCTAGCTCCTTATTCTCCAAAAAGAGAGGTACTGGACCCCCTCTTTCTGTTTTCTTGACCTGGTCAATTGCAATAAAATGAAAGCTGTGTCCTTGATGTTTCATTACGTGTTTAGCTAAAGCGTTTTCTTTTTTCAGTTTCCTTATGGCATAATCATGTTGATACAGCCTGTCCCGTAGTCTCCAGTCAGACTTGCCTATGTAAAATGCTTCACAGCAGTTACACTTAGCTAAATAAACTATGGATCTAGAATCACAATTAAGCTTATGTGTAATGTGGTACTTTTTGTTGTGTATTACAAAGGAATTGGAAGCCTTCACAAGATGGCAATAGTTACATGCCCCGCACTGAAAGCAGCCTTTTGTTCTAGTCATTAGCTCCGTCTGTTTACTTCTTTCTAGCAAAGTTTTCAAATTATTGCCTCTCCTATATGCTATCAGACGTTTTTGTGTGTTACTGTGTGTTTCTTTTGATTTATTGTTGCAAGCGGAGAAACTGATTACCCAGGTGCCTAGATGTATGTTGTAATCCGATACAAACTTTCCAGGCTCGTAACATGTTTTAGTTACCAGTGTTGTAACTTATCTTACTGCAGTTTTCACATGTGTACTCTACAAATGATTATGACAATATGTTATTGACAGTGTTGCTCTCCATATATTACTTTTGTCTCTTATTTATTTTTTCTTCCTTATTTCCTTCCATACTTTATTTTTCCACCATTGCCTACAGTAGGCACTTACACAATCTACACCTTTTTATTCCCCTCTCCTATTAGATTTTTTTTCTTTCCACTTAGCTGGTTTTCTTTTTTTCTACTGCCTTTCTACACTAAACTGTTTATCTCTCTTTTTACAGTTTACTCAAGTCTATTTTTTTACCTCAGGTGCTCCCTCATCCTACTCTAATATAGCCAAGTTACCTCACCCCCTCTAAGGAAAACATCCTGGGACTACCTAACCCCTTGGCTCCATCAGCAGTTTACAGAACTATCTTTATCTCAAGGCCATCAGAATGTGTTTTATTTTTGAATAAAAGCTTCTTAATTGTTTAAGGTATTTGTTCAGGTGATCCATGGCATGTATGCTAGCAGCCCACTGTGGTCTTTAACCTACACTCCCTCCCCAGTTTGTTACCTCTCTTGCCAGCTTTTTGTTAAGTGTAAATATCTTTCATATTGTTTTGCAACTAGGTGGCAATATATACCCACTCTCCATGCCACTAACTTATTTAATTAGCAGCCCTAGCAGTTTTAGTGTTCCTCTCTGAGTATTTTTTTTTTTTTTCAGTTTTGATAACAAGAAGTGCTTTCCTCTGAGTTTCATGCTACAGTATAAAACTAGCGATATGCTTACCTCTGACCTTGTCAGTAGCTCCGTGTGCCATTGTAAGTGACTGAGTCACTGACTGATTTTGGGCTTCTCCATTACTCCTCCTCAGCTCTACGCAATCCATTCACCCTTTAGGCTTACTCTGCTTCCCTACCCTGTCCCCAATTTCCACCCACCCCCCAGCACTTTTACACTTCTATCCCCATAACCACTCCCACTCCAAAATCACCCTATCACAATTGCCCCCCACCTACTCATCTTACTCTCCCTTTGTCACCCCATACTGGTAATCTCCCCTCTCCACTTTCAATCTCCCATTCCCCCGACTATTGTAGCCATTCTACCTAGCACCACAAACCAACTATACGACTATCAATCCCTACCAATAATTCCACTCTTCCCCGAATTTAATAGACACCCATTAAACAATTATGGTATTTAAGCCTACACTAACTCTACTCTTAATATTACTTCTGCTCTTCCTCTACTGCCTTCACCACCTCATCACTCTCCCTAATATATTTCACTCCCCCCTTCCACACAACCTCTACATACCCCACACATGTATCATTCCTCACACCCTATGTTTTCCCCATCTTTACAATTCCATTAACATTGTTATTTTTATCAGAAAACTTATTCCTAACAACAGAAACTCTGTCCCCATTCCTCACAATCCAAACCTTACTTACCTCCTTGACCTCAACTCTAGCACTAAGCATTCTAAATTCCTTTTCTCCCATCTTCTTCAGCTCATCTCTATCCTTCTTTCTGGTGACATGCTACCCAACCCTGGACCCTCAGTCGATCAGCTTACTAACTCACCCTTACCGCCTCCTCCCTCCCCTCATAAATCTCTCCTCTTTGCTACACTGAATGCCCAAAGTTTATGCAACAAGCTAACTAACTTCCATGCCTGGCTCTTCCACAACCACCCTGACATTCTCTGAAACATGGCTAACACCTCATATAAAAGACCCTGAAATCACTCCACGAAACGATAGTATCATAAGAAATTATAGCATCCATCAGAAAAGTGATGGAATAGCTTTTCTTTTTTCTTCCTCCCTATCAGTGACACCCTATACTAAGCCCATACCCCAATTCTGTACTGCTGAGCTAACCCTGGCCCTCCTAAAGATTAATAACCACAAAAACATATGCATAGCTGCCCTATATATCTCACCAGGTGACAATATCCCCATTCTAGAGGAAATTCTCTCCTGGTTCTCATCTAGCATAAGCAACAAAACTATAATCCTAGGCAATGTTAATATTGGACTACTATACAATTGCCCACAACCTCCCAGAATTTAAAGCTATATAATTTCACCCAACTAATCAACTCATCTACTAGACCCACTAAAGACAGCTCTTCCTGTAGCACTCTGGACTGGATACTAGTTTCCCACCCCCCACATTATCTCTGATAGTGGTACCCTACCCGACTCTCTTAGTGATCATCTCCCTGCCTTTGTTCGACACTTACCCTCCTCCCTTCATCTATGTCATAACTGCATCTCTATGCAGTCTCTGAAAAACTTCAGCCATCAAATCTTCTCTGACTCTCTAAAACACATAAACTGGAACCCTCTAAAAACTCTCCCTCTGGACAATACCCTTACTTCAATACTACATTCATTAACCTGTTAAATAGCTTTGCTCCCCTAGAACTAAAAGAGTTAAATGCAATACTGTCTCTTGGATAACCAAATAAACTATAACCCTAATGCATCTCTGAGATAAATCATGGAAACAGTACCAAAAATATAAAACTCCCATATCCCTTACTGAATACAAGCATCTTCATAATAAAGTCAAACAACATATTGCCACTGACCAGAAATCCCACTATTCCATACTAGAAAACAACCACAAAACATACCCCAAACATTTCTGGAGTAGTATCTCTACCCTCCTCTCTCCTTGTAAAAAAACAACCCCTGCACAGATCCTAACACCTCTGCTCCTTCCTTGGCTACCCAATTTAACTCCTTCTTCATAAACTCAATAGCCAAACTCACCACATCTTTTCCAAACAATGTACCAGCTTCGACCTCACACATCGCCACTAACTCAACTTCCTCAAGCACAAAAACTTCTCAACTCCCTTCTTTTACTATCAAACCTATTCCTATCTCCATCATAAAAACCTCCTACAAAAATTGAAACCATGCTCAAATGTTCCTGGTGACCTTCCATCCAACTTCCTCAAGCTAGCTGCTGATGGCATAGCTTTTCCCATCTCCATCCTAATAAATTGGTCGATTCAAGAATCTTATGTACCCCTACTCTGGAAAAAAGCCTTTATTATTTCCCTTCACAAAGGGGGCAACAACACTGATATCTTTAATGCCCAGCCAATAGCCATCTTATCACCCATCTCTAAAATTCTCGAAAAATGTATTCACCTACAACTCCTACCCTACCTCTTAGACAATCAGCTGCAAACCCCCACACAACATGGATTTAGACCCGAACACAGCATCACTATTGCTTTCCTCACCTTCCTCGAAACCATCAACCATGCATGCAACTCCGGTAATATTGCACCTACCTTCCTTCTAGACTTATCTAAGGCTTTTGATACTGTTTTGCACAATATCCTCTTGCTCAAACTCTCTCATCTCAATCTATACACCTCCTCTATCAATTGGTTCTCCATTTACCTCTCTGATAGGCAACAAGTGGTCAAGAGAAAATCTGCACATCCTCCTTCCTTAATACTTTGACAGGTGTACCACAGGGTTCTATATTAGGTCCTTTACTATTTAAAATATTCATAAATGACTTCCATCAGTGTATCCCAAATGCTAAACTTGTCCAATATGCAGATGACTCTATGATCATCTGCTCTGCAGAATACTTCCCCAAACTCATGAAATTAACTCAAGAAGCTTTCTCTTCTACCGAACGCTGGATGTTAAATAATAACCTAGCACTCAATGCATCTAAATCCTAAATCATGATATTTACCCCTTCTAAATGTACCAAAAATAGACAATAACTCTTTCTCCATAACTAGCCAAAGTAAGACTTCTACTGAAATCATTCCCCATACAAAGCTTCTAGCATTCTTTATTGACAAACAATTAAAATTTGATATTCATCTACAAACTAATATGAAGAAAACCTACCAAAACCTAGATATGCTTTATCACCACAGTCGTTATCTTACTCCCACCACCAAGCATATCCTCTTGACCAACTACATCCTTCTCTCTCTTGTATGAAGCCCCTCTCCTTAATAATCTTCAATCTTTTCTAAAGACAAAATTATCTTCCTGCTAAAACAAAATCTCAAAGTTTGCTACCGGATCCAAATCCTCCTCTCACCACTGCGAAGCCCTCCACACATTGAACTGGCTAGAACTGCCTAACTATCTCTCCTACATCCAACTAACTAATGCACATAAACTCATCTTCAAACCCTCTCACTGCCCCTCCCTTGCCTCCACTCTCAAAATACATCAGCCTGATAGACTACTCAAGTCCAAGAATCAGAACCTACTCAAAGTGTACAAACCTGCATGGGATTCCTATCACGTAGTCGAACTTTTACTAGTTCCACATATGGTTGAGACAATACATTCAAATTTGTAAAAGTTCAAATCAATGTGGTGCGATCTCGGAGTTGGTATATTTAAGTAGCGGGGGGGTGCGGGGGTATAGGGGGGCTTGCCACCCTACTTAAAACAAGTTTTTGTTTTGTGGGTTGTGTAGTTATTTTTTTTTTAGATACTCGAAGTTCTGCAACTTCGAACATAATAGTTCAACCATTAGGTGTTCGGAGTTACGTAACTTCGACTATCTAATATAGACCCACCTGCATGCACTCCAGGCAAACTTCTATTTTCCTTCTCCCTAGCACAACTATAGAATTTCCTTCCACCACACATTCATACCACCAACTCCACCTTTTAGACCTTGCTCCATTCCCACCTCTCTTCTCACTGGGAATGCTCCTGCTCTCACCCCACCCGACTTCCCTCCACTTCACCCCTATTTCCCTACTCTCCATCCTCTCAACTCAATCTAATACTTGATCTCCACTATTCTTATCTACCTTTTCTCTTTCTTATGTTATTAATTCCTTATTATTTCTTACATATTTCTATATTTGTAAGACTTGTAACACTGCATGCCTTGTTACACTATAATTCTTAAATGTGATTTGTGAGGCTCAGCCCTCAACTGTTTTATACTATGCTTAATCAACTTGTTATTGTTGATACTGCCTTTGTATGCTCTGACAGGGGATGTTACACTATGATTTTTGCTTTTCATATGTTTGTTTTGCCTTTATTGCATGTAGTTATTTTCTGAAACTGTGTAACAACTTGTGTGTATTTGTTAATTTACAATTGCATAACTGCATAAGGAGCTTTTCTCCCCGGGCCTCCATTGAAAATGGGGTCTTTATGGCCCAATGGACTTTCCTGGTAAACAAACTGTAAATAAATAGAATAAATGTAACATCTTGCAGAATTGCTGCTCTCAGATTGGCAGTTCTGTGGCAAGAAACAGAAGATTCAGAAAGAATAGCTTTAGATGTAATAGTTTAAATTTCTCTCAAAAGAAGGGAGTATTCCATGGAGGTTACTATAGCAATAACCCACGCATGGGTGTGGGTAATGTGCCCTCGGGACCAAATAAAGCCAACCGTGGGTAAATCCAGCATTACCCACACCCAGAAGTGGATTATTGCTATTATACAATGACATTATTTAAGAACAAAATAATTACTTTTCTTAAATAAAAGTATTGTATAATGCCTCCTTGCTGCCCTTCCGCAGCTGTCTGGTATTCCGTGGCAGTTCTGATGTACTGCGCATGCGTATGCCTACGCAGTACATCAGAGCTGTGGGCAAAAGCAACGGAGAAAGCAAGATCTCCATTGCTTTTTACTGTTTCACTATGTTAAAGGAGTTTAACATAGCGAGACAGCTTTGAAAAAAGCAACGGAGTATCTCTGTTGCTTATTTTAAAGCTGTATCGCTATGTTAAACCCATTTAACACAGATAGACAGTTTTGAAAAAAGCAACAGAGAAAGCAAGATCTCCGTTGCTTTTTACAAACTGTTTTGCTATGTTAAATGGGTTTAACATAGTGAGACAGCTTTAAAATAAGCAACAGAGATCTCCGTTGCTTATTTTAAAGCTGTCTCGCTATGTTAAACCCATTTAACATAGCGAGACAGGTTTAAAAAAAAAGCAATGGAGAAAGCAAGATCACCGTTGCTTTTTGCACACTGTGTTGCTATGTTAAAGGAGTTTAACATAGCGAGACAGCTTTAAAAAAAGCAATGGAGATCTCCATTGCTTTTTTTAAACCTGTGTTGCTGTGTTAAACTCCTTTAACATAGCGAGACAGTGTTTTAAAAAAGACTTATACTAATGGAAAAAGTCCGGACGACTGTACCTTTTTCCATTAGTATAAGTCAATTTACAACGTGCACGCTGGCCAATCAGCGTGCACGTTTTGGAATATTAATGGGGGGTCATGGTATAATAAGTGTTTGCACAGCATATTGATGATGTGAGGTCAGAAGTGTCAATGTGTTTTCCAATGAGAAGAATTAGTCACTATCTGCTATAAATGATTCCACTCTCATTTGCACATCTCACAACATGGTACACATCTAAAAAATTACACAGGTAGTTGTAACAGGTACTGAAACATTGTTTGTTAACTCACAACTGATGCTCAACCCAAAAAGACCAAACTACTACTTTCCCCCAATCCCTCCCTTATGAAAAAAAACAAAATGTAAAGCCCTTTTTCTTTATAATACAACCATTGAAGTCATTTCTCATAACAAATTATTAAGAGTGATAGTGGATGATAATCTGACACTCAACCTGCATATACAAAATTGCATAAGAAAAACTCATCAAAAACTAGGAATACTTTACAGACCACAAACTTTCTCACAGACACAACTAAAATTACACTTGCCACTACTTATCTCCTCCCCACACCTCTTTATGGTGCTCCCATCATTACCAACCTCAAAGCTTTACAAAATTAAATCTTCAACAATGCTATAACAAAGTTGCTAAATTTGTAGCAAATACCCCTTTCAGAACACACCACTGTATAGTACTGAAAAAGCCTACACTGGTTAGAACTGCCTCATCAACTAACAAATACAGAGCTTCTTACTACCTATGAAATTATCCAGCATCCACCTGCTTGTCCAATACTAAAGATAATTCTTTACAACCATGTTCCCAGTTGGTCATTGCAATACAGTGTTCAAAAACTCCTGTCTCTCTACAAACCTTGCAAATCTGATGGGCATTGTTTGCACTTCTACAAGGTTGCTAAGGCCTGGAACTCATTACTTGTATCATTCAGGTCAATACCTTCCCTCCCATCTTTCAACACTCTGAAAGACTTCCTAGCTAAAATAAAGCTCTGTTCTTGCTCAAATCCAGGATAAACTTTATCCCTAAATGTAAACAAGTACATTTTCATTCTTTACACCTCCTTATTTTCTCATCTCTACTTACGTCCTTGCTTCTATCAAATTCTCTTCCCTGACTTTCTGTCTAAATATACCATAAGTCTGTTTTTCGGGTTCCGGCGTGTAGATCGCGAGACAAATGCCCGCTAAACCGTGTGAAAACAGACAAAAGCAGAGGCAAACCGCAGGCCGTCAACACACAGCCGGCAAACACAGGTAGTGCTCCAAAACAGTTGCATAAGCACTCATACACCCAAAACAGTTGCAGAAGCAGTCCGAAACCCAAAATCTTTGCAGAAGCAGTCATAACACCAAAACAGTTGCATAAGCACTCATACACCCAAAACAGTTGCAGAAGCAGTCCTAAACCCAAAACAGTTGCAGAAGCAGTCATAACACCAAAACAGTTGCATAAGCACTCATACACCCAAAACAGTTGCAGAAGCAGTCCTAAACCCAAAACAGTTGCAGAAGCAGTCATAAAACCATTACTTACCCTCACAGCCCCAGTTGTCCATGCAAACACAGCAAACAGTCCCCGAGAAGCAGGAAGTAAAGTCCCCAGCACGTAGAGCAATGCACAGCACACTTTACCAATGCTGCATAGAAAAGCAGGTCATGTGTCAGGCTAAACCCTTAAAGGTACAGACAAAGCAGTGTCAGGGTCAATAGACCACACACTATAACCTGTCTGTGTACTAGTAGTAAGCATGTCACAGCAGGGTGTCTGTAGTATAGGACAAACCCAGATAACAGGCATGCCTGCAACAAACAGTACCTACCCTGCTAGAGCCCCTGAGTGCAGTTGTAGGTGTGAACATGCTAACCTGGTAAAGCATGACACACTAACCCAGTAGCAGGGGATATAGTAGCTGTAACCCATCTCCAACTCCACAGTAGAGTAAGACATGCAGCTTCTGCTAAACCGTTGTGCCTGTTACAGGAGTATAGACAAGTACCCAGCCCCATGTAGGAAGACAAGGGTGCAAGACAGAGGTACCTCCCTAAGTAACATCTGCCACTCAAGCAGACACCAAGCCCTAAACCGTGATTGGCTGGCAGCAACAACAGGGAGTTAAAGGGGACTGGCACAGTACACACAGAACCTGTGCTCAATCAGGCATCGTGGACTCTAAACAGAGTACAAGCATACGGCAACCCCAGGGATGTGTTAACTGCAGACATTGCAACCATAGGGAAGAGACAGTCAGAGACGGTTGGAGTGCGCTGTACAGGGCCATTGAGACAGACAGAGTTACTACACACGGTATAAGACAAGGAGGTGTAAACCGAGTGGCCTACTGTCTGGAAGGGACTGTGTCCAGGTTCAGTAGTATATCCCATACCAAGCTCCACCAGCTGTGATGGATTCTGAGAGACCATCTACAAGTGCTGCAACCATGCTGGAATGTATGTATCTGTATAGCCCTGGTCTGATTGGCAACAGATACAGCACAGTGCCCAGCCAACGTGGCAAACCCATGCTGGTGTTGGAGGGGTACCTCTACCATTTGGAACGTGAGACACCACCAAAACGGTACTGGGCATGTAGTGAGCGGAGAACGAAGGCATGCAGAGGACGTGCCATCACTGTTCGCAGGAAGAGGGTGAGGAATTGCTGAAATCACTGCCACACCAGCACGGCCCAGATGCAACAATGGCACAAGTGGCTACATTGCCAGAACTGCGGCAGAGGGCAGTAACTGGTAATGAATTGCCAAGCGTAATGCAGAGTGTGCTAGGCACAGCAGATGACAATGTACTGCAGGAGATGCCTTGTCGTAGAAGCATCACCAGGGTACGGCAGCAGGCACGGGCATCCATGGCTACACCTCCAGCAACCCTTGCAGATATTGATGCCAGCCAGTATCCACTCCGTAGTGGCAGCTTCATACCGTAGAAGGTCGGATATGGATGGTATGGTAGTACTTACTACAACACAGAACCTGACTGACCTGTGCAGGTCCGACTTTGTTCTTGGTGATGGCACCTTTCCCACGGGCGATATCTGTCGCCAGCTATATACATTACATGGCTGTATTGGCACCCCACCTCAATGAGGGTCGTACCCTGGTGTACTGTCTCAGTCTGCATACACCACTTTGTGGGAGGTGCTGAGGGGTATGGCATCTGACCAGGGATGCACTTTGTCACCACAGTATATCATGACTGACTTTGAGAAGGCAGCAATTCGTGCCAGCCGGAAGGCATTCCCTAGGAGTATTCTGAAGGGATGCCTATTCCATTTTGCACAGATCATCTGGCGACAGATCCAACATCACCACCTTGTCGCCCTCTATGGCACGGACACTGCTTTCTCCATTGCCATTCACAAGCTGATAGCGTTGGCATTCCTACCTTTGGATGATGTTGTCCCTGCATTTCTGGACATTGTGTCTTCCTTACCAGAATGTGCCCAGCCGATTGGTGTATTTCTAGACCATCATTATGTCCGAGGCCGACCACGCAAGTATGCATCCCGCTGTTCAGTACAGACACGAATGCCATCGTCATACCCTCTGCGGTTCTGGAATGTGTCCGATGTCTCTGAGATGGACTTCCCACATACTAACAACCAGGTGGAGGCGTGGCATCGTCGGCTGAAGGTATTACTGGGTCGCCCTACTGTACAGCTAGCTGACCTTTTGTGTGTTCTGCAGCAGGAGCAGAACCTGACGGATACCCGACGTGAATCTCTTCTGCGGGGGATGCCTGTAACACCGCGTAAGAAGGCTATTGTAGTAAGGGAGCCGCCAAAGCACATCTTACAACATAAGTGTGACTACACTAATGTGCAGGATTTCCTCCGTGCTGTGGCACATTTCTACACATTATGATGCTGTCTGGGTTTCGTATGCACCAAGCACAACACACATCACATTGCATATGCAATTAATAAAGGCTTTGCCCATAGCACACGGGTTCCATGGTACCACTTTCATGCCCACGTGGCATGCTATCCCAGCAGGGTTTTCCAGTAACACTTTCACATGGTGGCTTCTAAGGGGGTGCACAGTGTATCACTGTGGTGGTTTGTATCTGCCACCTGTGGTTAGGGTGTAGGGGTTCCCTCAATTTTGACAGGGAATTGTCCACAGTTGTCACTGCAGTTAAAATGTCATCCTGCCATGTGTCCTCATCCAGCTGTCTCACAGGTGGGTGTCGCACCGCCTAGGTGCCTGGACCCCTGTTTTTCCCTCACTTTATATTGCAATTCCTGTTTGCATTATGCTGACTTACCTTTAATTTCTCTACAAAATGTGTAAAATTTCTTTAAATATTAGATTGTCATATAACTTGTATCAAGTCTTAGCCAATATTTTTATATTATGTCAGATTTTTTATAATGTTTCAAACTGCAGAAGTTTTTGCTTTATTTTTTAAGATTGTAAAATTATTGTTCCTAAAATTTTAATTTGGAGCTTTTCTGTCCAGGCCTCCACTGAAAATGGACTTCTACCCAGCTGAACTTTTCCAGTAATAAAATACCAATAAATAAATAAATAAATGAAAAAGATTGTTGTGAAAGTGTTTTCCACTGCCTTTATTGCAGAGAGGAAGAGAAACAATATTTGTGTACTTGGTTGATGGTGTCATGTCTCTCCTTTCTCTCTGCAGAGCAGTACTGATTTAAACAATTCTGTTCTAGGGGATATGAAAAAGACAAATGTGTTGATATTTTAGAATCAACATATTTTCTAACTTTTCTCTAAATGGCAAAAAAAAAACTTTTATAGTACATTTATGTCATCTTCATATCACTTAGAGTATAACAACTAACCAGTGTTATACATCACTGATTCTTAATTTTGGTAATAAGATTAAAAATATTTTTTTAATGATGGCATGTCTTATCCATGCATACGTAATCTTAATAGCTGACCACATATTTTGTGCATCAATCTACTTTAAAAGTTTTTTTTTCTGTAACTCTAACAGTTTATAGAAAGTAGTGTTAATCTCATACACAGAACTACTGATTTGTTATAATGCAGTTAGCCCGCTGCAGTATGTAACAGACCAAGGGTTACCAATACAAAAGAAGTTAATTCAAGAATACACAGTTGTATTTTTTGTATGTGTTGTCCACTGTGCTTGTAAAACCTCAACAGGCAAATAAGACAACATGTCAGATCCTCTAAGGGTAACTTTGAGAAAAACTTAGCAATCACAGCCAAGGGTAATCATATAGTCTTTTACAGCTACATAAACAGCCTAAAATGTAGGACTCATGTGCCAAACTACTGATTAATGGTATCACACACACTCTGATCCCGCAAAGATAGCAAATTTGCTAGTAGACAGATTTAGGACTGGATTCTATAAAGCCTACAGTAAGTGTACACTAAGTATACACTGTTCTGAGGAGCAGACAACGCAGACTTACACACCTTCTTCCTCCTAAATGTAGTTTTCCTACTTATATTTTTGCTGCTTTAAATACTGACAGAGATTCATAAAGATTACCATAAAGTGCAGACTACATGCACACTTAGCATGCACACTTAGCATAATCTTTCTGAGTGACTAGAAAACACAAAAAATGAACCTATGAAGAATTTACTGAGTACATATCGTGTGCACTTAGTGTACACTTAGTATACACTAAGTATAACATTTAGTGTAGGCTTTATTGAGTTCTGAGGTTAGTGAAAATTTCACTCTTTTATACCCTTCAAACTTATGAAAAACCTTGCCCCTCCCCCCCACCCTACATATTGAAAGAGCAGGTCATTAAAGTCTTGTCTAAGGCAAAAAAACGTAGCCTTTATGAGACCAGACAGCATCCCAGGCTGTCTTCCAAACAAACTAAAACATGAAGTAGCATCACCATTAAGTACCATATTCAATCATAGCTTAATCACTGACTTTGTTCGTGTGGAATGGAGAACAGCAACAGTTATTCCCCTCCACAAAGGTGGCGTAGCAATAGACCCTGGGAATTAGAGACCATAAGTCTGACCAGCCTCATCTGTAAAGCCATGGAATTCATCATCATGGACCTCATAGGTGACATCCAATCCCTGGATCTGACTCAATTTGTCTTTGTCAAGGGCAGATCCTGCCTGTTAAACCTGGTAGATTTCTTTGAAAATGTGACCAGGACCATTGACGAGGGCATATCTGTGCACACAGCATACCTCAACTTGGCAAAGGCCTTTGACACAATCCCACACTCAGGCCTTAACGATAAACTTAGCAAACTGAATGTAAACCCCTTTGTTGTAAGATGGGTTGCTAACTGGCTCACAAACTGGTCAAACACTATCAAAGTGGGTGACTCCACATCAACCAGCAGACATGTCACCAGTGGGATGCCACAAGGGTCAGTGCTGAGCTCTCTACAGTTTGGTATAAACTTCTCATTAATTCAGGACAAAACTAAGGGGCTGTGGCTGGCCAACTTTGTGGACAACTGCAAACTGGGTGCAGTTACTGAACCCCCAAATGATGTCAGTATACTTCAGGAGGGTCTTACACAGACCAACAACTGGTGTCTTAGTCATAGTCTCAAACTGAATGCAAAGAAATGCATCATCATTCATTTATTAAAAACAATGTCCCTTCACACTATCAAATGAACAACAATACCCTATGTACCTATAAAGTGGTAAGAGATCTGCGATCACAAGTAGACTGTGAGCTTAACTTTGCCCTACCATATGTCTACTCTAGTAAAGAAGGCTTTCTACATAGCACACTTGATTAGCAAAGGCATTGTCTCTAGAGCAAAGGAGGTTATAACCCCTCTATACTCATTACTAATCATGCCCATAAATGAGTATAACGCCCCATTCATCATACACCATACAAAGCACCTGCAGCAACTGGAGAGACCTCAACAGTTTCTAACTAAGAAGATCAAGGGGCTCCAGCACATGCCTTACACAAAGTCCCTGTCATTTTATTCAGTATTGTATAAACATCTTAGGGGAGACTTATGTCTGTCTTACAGAGCAATCTCCGACCCAAACTTAATGAATTTACTGCACATGCATAAATCAAACTGGACTAGGGCTACCTATTCCAGGGACCTAAATATGGCCTGCGACTTTAAGAGGACATGCTGGAGGGACAGCTTTATCTCCCAGTGACTGCCATATCTTTAGAACAGGCTACCAATTCATGTAAAGCAGAGCACCTCTGTGACACAGTTGAAAAGGAACCTGGACGAGTGAATGGGGCACCATAAATTCATACTGGGGATGGTGCCAACAACCCTCCTTGACATGGGCAGTCATTACTAAATACAATCCTAGGTATTGACTAGAGCGTCTATGGGATTACATTGGGATGAAACAGTTAGGTTTGAACTGACCTCTGGGTTGATAGCCTATCATCCTATGAGCCTAAAATAATTTTGAACAAATCAAATGCATTAGCACATTTTTTCAACAATCAGGAAAACAAAAAAAAAAGTTTTCCTACTAATATGGGCACTGATGAGCAGGAGAACAAGTTATTTGAAGTGGATATAAACAGCTCTTGGATTGTAGTGCTAAATGTGACACCTCAGGAAGAGTGTGAGGGAAGTTCTGTCACTGTTTATAGCATAAGACTACAAAATGACAATCCATACAAAAGCCTATAATTTACTGTCTTTGGCTGCAATTGTAAAATTACTCTGAATTGCTTAAAACAGGTTCGGAGAGAATTGTATATGATAGTCATTCAGGAAAAAAATGCAAGCGCTTCTACTATGGAAGATGTGTAAGATACTTGTGACTCACACTACTGCCATTGTGTCTCAGTGGACTGGGAAGACAACATAACTTCCATATATCTAGCATGACTCAAGTAAAGGGAGATTAAGATGGATTTTAAGGGGGGCAGTAAATCAAGACCACATTATGCTAGGCTCTACATTGGCCATTTTGTGGGAAAACATATTAAAATTGTATAAAAAGCACCTAGAGATATTTTATTGCATTAAATTGTTTCAGAAAAACAAAGATTCAATGAAAACATGTTTTTTAGGTCCAATGTAGTGTTTTCCTTTAAGAAATACTGGTCCCCCAAATATATAGAACTATTAACTAAATATAATGATTTAATGGGGAAGAAAAGGAGCCGAAGAGATTGACAGAAAAAAATTAAGCTACAATACATGGACACATTCAGTGCAAGTGAATATACTATTCAGCCTCTGTCACTATCCTTAAAATTTAAAGCAGATATGCATTCCCAAATTTTGTACACCATGTATAGCTTAGACTTTTAAAGGGCAATTATACCTCAAATCTGGAAAAAATATATTTCCACAATTTTTTAAGGTTTTCTGTAACACTAATGTTTCTGCATTAAGGAATCACTAAGAAATCTGTGCATTTTTAAAAACATACACACACACACACACACACACACACACACACACACACACACACACACACACACACACACACACACACACACAATGAGAGCTGCTCTGCTAATGTGATTTCATTATTGTTTTTCCTACAGGATTACATTTGGAAAACAAATATTTCCTGCTCATGTGCCTTTACCAGGCATACACATAACTCTAACTTCTTTCTTTCTTTTACTTTTTCACAGCTGCACATAACAACACTGTATCCAGTGCCTCTACTGCTAGGCCCTTAGGGCAAACCAGTGCACAGCCAAATTTCCTGGTCATTAATGATTCTATAGAGAGGCACATCGTTGTCTTCTTTATCAGATTGAGTAAGGAGAGAGTCATGGTTAAGTGCCTTTCCAGGGCTAGGATCTGTCACGTCACACAGCACTCATGTTATTGAACCACAGATATCAGTTATGGCTGTGTCACAGTCCATGTGGGTGTCTATGACATTTCTTGATTATACGAAGTGAGACATGATTGAGCTTGCTGATTATGTGTCTCAGGCAGGTATAAGCTTAGCACTGAGTGGCATAATATCTTCTCTAAGGATGATGCCATATTATCAACAGAAAATGATTGATTTTAACAATTGGCTTAGCTTCTGGTGCCAATCCAAGTGGGTACCATATTTGACATCTTGGGAGGACATGGTTGAAAGATCACATTGCTTTGTCAGGGATGGTCTGCACTTGTCCCTTCTATGCTTTCAGATATTGGCAAAGACCTTTATTACTCTCATAGTGCCTTTTTTTAAACAGTTTTTTTATTAAGGATTGTAACAAAACAAAATGTTTACAAAGATTCACAAAGAAATTGCATTTTAAGCTCCATTCCCTACATGTCTTTCTCTCCTGCAGAGTGTAGACATCAGCTACTGCACAGCAGGGAACTAAAGCTGGAGGAGTCTCAGTCTATATAAAAACCAGCCTCACATCCAGACTAGTTAAAGTGTATGACCCACCAGAACTCATACATGTGCAAGTCACCATAAACAGGGTATCATACCATATCCTTGCAACATATACCCCCCTCCATGTCCCGGGAAACCCATACTACCTATCTCAGTGGACAAGTCCCTTACCATTCAACCCAACATGATGTTTATGGGGGATCTCAACTACCCCTCTATAGACTGGTAATCCTATACCAATTCTAATTCACAAGCTCATTGATTCCTTAACATCCTGGAACAGTTGGTCCATTCTCCTTCCAGAGGTACAAACATCCTTGACCTCGTGCTCACAGATATGATGAGGTGATTTTCCTCACCCAGTTTAATGTCTTCACTCATCATATCTGACCATAAGGTAGTATTGCTTGAAATAAGAATTAAATCTAGGGATCCAGCGAAACCAAAAACCTTTAGGAACTATTCCAAGACCAACCTCTCTCTGCTAAGTGACACCTTAGCTAAATTCCAAGTACTCCACAAACCCAGTAAACACCATAGCATATGCTGAGCTATTTACCAAATCTCTATACAGCCATACTGAAAGCTGTATAGAGTGAGCTGTGACCACTCACATTAAGAATTAGGCAATCTCAAAAGACAAGCCACCCTGGTGGAGTCACAATATCAATTGGTTATACAACCAAAGTAAGACAAATCTTGGCCAAGCATAGGAAGAACAAATCCATACACAATAAAAGCCCAGTGACTAATCTAAAGAGGTAGCTAAGAAGGTTACTTAACTTTTTAAAGGCCACATTTGAAGAAAAAATAACTTCTGAGGCAAGGGACAACCAGAAAGTTTTCTGCAGCTATGTCTGTAACCTTAGAAGAAATTGTTAAAACTGAATTCATCCTCAAGTCTTGGTGAGTACCTTCATGAGGTGGACCCTGTTTTTCACAAAATTTCACCAAGATAACACTGATATATAGACTGTATTTATATAGCATACTGTATATCATGGACAGAAGTAGGTTAAAAATTAAAAAAGATAGCTGGGTGCACAAGACCCAGGATAAAAAAGTGCCCAGTCTCCGTAGGCACATTGGTGTCAGGACTGGAAAAGATGCCAGTGTAGAATCCTCAAAATACGGAAACATTCCTACAATGGGGCCAGGCCAGGCCAAGCGGGAGAATGGTCACCCCTGTTGTAGAAGGAAGTAGTAGTCCACAAAAATCACAAAAACTGATAGACCAAAGAAGAGCCATAAAGACACTAAAGTGGACTATTGAGGATAAGAAAGAAATTATGTATTGTTACTATTATGCAAAAAGCCCAGAATTTACAGACACAAGATATACAAAATGAATAAGAGAGAAATTAGGGAAAAGAAAATACTTCCACAAGAAAAACTGTCAGAAGCTTCAAATAAAAATTTGTATTACTTAATACAACAGATTTATGAAAAACAGTATATTGATCAATAAACTTTGATCTGTTTGGAAAAAGAAGCATCTGAGGAAGTGCAAAAATATAAACATCAAAGCCTAGAGATTTTTGAAAAGTATAAAAAAGAAATATGGACATGAGAATGAAAGAGAGAGTTGATATGGTGCAATATTTATGCAAAGGAGAAAGTCAAATTAGTCAATATACAAAGATATTCAAAGAGAAATACAGGCAAAGGCATCCAGATATGGAAAATTTCACAATAAAAAATAATATCACAAAGAGGGAAAGTAGAAAATAGGATTAGTAAAGTAGAAGTTGAAAAAAAAGTAGAAGTTGAAGTTATGGAGTGTCTGCGAAGTGAAGGATTTGTTGTAGAAGGTCTAAAACAGGTTATATCACAGTGTGATGGCGTTTGTCCCCAAAGTAAGGAGAAACAGGAACATCAGAAGACATCTGAAGAGGAAATATGGACATGGGAAAGAAAAAGAGATTAAATATGGTGTAATATTTATGCAAATGAGAAAACAAAACTAACCAATAAACAAAAGAGTGGCACCAAAGATATTTGAAAAGAAATACAGGCAAAGGGATCCAGATATGCAAAGCTTTCAATACAAAAAGTAAAAGACAAAAGAAAAAGTCAAAAGGACATTAGTAATGGAGAAGTTAAAGAAATAGAAACTGAGGTTATGGAGTACCTGCAAAGTGAAGGATTCAGTGTAGAAAACAGAATTCAGAAAGCACCACAACAGGATAGAGCAATGGATATCCAAATTAAGGGGAAACCAGTGGAACAGGAAGCAATTGGTCAGACGCCATATGAAGATATTTTGGAAAACTAGTATAAACGTTTACTTACTACACAGCTAAATTAATAACCCATAAAGTTCTACCACAAGAACACAGGGTAGGGAAAGGAAAGGGATAAATCAAATGCCATCATGGAAGTATCGAATAGAGAAAACTATAAAGCAATTAAGACAAGAAGTGTCACTGTTAGAGGAGTATAGAAGAGGGAACAGATTGACAAAAATATTAAGAAAGATAGACGTGATAAAAGGAACATGCAGTATTAGAACAAACCAGGATCTATCATGCACTGTCACAAATAGCAAACTAAAATTCTCAACACAGGCGGAAAACTTAGAAGATACACAGATAAATATAAAGGAAAAATACAAAATAAGCAATTTATTGATAACCCAAAACAATTTTATAGAAAATTGGAAAACAAGGTAAAAGGAATTGAAAAACCACCAAAAAAAAGAAGAAATAGATACATTTTGGAGAAGCATCTATGAAGATCCTGTGGAACACAATAAAGATGCTAAATGGATAGAAGAAGTAAAAGAAAGAATAAGAAGTCTAAAGGTACAGGATATGAAATGGGATGAAGTAACAGCCAGAGAGATTGGAACAAAGTTAAGAAAAGCCTCTAGTTGGAAAACCCCAGGCCCAGATGCAGTACCTAACTTCTGGTTAAACATATTAACATCTAGGCACAAAGATTTAGCCATGAGTAAGAACTATTTATATGTGCACCCTGAACAGACACCAACCTGGCTAACAACAGAGTAAACCTGCAAGCTACACTAAAAAATATAGACCAATAACTTGCCTTCCGATGATGTACAAAGTATACATGAGAATTGATGCTGATACAATTTATAGTCATTTAGAAGAAATCTCAATTACGGCAGTAGAACAAAAGGGCAATAAGAGAAAGTCATATGGAACAAAGGATCATTTGTTGTTAAATAATGTCATACTGGAGAAGTATAAAAAGGGGAAAAATTTAAGTATGGCATCAATTGACTACGAAAAAGCACTTGATAGTATCCCACATTCATGGATAAAAGAGTGCTTAAAATGTATAAAATGCACCCTACACTGATCAGCTACAGTACAGTGACCATGAAACAGTGGCAGACCACTTTGCAATTAAGCCATGATAAAGGGCAAATTATTTTCCCAGGGATAAAAATTCAAAGGGGATATTCCAGGGTCACTCTCTTGTCACTGCTGCTATTCTGCCTTACACTTAACTCATTAAGCTGTCTACTTAACAGCTAACACCATGGCTATAATTTAGCTCCTAGAAAACAACAGAGTGTAAAGACTTCTCATCTTCTCTTTGTCAATGATTTAAAATTGTATAGCTCATCATATGAGGAACTGAAAGCACAACTGCAAGTTGTCAAGACTTTTTCAGATGATATAAGAATGTCATTTGATCTTGATAAACTTGCAAAAGCAACCTTTAAAGCAGGAAAACTGCAGCACCAAGAAAACATCAGTTTGAGACAAGAATGTGCTATCAAAGAACTTGAGCAAGAGGGAGTGTATACATATTTGGGAACTGATGAAGGATCAACAATAAAACATGAACAAATGCAAATAAAACTTAGTAAGGAATACTTTAGAAGACTTAAATTAATCCTGAAAATAGCATTGACATCTAGGAACAAAATCCAAGCTAGAAACCAATTTGCTCTTCCTGTCCTAACTTGCAGTTTTGTAGTGACTGACTGGCCCCAAAACATATTGGATAGATTAGATAGTAAAACAAGAAGGGTGCTTCATGCTCACCAAATGATTTATAAAAGTCAGTGCATACCAAGATTATATTCCCCATTCCGAAGGAGGGATGGGCTCCCTTAAAATTGATTACATGTATAGATCTGCAATCGTGCGACTCCATACATATCTGCTGACCTCACAAGACCCAAATGTAGTGAAAGTTTTGAAACATGAGGAGAATAAATCTAAGATGACTTTACTGCTTACTCTAGCAGATGCATATCGCCGTCATGCAGGAATATAAATCAAACCAGAAGTAGATAAAAATCAGGCAGCAATTGAATGTGCCAAAAAACAAACGAAAGAATATAAGGTGAAGGACCAGATGAGAAGGCAAGAAATGTGGAAGATGCATAAATGTAGTTGCAAGTTTAGAAAACTTCTGGAAGAACCTCATGTTTATCAGGAACAAATCCAGGAATGGTTATGGAGAGGTAAATTCAAAACAAGAGAGGAAAGGTTAATATTGGTAACCCAAGATAGTGGGCTATGTACACGCTGGTTTACAAAGTCCATTGAACATATGGAAGAAACAGACAAATATAGGTTTTGTAAGTCATAATTGGAAGCAGTCGCACATCTTGTTGCTGGTCGTGACATACTAATGGCAGAAGGACTGTATACTGAAAAGGGGTCTATATTAAATCAATGAAAATCCATTACATAGAATACCAAAACAGTGACACGTATTACTCGAATCATGAAAATACTGAATGCACTAAACCGCAAAATGTAAAATCTAGAACGCTCATAGTTGGCCAACCCCATCACCCGCTACATACTACTGACCCAAACAAAATAAATAAACCACATACATACACTAACCAAATCCTACTCCTAACCCTAAAGTAAAGCACCAAAACTCAACTTCTAACCCTACACTAAACCCCACATACACAACTATCTATGCATTACCTTTAACCCCTCCCTAACCCTAAGGTCTGTAACTACCGCACACTTCCCCTACGGAGATATACCCAAACAAAATAAATAATACACATAAATACATTTAACAAAACCCTACTTCTAACACTACACTAAATCTTACACACATTACCTATCTATACACTTACCTTAACCCGCACCCTAACCCTAAGGTCCATAACTATCGCACACTTACCTTACGGAGCTATACCGCAGATGGGCCAACCAAAACACTTTGACATTTTGAATTTTGCAGTTTTGCACATTCGACAATTACGTATTTCTCACAATACGTGTCAATGATTTCATATTCACGTAAACGGAGTTTTGACAATCTAATAGGAACCCACTGAAAAGCATAATAATGTGGCAAACTGTTGCAATGGGATTTGTGCAAACATTATGGTATTGAAGTGGTTGAAAAACAGTGAAACGTGAGCCACAAAGCATCATAGAAATGATGAAGTCTACATTACATGGGATCACCTATTACCAACAGTTCAAAAGATAGATGCTAGAAAACCGGATATAATGGTCAATGAAAAGAAAACAAAAGTAGCATTGATCACTGGAATCGCCACACCCAGTAACTACAGTGTCTTGCATACAGAGAGACATAAAGTCATAAAATACCAGGATCTGCAGGCAGAAATGAGACTAATGTGGAAGAAAGATACCCAGACAGTCCCAATAGTAGTAGGAGCAATGGGTCTTATAAAAAAGAATTTACAATCATATTTAGATATGTTACCAATCCATGTAACTCCATACGAATTGCAGAAGGAGTCATTACTGGGCACATTGCGGGTGCTACAAAGAGCACTTTTGGCTGACATCAAAGACTGAAACAATACTAATTTCATGAACTTTAATCATACTTTGACTTAGGAATGGGGTCCATTCCCATCATGGTATTAGAAACCCAAAAGATTTGGAGAAATTAAAAAAGATTGAAACCAGTGACTATTGCCAACCTTTTGTCTGAAAGGTTCAGCTCAGATGGCTCCTCCCTTTGCCCCCCAATAGTCCAAAATAAATACCACATAGCATAATTCCCCCAGCCATTACTAGGGAACAGGTCATCAATGCACTTTCTAAGGCAAAAAACACTGCATCAGAAGGAGGTCCAACCACTGATCTAAGTAACTACAGGTCCATAAGTCTGACCATCCTCATATGTAAGTCCATGGAAAGAATTATCATGGACATGATAAATGAGGACATAGGTAACATACAAATGATGGAACCATCATAGTTTGGCATTGTTAAAGGAAGGTTATGCTTATTAAATCTGGTGGACTTGGATAAAGGCAAGATTGTCCACACAGCTTACCTTGATCTGGCTAAGGCTTTTAATACAATACCACACTCAGGCATTATAGACAAGCTCACTAATTTCGGTATAAACTCTTTTATCACCCACTGGATAGCCAACTGACTCAATGATAGGACCCTGGAGGTCAAAATAGGTGAGGCCACCTCCAGCAAGAAGCCAGTCACTAGTGGAGTTCCCCAGGGCTTAGTACTGGACCCGCTCCTTTTTGGCATCTATTTCTCTGAAATGGAACCAAATGCTGAAGGCATATGGTTGATTAAGTTTGCAGATGATTACAAGCTACGGTATGTAATTGATTCCCCTGCACACACTAGCATTTTTCAAGAAGGCCTATCTCTGACTAAAAAATGCTGACAAAGCCATGATATTAACCTCAATGCTAAGAAATGAATAATTGTACCCTTTATGGTGTCAACCATCCCAGCTAATTGGCATGTTGATAATATATCCCTAAGTCTCAAAGCAGGTTATACCAACCAAAGGGAGGTTGGTGTAGTGGTTAAGGTGTTTACCTTGCAGACACAAAATGCAAGGTTTGAGCCTCAGATGGAGTAATTATCTAGGCTCACAAGGGCAGTTAGTCTAGTTCTAATATATGAGCCTATAAACCAATGTTTAGGGATCTGGGTACATAGACAGTAGTTTTACCTTTGACCACCACATGGCCACAGTGGTGAGGAAGTCCTTTTATATTGCACAACTTATAAGTAAGAACATGGTATCAAGGTCCAAAGTGGTTATTGTCCCACTGTACTCCACCCTTATCAGACCAATCATAGAGTACAATGCTCCCTTCGGTATGTACCTGACCAGGCATATGCAGTAACTAGACTGACCTCCGAGGTTCCCTACGGAAAGAAAATAACATGCAACAAACCTGCCTTATGCAGAGTGCCTTAAAACCCTTTCCCTCTACTCAGTCTCCTATAGATTATTGTGGGGTGATTTATGCCTGGTTTACAAAGCATCCACAAACCCTACGCCTATGAATCTCTTGCATATTCATAAGTCAAACAGTACCAGAAATACATGATCTAGGGACCTGAAGTTTGACTGTGACTTAAACAGAACATGCTGGAGAGGTAGATATGTGTCTCAGAGACTGCTCTTCTAATGGAACAGGCTTCTTATCCATATGAAGCAGAGTGTGTCTATTATCCAGTTTAAGCACAATCTAGACTAGTGGATGGGGAATTGGAAATTTGCACCGGGCTTGGCATCAATGTCCCTTATGGATAGAAGTAGCTTATAAATGCCTGGCCCTTGATGTCATAGGAGACTGCCCCTCCTACGGAACAGGCTAGTTTGTCTATTACCCAGTTTAAGCACAACCTAGACTGGTGGATGGGGAATAGAACATTTGCACTGGGCCTGGCATCAATGTAGCTTATAAATCCTTGGCTCTCAATGTCCTGTTTAGATACAGGACATTGCTATTCTCTCAGGAAAACATATATAAGCTTAGAAAGGCCCCCCTGGGTTGTTAGCCTAGTAAAAATATATAACTCTATGACTCTGTGACTCGGTGTCTTTGATTCAGTTTATGGTTTCCTTAAAAGTGTTCTTTGGTTATATCTAAATGTACACTTGAAATAATAGTAACCCCAAGGCAAGCTATTTTGCTGAATTGAGAAGCCAGTCATCTGCGACTTATTATACACTCAGGTTTGAGTATGTACTGTAAACATTGGTTTAGAGCAGTATAGCCATTTAGCTAAGGCCTGTTTTACTTTTTTAATGCTGCTATTGGGGGGTGCAGTAAGTCATATCTTGTTCATTACATTGGATCTCTCTGAATATGTGTCACATATAGGTATTAAGCCTTGCAAACGTATATGAACATAAAATGATTGATTTTAATAATTAGCTTAGTTTCTGGTGTCACTCTAGTGGGATTCAATATCTGTCAGCATTGGAGTACATGGTCATATGGCCACATTGCTTTGTCAAGTTTGGGCTGCACCTGTCCACCCTAGGTGTTTGGACATTGCTTAAAACTTTATCTATCCCCATAGAGCCTTTTTAGGCAAGGTCAAAAAGACAAAACTACCAACATAGTGAAAAATTCTACACGCAACCTTAAGGTGTTACTGCTCAATGTGGTCAGCCTAAACAAAAAAACTCCACACCCTTCAAGTTCTCCTTAATCTGGAGAACATAGACATCTGTGCCATGACCAAGATTCAGTTTAAAGTCACAGAAGGCACTGCAGCTGTGCAAGGGTACAGTGTCTTCCTCACATTTTAGAACAACAATAGTACAGATTGGGGCCAAAGGTGGTGGGTGTCAAAATCAACATTAGCAACAAACTGACCTCCAAATTGGTTAAATACGATGATACCATGGAGCTCATCCATGTGCACATCACCAAAGATAAGGTCCCTCACCATCTCATGGTTAGCTACTGGTCACCATCTATGCCCCTAGAGTCTCACAACTCTTAGCTAAACCTACTAGAAGTGCTCACCGCCAAGCAACACCCTGTTCATAGATGATTTTAACTACGATCCATAGACTGGAATGCATGCAGTACCTCAAACTTACAGGCACAATGTTTCCTGGACTTTATTAAGACAAACACCCTGGAGCAGATAGCGTGCACTCCACCCAGAGGATCACACATACTGGATCTGGTACTCAGCGACATGGGGCAGCTTTACTCCCTCCCATGTCACAACCTCACTAGTGAGGTTGGATCACAAAGCTGTCTTATTTAAAGTAAAAACCAACCAGGACAATCCAGCTAAACCAGTAACAGTTATGAACTATTTAAAGTCAAACTAAATCCTATTACATGACAGTTTGTCAAAATTCATGGCCAAAATCCAGAAGAGCAACTCTCTTAAAGATAAGTGTTCTTTTACACAACTAAGCAAGAAAGTAAGAGGTTTAATTAAGTCCAATAAGGCCAACTATGAGATCGGGATAGCTCTGCATGTGAAGGACACTCACAAGGCCTTCTTTAGCTATGTCTAGAACCTCAAAGGTAACACAAAGCAGTGTGCTGAATGGGTGGTGAACAGTATCACCTTCACTAATCAGGGTAACAAAGCAAATCTACTGCTGATAAATTCAGCTCAAACTTCACCCCACCCCACCTCAAGCCAGTGAAATCTCCTCCAACATACTTCCCCCAGCTACAGAAAGCACCAGGTGCTTGGCAGCATTGATAAAGCCAAGAACAGTGCCTCCAGGAGTCCTAACAACATAGCAGGCTGCTTCCTGAACAGTCTAAAACTCAGCATATCAGAACCACTTGAGGCACTTTTAAACTACAGTCTTAAAGCTGGCTACATTGCAAGTGAGCGGAGGACTGCAACAGTTATTCTCCTCCATTAGAATGAACCATCAACCAGCCCAGGGGACTACAGACCCATCAGTCTAACAAGCCTAATATTCAAAGCCATGGAACAAATTAGCATGGAAATGATAAACAAGGACATTGGCAATCTACAGACAGTTGACCCATCTGAATTTGGCTTTTTAAGGGAAGGTCATGCCTACTTAACCTGGTAGACGTCTTTGAGATGGTCACTAAGGCAATGGATGAAAATAAAACAGTGCATACTGTATATCTTGACCTGGCCAAGGCATTCAATACAGTACTCCACTTAGGCATTTTACACAAGCTATATGAGCTGGGCATAAATCCTTACATAACTTGCTGGATTACTGGCTTGCTCACAGCAGGACCAGGAAGTCAGGATCAGTAAGACCACATCGATCAAGAGACCAATCACCAGAGGAGTACCCCAGGGCATCACGATGGGCCCAATCCTATTTGTCATCTACTTCTCTGAAGTCAAGGCTAACATTCAAGGCCTCAGGTTCGCCAAGTTCACAGATGACTGTAAATTGAGAGCTATTATAGATTCCCCACAATATACCAACATATTGCAAGTGGTTTAACACAGACAAATGACTGGTATCAAAGCCATGTTCTAAAACCCAATGCCAAAAAGTGCATTATGATGCCATTTGGAAAACTGTCAACCGAGGTTAATTATTCCATCAATAAAATGTCCCTAAGAGTTGATCCAATTGTAAGAGATCTGGGAACATATGTAGACAGCAATCTTGCCTTTGATCAACACGTAACTAAAATAACAAGAAAATAATTCTATGTTGCTCAACATATAGGTAAGAGTATGACAACCAGGTCCAAGAAAGTTATAATACCACTCTTCTTGGCCCTTATCAGACATATTATTGAATACAATGCCCCCTTTGGCATGTATCTGACCAGACATTTACAACAGATGGAACACCCTCAAAAGTTTCTCAGCAGGACAATTCAGGGCATGAATACCTTGTCCTGCACTGATTACAGCTTGCAGAGAAGAAATCTTTGTCTGGCTTACAGGGCTTCTTCAGATGCAGCCCTGATGGATCAGTTGCACATGTGCAACACAGACTGTACTAGAAACATTAGATCCAGGGAGCTGAACTTTGCTTGTGACATAAACAGAACATGCTGGAAAGACAGATATGTGTCCCAAAGGATCATAGCAATATGCAATAAGCATCCACATAAAGTAGAGTTTATCCCTGAGCCATATCAAATGAAACCGTGACAACTGAATGGGAAACTGTAAATTTCCCCTAGTCTGGTCATCCACGTCCCTTATGGATAGAGGCCATTAATAAAGAAAATGTTGTTCTGTCACCGGCCCCCCCTACAAAACCATAGTTACCTCCCTAATAACATGCCTTCCTACACATAGACCCCCATGATAATCATAATCTAAATGGTTTGGGGTGTGTGGCTAGGCTTGCATGGGCTCTAGTGGTCATTAGTGTGGTGACAACTTATGAACCTAATACAATCACTTGATGCAGGCAGTAAGGTAAGTACACATGCTGTCCTTCTCTAACTCTAAACTCACCTCACTTATTGCTAATAAGTGTATGCTTTGTGCATGTAAAAGCTGAGAAATAAGCATGTATGAAAAGACCTAACAGGCAGTGCATGGTGAGTCACCTATTTTACTGTGCATATGGGGGCAGGCAATAAAAAAATAAGAAAGAAAAATAAAGTTGTAAGTAAAACACAAACGAATGCCATTTATTACTTCTCTCTTCAGATACTTCTGTTTTAAAAGTAAAGAAACTGTTGTGTCTTGCCTGAATACTGAAAATGAACAGAATACAAAAGGGATCTAGTTTCCCAATTTCAACCTTCCACTACTTTCAGTGGGGAGTGAATTCAGAGTCAAGACTCAGAGAACAACTGAGGCTTGAGTTCTAAAATTCGGAAAAGTGATTCTCACAGAGATTGAGAGTACAGTGATCTAGGTGATTACTGATGTAACAGAGTAAACAGGTGAGTGAAGCCATAACTAGGATTGGCTTTACTTGATTCTTTACTCAGTAACATTACTGAATGTGGAAATGACAGAATAAAAAGTAGGCTGGTCGTGATGAAGGGATGAACTTAAGAAAAAAGCAATAAATCAGACTGTACATATAAACTCCCACTTATATGTGCTCAGGAGTGAAAATAAGTACTCATACCCTCTGCTGTCACGGCATGATGATGCTAGAGTAATGAGAAATAATTCATCTGTCTACTTTATTTAAACATGTTCATGCTCATAGATCCTTGTTTAGTAAATAGGTGACATTAATCCTCCATATATTATGTCAACCCCTGGAAGGATGAGTTATTTAAATAAATCTTTTTACTAATTTTCATGTTATAGGGAGAATGTCAGCCTTATATGGTCTGTAAAATGTCCTTTACAATGTATTATAGGGTTGCTGACCTAATGACTATTCAAGGAGGTTGGCTTAATGGTTAAGCCTTTTTGTCTTGTAAAAACAAGGTGCAGGCTTTGATACTCCCAGGGAGTAATTTGCTAGGTTTAAAATGGCCCACAAGGGTAGCTAACTAGTACTAATCTATGGAAGGGAGGTTAGCATAATGGTTAAGGTGTTTACCTTACAAAAATAAACTGCAGCATTTGATTCTCCCATTGAGTAATTGGCTTGGCTTAAAATGGCCTACAAGGGAAGTTAGCCAAGCACTAATCTATGAACCTGTGGTATAATAGGTTCTCTGATTTATACTATTGTGTAGTTATTTCTGGACAGGTATACATGGCATTTTTATTCTACATACATTTATTATACTTATCACAATTTTCAGACAGGTCTACATGGTATTTTTGTTCCTCATACTTTTATTATATTATAAAGTTACATGGATGTCACTAGTGCAAGATACAGAGATTTAATTAAATTATATTGAAAAAGAACTATGCAAACAGTACCCTCACCCCACAAAAAAAGGGAGGAGAGAATTAGTAATAATGTCCTTGGAACACTTCAGCATGGGCTTGCAGCACCATTATATCTGTTAGTCACCAGGTTATTTAGGTATAGGAAGATTCCTCAGTATTGGAGACATACATTTGTTAAACCCATCCTTAATAGAAATGGAAATAGGACAAACACAGAGTTTTTACTTTCTTGTTGTAGAAAAATAATGGAGAATGTTATTTTGGATAAATTGTTGTCAGAATTAGAAAGGTTGGGATTTGAAACCACTGCTGATATTCATAGTCTGGTTCTTCTCAAGTGCATAGCAGCCATGTGCAGATAGCGGTGCTCCATGCATATGCAAATAAGATCAGTGAAACACAGGTGTGATGAACATGGAAAAGTGAAGCAATTTCTGTAATAATGTCCACTTTTCATAGTATAAATTGTATAAAGTCCGTACTTTTGTAAGTGCAAATTATTTCACAGAATCGTAAGTGGCATATGCCGTGGCATATCACAGGGAAGTGCAGCTGAGTGCAGTCAAGCACAAAGCATTTTAGAAAAGCTGTGCACTCTGTAGCATGTAAGAGAGTTTTTTTTTTTTAAACAGGAAGAGATGGATAATATGATGTTTTCATTAAAGATTAGAAGCGGGTAATAAGACAGATTGAAAATGATGAGATAAAACAAAGAGGTGAACACACAAGAGAAATATCAAGAGGGTTTGAGATGGATGACATAGAATAAGATGGGCAGCATGTTTTATTGGGGATAGACCATCCCCCCATTTGTTTTCAATTTTTTTTGAGAGGGTAGTATGGGGGAAAAGGGAAGAAGGTGAATGAGAAATGATAACAGAAGAAGAGTTGAGGAAGTGCCATCTGTAATCTCAGTTCACAGAGCCTCAAACACATCCACTGCCAGGTGGTGTTGCAGTGGAGCACCCCCAATGTTGAAGGAATGGGGCATGTATTGACACAGTGGTCAGCACCAACATGATGAGTGTGTCTTTTACATACTGAACAGAGGCTTCAACTGGCTGAATTATCTTGTCCACTACCACTACAGCATGTCCTCAACCAGGGACTGCCTTTGGTTAACTTGTACCCTAGGCAAAAGGTCTCCACAGTGCCCCCAACACCACTCAGTGTCCCCATCCTGGTCTAACTACACCATTCAGATTACTGGAAAAGTGTCCCTGCTACAGCAGCACCCTAGGTGGCCACCAAGTTGGCCTATGCCTAAGGCTGGCTATGTCCTCAACCAAACTGCAAAGCCCCTTTCTGTGAGGCTTGTCAGGCTGCCACATGACAGATTGCCTGCAGGGCTGATGCCTCAACTCTGACCTTGCAAGGACATCCCTGGACAGGCAGAGAGTGATCTGTCAATAGCCAGGAAGGTACGTGCCTGATCTGTGCCTGAGGGATTTGAACATGTATAAAAGAAGAAAAAAATGGGAGAGAAGCAAAACAAAAAAAAGGAGAAAGAAATGCATAAGCAATATAAGAAGAAAAAAAGAAAAAAGGGTGTAGAGAGACAAAACAGAAAAAGTACAATAAATCCACAGAATACTGTTTTAATGCAATGTAACAACACAATAAAATACTGCAGAAAATATCTTTATTGAAGCAAACAAAAACACGTGTTGAAGCAAACTTGTGCATGGAAAGTGCTTATGCTTACATTTGGGGGTACTGATTGTGGAAGTACTTCTGTACCTGGGAAGACTGTATAAGAGTAGCGTGTATACATATTTGTGATGAACTGAAATGGCAATGACTTTTGTGTTTATGAAAAACTGTGTGTTTAAATTGTGTATTTTAAAAACAGAGTTTGCAGTACTCAGAAATAATCTGAAAAGAAGAAATCATTAATTATTGCAGTTAATGAAGGTAACAAATCAGAGTATATCTCATTTATCTTGATCAGTGAAGTCTTTAGTTGTATTTCTTTGAACTCTGAAGCGATAACTGCAATGATTACAGGAGTGCTACTGAAATCAATTTTAAAACATTGCTTTATTCCTTTTCATGCTTCCCTAAATCCTGTTTAATAATTTGTACTATGCACAGTTAAAACATAAATACCTTTTGGACATCTGTTTTACTTTTTAAAACTCTTGTCTAGATGTTGCGTTCATCTCTTTTGTTGTTGGCTGTTGTACTATTTCTTCCTCAACAATAAGTACATGAGAAAAGGATAATCTTGTTGATCTATATTTGAATTTTTTTCCACAAATAAAAATAACTATGTATTCTCTGTAAGCATTTCTTATTTTCTTTTCCATTCCCATGTTAACTGTTGTATACATTGTGATGTGGATATCCCACCACTGCCCACCAAATTAATATGTGGTGTTCCAATATTGGCCAGTAATCAAGGAGCCTCAATCCTCACCACTGGCAACAGTGAGGGATGTACACACCGGGAAGATGACAAGTACACACACAGCAAAGTGCAATTTCCCTTAGCAGCACACAGAGACCACAGTCAGTATGGGGCTGGTTTCTCCCTCTTTCAACAGATCCCCAATAAGACTCCACACTGGCAAAGCTATAGAGTTAAGATTCCAGCTGAATGGCCAAGCCAAGACCTCCAGCGCCCTCTCTTTTCAACCAGTGCTTCGTGTCCCTGCCCAAGTAGCTGACACACACACTTTGAGGTTTGATTTATACACACACACACACACACACACACACACACACACACACACACACACACACACCTGGGGAAGGTTGGCACAGGTTTACTAGCTATGCCCCCTTCTGCCCATACTATAAGGTAGTTTCCACTGCCACCAGCCACTACTTATCAGCTACTTTAAGGCCCTTAACAAAGGGTGTCCAATCTTACTGTATAATGTAACTATTAGTAAAAAGTGGTAGTTTGACCAAGTTCCAGGCTGTTAGGAATGGCCTGCACAGTGTCACCAAATAGATATGCAAGTACTCTAACAGCTTTAATATCTCTAAATAGACCAGCCACAATTGAAAGGTTTAAATATATTTAATAATAAATAACAAAATAACAACACAATACTAAATATGTATGTGCAGTGATATCAGAGTTCAAAATCACAGGAAATGTTTAAAACAACATTGCAGGACAGTCTCATAAATAGAGAAAGCATCTAAAGTAATCTTTACTATGTTCCTAACTGAATATAAGATAAATTACTGTACCCTAGCTAATTTACTTAGAGCAAGGCAAGTGTGGTGAATTGATCTTCTAGTTGATGTTGTTGGCAGGTCAAACGCAAATACAGAATGTACAGTCTCTCTCTCAGAGACTTCTTAAATTAATATCAAATATTACTGCTGGGATACTTGCAGCATTGCATCACTTTTTGTCACCTGACTTCAGTTCACAACGTCAAAACAACCATTGCAAGAAACTGCTACCATTTAGCATCTCCCTGTGAAAATATATAGCCTTCAGATGTTTGCAACTGTTGGAAGACATAAACAATAAAACACTTACAAAACAATGCAGAAGGCTCCCTACTTTTAGGCAGCCTGTCTCCTTGCTGCACTGAAACTGAAAGATAACATCTTGTTTATTATGTGGTTATAAAACAATTTAATTTCAACAATTTTCCCGAAGTATTGCCAGTTAACCCTCTATGTTCTAGTTCCTACTGTTAAAACATATACAGTTATACAGGTACACTAGTCTATATACATTTCTGTTCTTTCCCAGTAGGGTACACTGTGGACAATTCCTTAAGCTCAGTACTTTACACACACTTCTGTACCAGCAGCTTGATATACAGACAACATACGCTTCTAATATAGTGGTAACACAAGCAATTGCATCCTGCTGATATTCACAAATAACACATAACCATTTACAAAATTCCAGATAGCTAGGCTGGCACTATCTCCTTAGGTTACTTTTTTATATAAATCATATTAATATTCACAAATGACATATAATTATTAAGAAAATTCCAGATAGCTTGCCCAACAATGTAAGATACATACATGTGTATTATTACAATGCATTACTTAATATTTTATTGAATTATAGAGGACAGTAGAGAAAATTTGAACTAGTTTTTTAAATGCATGTAACACTCTGGAATAGTGAAATTGTAAAGGATGAAATGTTATCAATTCAAGGAAGTGTGCTTTTCATTTTCTGCAGAACTGTGTCTGATGTATTGTAAGTAACAGGAAGTAAAACCGCATCTTCTCTGAAAACTTCTGTACTGTTCATTCTTTCATGAAATTAACCCCCACTCCCTCCCTGAACATGCATTCTAACTAGGATGTGGTGAGTGTCATTTCAGCCATGTTGTCCGTGCAGCTAGAAATACTTATGAACAAACAATTAAGTTAAGCAGTTGTTTTTACTTATGTTTAATCTGTCTTCATATAATATTTATCTTTTACAACTTTTTTACCTGGAATGGCAAACAATTCCTTATACCTATTACTTTCACTAGGTAATACTGAAGGTCACCCACAGATTCATCCAGGCACCTGAAAAGGCTTTTAAGGAGGCCAAATACACTCTCAATGATAACATGGGTCTGAAACAAAGATATGCTCTTTGTCTCCTCAACTCCAGAAGAATTTCTCACCAGATTCATGAGCCATGGCTCCAGCTGATATGTGACTTCCCCTTTTAATGAAAAAAAAAAAAAGAGAGAGAGAGAGAGAGAGGAGAGGAGACAAAACAGGAAAGTAAACATTAATATACAGCAATTATGTTTAACATGAATAACTACTTATTAAAAAAATAAAAATCAGGTTACCAACAAGATGACCAAGACACATCCTACCATGCAGGAAGAGGAGGCAAAGTGAGTTAGTGTACCAGATCTGGGAATCATGAGCACTGCCAGGATGGTGGTAATGTACCCCCATGCATAACACGCTATCTCACAGTTGATTGAATAGTAGCCCTTTCTATTATAGGTTCATAGGTTCATACTAGGCTATCTGCCCTAGGGCATTTATAAGCCTAGCCAGAGTGTGTTTGGCTTTCGCCACCCATTTTAAATTAATTTTGCTATGCCCTTTTTCGAGGTTAGTATACTGTGCCTCTGTCTAACAGTGACACAGAAGTGATACCCAGGGTAAACATACGATCTCCCATCCACTCATCAAGATTCCTCTTGAAGAGAGTCAATGAGGGACTCTGCCTAATCTGGACTGGGATTTTATTCCAGAGTGAAGGGAGCCTCTGGGTTATGAATCTGAGGCCTCCAGCATGTCCTATTTATTTCAGTGCTGAGGTTCAAGTCTCGAGCGCCAGAGCTCGATGGGATTTGGATTTTCTGAGGTGCAGCATGTCCATTAATTCGGTTGACATGGCTTTATACATCAGGCACAGATCGCCTCTGAGCAGGCGGTATGCCACTGAGTAGAGCTGGAGTTTCTTTAACCGGGCAGCATATGGCATCTGTTTGAGCCCTATGATCCTCTTGGGGTCTTTCCAGTTGCTGCAGGTGTCTGGTAAGGTACATCCCGAAAGGGGCATTGTACTCAATTATGGGCCTGATGAGGGATGAGTAAAGAGGCATGATGACCTCCCCTGATCTAGATGTGAATCCCTTCATGATTAGGTGGGCTATATAAAATGTTTTTCTAACCACTTTGGCCATGTGGTTGTCAAATGAGAGATTGCTATCAACTTGGGTCCCCAGGTCCCTAATTACTTCTTCTGTACTTAATGGATTACCACCTATGTGGTAATTTGTGGGCACTTTGTTTTTGCCAAAGGGGATGACTATACACTTTTTGGCGTTTAGCTTGAGGCCATGTCTCTGGCACCAGTTGTCTGTTTCTATGAGACCCTTTTGGAGGATGCTTGTGTCGGCTGGAGAGTCGATTATGGCGCCCAGTTTGCAGTCATCTGCGAACTTAGTCAGCCACAGTCCTTCTGTGTTGGCCTGTAACTCCGAGAAATATATACCGAACAAGAGAGGTCCCAGGACTGAGGCTTGTGGGACGCCACTTGTAACTGGTTTGGAGTATGACATGGCTCCAGCAATTCTAACCATGTGGGTTCTGTCTTTGAGCCAGTTTGCAACCCATCTAGTGACATAGGGGTTTATATTTAAGCGGGTGAGCTTATCTATAATGCCCGAGTGGGGTATTGTATCGAAGGCTTTTGTGAGGTCCAGGTAGTGGTAATGCTCATCTTGTGGACCGGAAGGGGCCCTAAATGCAACATGGGTGCAATCTATCGCACCAAGTACTTCAGGAAATGTATCAGCCCATAAAAGGCAAGTATTCTGAGGACTATACATACTACATACTTTGGTATCCACAGGAATAGGAAGTTTACAAATTCCTACACTGCCCCTATGAGAGACAAACATTCCCACAAAGACCCTTATAATGTCATTATCCACTCTAAACCTATCAAGGATTTTTTGATTATCAAAGTTATAATGAGCGATTCTTTGCTTATGTTTTCTGCACTTGGCGGGTGAGTGCCACTGGGCACAAGCGGTTTTGACCCAGCCAAGACAAGCAACACTGATTTAGAAATAGCAAAACTCATCAGAAGAGAAAGCATTTGCACCAATTGCAATTTTGATAAATTTGTTGATCCTTCCCCTTTTTATGGCGCATTTGCATCAAGCATGGGAAAAACTGACTATGAATTGCAAATGGTGTAAAATAGTTTTAATTATCATATGGACATTTATGCCACTTCTCACTTCCATCTCGTTATGTGCTCATTTGCATAACTAAATTTGAGGATACCATGAGTTGGCGTATATGGCCTCTAAGAATCGTGGCTCAGCTGCACCTATTTACGCATACCCCCAAAGTCCTTAACACATTTGTGTTATTGACTTTGAATACTGGCCCATATATCATCATGTAAATGTTGAAAATAGATTTATAACTACCTATCACACAATGTTCTATAATAATAATAACATTTTTAAATGAAGATGTGCTTTGATATAATTTACATAGACATAACTTCAGCCTTTGATAGGGTCATACACAAAATACTGATCAATAAATTTGAACAACTGTTTAAAGATGCACTCTTGATAAGATGGATAGTTATGTAGTTTACAAACAGGATATGGCAAGTATCACACAGCAAATGGACAGGTGAAATTCTAGACAACAGTCAGGGTGTCCCACAGGGCTCAGACAGGTGAAATTCTAGACAGCAGTGAGGGTGTCCCACAGGGCTCAGACAGGTGAAATTCTAAACAGCAGTTAGGGTGTCCCACAGGGCTCAGACAGGTGAAATTCTAGACAGCAGTCAGAGTGTCCCACAGGGCTCAGCAGGTGAAATTCTAGACAACAGTCAGGGTGCCTTACAAGGCTCTGTCCTAGGCCTGCACTTATTCAGGTTCTATCCTTCAGCTTTATGTTTTGGATCTGCAGTGCTCTATAGTCTGTATGTAGATGACCTGAAAATGGGTAAACTGATTATACCTGTTACAGACAGTGCGTGTCTACAAAAGTACTTAACTAAACTGACCATGGACACAGTAAAATAATATGCTGATAAATACATCAAAAGCTAAGCATATGGATCTTGGGAGAAGGACTGAAGGGTGAATGTGTAATATAGCATACAGTGACTGAAACTCAAGATTCTTTTATGGACCTAGGTAAACAGGTAGCTCCAGCTTTGAGTTTTTCTGATTATATCAATCAATTGGTTAATGATAGTATAGGCTGAATAAAAGATTTATAAAGACTAGGAAATCAGAAATGATGAAATAATTGTTTGTAAGTTACATCAATCCCAAACCAGAGTATGGAAACCTTATTAGAAAAGTGGTATGAGTAAACTGAAAATAGTACAAGAGAAACATACCAAGGGCATCAGTTGATGCAAAAATAAGTTATTGTAAAAGATTAAAATATCTGAATGTGTTATATATATAGATACTTAAAATGAGACCTTATTTAGGTATACAGGGCATTTTGAGATGACTACCTCTGGGAATGTTTGGGGTTAACAAATAGTAGCAGAGGATCATCAAGCGACCTGTGTAGGAGATTACATAAGAATTTAAATACAATTAGCTCTCTGAGAGAGTAGACAATGCGTGGAATGGGCTACCAATTTATATAAAAGCAAGCACAGATTTAGATACCTTTAAGAACAGCCTGGACACTTATGGGTATAATTGTTTTGGTATAGTGGCAGGCTAGAAAGGCATTATTGCCCATGCCTGAAATATGTGTATGTAAGTATGCTTGCATGGATGCATGTATCTACATTACCACACACACATATGCATTCTGTTTATATCTATCTATCTATCTATATATATATATATATATATATATATATATATATATATATATATATATATACAATGAACCATCACAGGCCTCATTTGTCACTGTGCAGCTATTTACTTCTATACACTACTCATCATAACAGAACCTGGAAGGTTTGAGTCAGCAGAGTTGTTACTTTGGCCATAAATATCTTCGCTTGATATTTAGTGTTAAATGAACATAAAGGGTGCAACAAACAAAACCCAAAGCTTAGATAAGTCCAGACTTGTCTATATATACTCCATTTAAACAACAAGTCATTCTTTTCACCTTATTTAATGTTGTTTTTCTGTTGTATAATCCATAAAACTTGACACTATAGTTGTTAACCTTCAAAATCTACAAAATGTTACAAATACTGCAAAAAATAAACTCTTTTGTGCTTTTATAACACATATTCCATTATAATCTATATGCGTGATTTACTCAGTAGAGTCTTTCTGCCAGAATATGGAAAATAGAAGTTGTGCAGCTGGTGTTTGGAACAGTAAAACAGTAAAACTGTAATCCCTAAGCTATGCGTTGCATTGTAAATTTTGTAATGTTCTATCAATGAAAAGCCATTCTTAACATATATTTTCTCAATGTGTATGTTTTACAGTTTTATCTGCTCTGGAAGGACCAGGTGAAATCAGAGGTTCTGTTGGAACATCAGTTACTGCAACATGCAAGAACAAAGACAAAAGTATCAGTAATAACCATAAATACTGGTGCAAGGGATACTACAGCGTTTCATGTGATGTCCTTATTCAGACTAACGGCTCTGAAGTGATTGTGCACAGAGACAGAATGTCTATCAGCGATAACCAGACAATTCAAGAATTCACTATAACATTACAGAATCTCACGCTAAATGATACTGGATGGTACTGGTGTGGAGTCAGCAAACCTCACAGATTGGATGTTATGCATAGTATTAAACTAAGTATAACTGAAGGTTAGTTCTTGTAGTATTACTAGTACTAAAATCTAGCACAAATATTTTTAATGGTAGGATTGCACAGTGCAATGTTCACAAGTCAAGTGCACTTAAAAGGAAAGCTTCATTTTTCTCAGAAGAATGAAACTATAAAAAAGTATGCACTTAAGCATCTGTATTGAAATGTTTAGCAACAAGTATATTTTACATTGCAGCTAATCAATATTTTGCCTATGGATTTGTTTCATAGCCAGTCCATGGCATTTGCAGTTGAGTAGCTTTGGTAAAGTTTACTTAGATGGCACAGGATTTTGTTTGTGCATTCATGCTATCCATTTTCAGTTGTGCATTTAGCAGCTTCTGGAGATTTATATTTTAGAAGATATACTGTGCCAAACATGCATTACTCAATCCCAACCATTTCTGTGCACTGAAAAACGAAAGTAAATTTAAATAAAGATTATGTAGTCAGTAAAAATGAGATGTGTTTGATGCAGGGAACAAGATGAAGTATAAGCTGAGAATTCTCCCATGTACTTGACATGGTACATATAGGTTTACTGATGGGTCACTCTATTTTTGTATCTTGATCCTAGTTTCTATGTGCATATTAGGTTACAGTATTTATTAATCTGCTGGGTGAAGCTAGACATTGAACAGTGCATTGTGTTCTAAATGTTAACATTGTCACTATTGTGCTAAAACTGTATCATTAAAAACATTGGGGGCATTGTGTTCTATTTGTTAACATTGTCATTACTGCACTAAAACTGTATCATTAAAACATTGTTGCTTTCTGGGTTACTTGTGCCACTAGAATTTCTAAGTACCATATAAAACACAATCATCACTGCTTGCAGTTTTACTAGCACAAGTCAACAAATCATATTCATTTTCTCTTTCATTTCCTTTCACAATTAATATAGTAACCTTACTTTTTAAAGGATCTGCAGAACAGCTATTTATTTCTTTTATCCTGGTATGATATGCCCCAGCAGATTGCAACTGGATGGATCTGTCTGGTTAAATGAAATGGTAATATTTTTCTCATACTAAGCACTGCCTAACAATGAGAAGACTGATGTAACATAGATTAACAGAATAGTAAACAAAACACTTGAAAGGTAAAGCAAAATGTAAAATAACCAATGTCTGAATAAATGAATACACACTTTATTTCCACCGTAAGAGCTTTCATCATAAACTTGACTTCATTAGACTGTGAGCCAAAATATAATCTAATACTGTTAAGTAGACTATTATTCTCACATGACTGATAAATACATCAGTGAAAGTCTTAGTGTTTTAACATCATTTTCTTTAAAAAGGGCTTGAAAATATCGGTTATCATTTAACCCTAGACTGCAGCAAGCATTCATTGTAATTTATCACCAATATTCATGTCAGTCCAGCTTTCTGCAGAGTTAAATCTTTGCTTGGCAAAGGGTACAAAAATCTGTAACTATGGACTTAATAGCCAATGAAATCTCAGCAAACAATCTAATTTTTGTACAAAGCGTTGTTTTTGTTTCTAACAACACCTGAATATGTGCCTTCATAATAGCTAGTATTCAGTTCTGGGGAAGTTCTAACTACATAAAAAACAATCACGTGCTGAAAATAGCTATATATGCTGTAAAAGTCAGTCTATGTTAACAGACTCCAGGTGCATCCATTTCAGTACCATTCAGGCAAATATTTTGTACATTGTGACTGATATTATTTGCATCAGTTTCATTCCTAGGATTGCCACCTTTCATTGTGGCTAAAGCCGGACTAAGGCACACACCTCGCATCCCCCATAACCCCACCTATTCCTGCCCCCTCTCCCACTCATGGCCCACCCATTTTGTGACATGAGCATGATATCAGCAGATGGGGAATGCCCCCTTTTTCCATTCCTGATGCCTGCTTTCATCTAATTTACTATGCTTTTCTGTGAAAAAAGCATAGTAAATCAGCTGATTTAACAAACTCTGATAGTCTGTTTCCTTTTTTGAAACAGAATACCAGAGTTTGTACTGTGTTTTCTGGAATACAAGAGAATCAATCTGATTTCTGGATAATCCCGAAAAAAACCTGATAAGTGGCAACCCTATTCATTTCCCATATCAAAAAAATACTTATTGTAATTGTCTTTTTGAAATTAAATATTTATTTATTGACGTTTGGTATGGTCTACAGAGAAGAGGAATGAAGGTCAGCAGGACTGAGACAGAATATATGTGTGTGAATGAGAGGGAGGATAGAGGACTGGTGAGAATGCATGGAGTAGAGGTGGTGAAGGTGGATGAGATTAAATACTTGGGATCAATAGTTCAGAGTAACGGTGAGTGTGGAAGAGAGGTGAAGAAGAGAGTACAGGCAGGATGAAGTGGGTGGAGAAGAGTGTCAGGAGTGATTTATGACAGATGAGTACCAGTAAGAGTGAAAGGGAAGGTCTACAAGAGGGTAGTGAGACCAGCTATGTTATATGGGTTGGAGACAGTGACACTGACAAAAAGGCAGGAGTCAGAGCTGGACATGGCAGACTTAAAGATGTTAAGATTTGCACTGGGTGTGATGAGGGAGGACAGGATTAGGAATAAGTATAAGTATAAGTACGTCAAATAAGTATATTACAGGGTCAGCCCAGGTTGGAAGGTTTGGAGACAAAGCCAGAGAGGCAAGATTACGTTGGTTTGGACATATGCTGAGGAGGGATGCAGAATATATTGGGAAAAAGATGCTAAGGATAAAGCTACCAGGTAAAAGGAAAAGAGGAAGGCCTAAGATAAGGTTTATGGATGTGGTGAGAGAGGGAGGACATGCAGGTGGTTGGTGTGACAGAGTAAGATGCAGAGGACAGGAAGAAATGGAAACAGATGATCCACTGTGGCGACCCCTAATGATAGCAACCGAAAAAAGAAGAAGAAGAAGAGGTGACTAGGAAAGTCCAACTGGGTCACAGACCCCTTTTTAGTGAAGGCCCATGGAGAAAAGCTCCACAATACAAAGTTTAAGTAATAAACAGTTTAAGCAGACCTAATCAAAATTATTGAACATTATACATTTGTGTAATACTGTCTGAGATACAATAATTTACAATAACATATTATCCATTCACAGCAACTGAAACATAGATGACAATTTGGAGAGATAGATAGATATAATTGGGCACAGAAAATTGGTAGGGTTAGATCTTTCATTGGATCAGACTTGAGCTTAGTAGAAATGTAGATATGGGTGATGGATTGGTAGGGAGAGGGGGAGGGGCAGAATGAAGGTTGTAG
Organism: Protopterus annectens; assembly: GCF_019279795.1. Lineage (NCBI taxonomy): Eukaryota > Metazoa > Chordata > Ceratodontiformes > Protopteridae > Protopterus > Protopterus annectens. The sequence continues at coordinate 158,784,357 of NC_056750.1, read as the reverse complement.
GTTAAGGCAGTTGAAGGGTGAGTTAATGGTATAATTGAAGGTTGTAGGTTAAGGCAGATGAAGGGTGAGTTAATGGTATAATTGTATTAGTATGATTTATCCAGGTCAGTAGTGAGGTTAGAAGAAGGTTAGGGGAAGAGGAGTTTGAGGTGGCATAGAGGCTGAGAGTAGTGCTTGTAAGTTTACAAGATAATGGTTAAGTAAAGGACCAGTCAGTATATTTTATTGACTGGGGATAACAGGATGACTTCTGAAAAGGGCAAAAAAAAGTAAAGCGGAATGGAAGGATGATGGAGATAATTATGGAAATTATAGTACATGTGTCTAATAAATAATAAATAAAGAATAAATAAATAAATAGTAGTCTTACTTGACATAAATTAAACAAAAATTAGAAACTCCATTTCACTACTATAAAAATTCATATAACATATCTTCCATATTTCTCCAGTGAGTAAATATACTATCATTAAAATTGCTATAAATAATTCTCTCTTATTTCAATCTTGAATTATATACAAACAATTGTTTCCATTGTTTCCTCAATTTATCAGTGTAACTATGGGCATTGTAGCTCTCATTGGTACACCTGCTCTTTATCTAAAAAAAAATTCCAACTTGAGTAAAATTATAACAATGGATAACATGTAAAATTTCTGCTATTAGTGTAATTTTATTAGTAAAACATTTATTTACTTCTTATAGTTCATTACTAATCATTTCTAAGCCTTGGTATAATTGAATATGGAGATTTGATATCAATGGTAACAGAAATCATCTTTGTTCACAACAACTTACTTGATTTCATCTATAAAATCAAAAGAGTATTTTATGTAAGAAGATGAGGAAAATATCTGAAAGTATTTTATCCACAAAAGTATCCAGTAGTTCAGTCTTGCTCCACTACTTGCCTCTATCAGCCTAAGTGATTGGGTCATTAATGTCTTTGTGAACCTTGTTAAATTGAATCCATAAAAAATCTAGTTAAGTCAGCATCAATTAAACTTTCAGTTAGATCTTCCACAGTAGAGACACTATCCAACTATATGCTTTCACATTTGTAGCCCAATAAAAAATTATAATCATTATCCAGTGTTGCTGTAATTTTGGACACATGATAATCTTTAGTTAAAACAGTATGGCTCAACTTTTATCAGCCTTAGCCAGAATAATACTTTCATTATTTTGCAAAAGTCCTAGAGTTAAGTACTCCTTTTAGTAAAAAGTAGCGTTTTTTGGCTTTACCCGGTTAGGGGTCGCCACAGCAGAACTCCGGTTCGCTTATGATTGGCAGTAGATTTTTATGTGCTGAGGTGCCAGCCCGACGCCCAAACTTCAAAGAAGGCACACCCTTTCACACACGCACCTACCTGCATATCTTTAACATCACTCGACCACAGGGAGGACATGCAGACTCCACACAGAAGGCACTCCAGCTGAGAATCGAACCAAAGAACCTCTTGCTGTGAGGTGACAACGCTAACCGCTGCACCACCACGGCCAAGTTAAGTACTCCTTTTAGTAAGGTTTTTAAAACATTTACTCAGTCTTTTAGTTAACAAACATTTAATATCTGTCTCAGTAACCATTAAAATGTCTGTAATTCTTGAATGTGTCATATTGTATGCATTGCTTTTGAAAACAAATATCAGCTACAGAAGCAATCTCCCAGTTGTTCATTAAATACTTTTAATGCAGCTTTTGAATATAATCTCCGATAATGTTTATAGTCTCTAAATTGTCTGCTCCTTTACAAACAATGAAAAAAAACATAATTTTCTTAAAACTTTTATGTCAGTCAATGCCAATACATGATTTGACAAATTAACAACTTTGAAAATAATATCATATACAATATACTCATTTGTTTCCTGTAATTCTGTTTCTTCCAAAATCCTGATATATTGATGTATCTTGTCCTCTTTGAAAATTGTTTTGTTTTAGGTGGTAAACATCTATGAGATATGAAGTCCACTCTAATTGTTTGATTTCATGCTCAACAATTATGTGGGAACTTCTGATTTGCTGAGGCCTTCAAATGGTACAAGGCACAGTAGATCTATCATTTTAATCAGACATGATCTCCTCCTCTGCAGTGTCTTTATTTAAAACGTATGTAGACAAGTTCCTATCAAACATTGTTTTGTCAAGTCTCATAATCTTTTTATCACATGCAAGCTTCTTTATTTTCTGTTCCATCTATCCACTTTCTTTATTTTCATTTGAATCAATTGTAATTTGGAATCACAATTAACCATACCATTTTTTTTCTTTTTCCTTTTTTTTTAATCATCATCATCATCATCGTCATCATCATCATCTTCTTTTGGCTGTTCCCGTTAGGGGTCACCACAGCAGATCATCTGTTTCCATTTCTTCCTGTCCTCTGCATCTTGCTCTGTTGCACCAATCACCTGCATGTCCTCTCTCACCATATCCATAAACCTGATCTTAGGCCTTATACTTATTCCTAATCCTGTCCACCCTCGTCACACCCAGTGCAAATCTTAAAATCTTTAACTCTGCCACATCCAGCTCTAACCCCTGCTTTTTTGTCAATGCCACTGTCTCCAACCTATATAATATAGCTGGTCTCACTGCCCTCTTGTAGACCTTCCCTTTCACTCTCACTGGTACTTGTCTGTCACAAATCACTCTTGACACTCTTCTCCACCCACTCCATCCTGCCTGTACTCTATTCTTCACCTCTCTTCCACACTCACCATTACTCTGAACTGTTGATCCCAAGTACTTAAACTCATCCACCTTCACCACCTCTACTCCTTGCATCCTCACCATTCCTCTATCCTCCCTCTCATTCACACACATATATTCTGTCTTAGTCCTGCTGACCTTCATTCCTCTTCTCTCTAGAGCATATCTCCACCTCACCAGGGTCTCATCCACCTGTTCCCTATTCTCACTACAGATCACAATGTCATCTGCAAACATCATAGTCCACAGGAACTCATGTCTGATCTCTTCTGTCAACCTGTCCATCACCATTGCAAATAATAAAGGGCTCGGAGCTGATCCTTGATGTCATCCCACCTCCACCTTAAATGCATCTGTCACTCCCACAGCAGACCTCATCGCCATCCCACTACCCTCGTACATATCCTGTACCACTTTTACATACTTCTCTGACACTTCCGACATCCTCATACAATACCACAACTTCTCTCTAGGCACCTTGTCATATGCTTTCTCTAAGTCTACAAAAACACAATGCAACTCCTTCTGACCTTCTCTGTATTTCCCCATCAACACTCTCAGAGCAAGCATCGCATCTGTAGTGCTCTTTCCCGGCATGAAACCATACTGCTCTTTAATCATGTATTTTTTTTTGCTTTTAGAGAGAAATACAGTGTAATCTGCCTATCGGCCTTTGAAGTTTTTGTTGTATGACAACAAAACATATTGTTACTATAAGTCGAATCTCCTGGACTCAATGGTGTTTTCAATTCAGCAAAAAACTGAGGTCAACATTATTAGATTTCTGTGACTCACCCACCTTAAAGGATATCAGCTCATAGAGTAACACTTACCTGCAAAACAAGCAAAAAAGTCAAAGCTGAAATAATTTGGAATTTACCATCAGTTGGTGAAGTAACATAAATGTCAACAATCTGAAGGTAAACTATTCTACCTGGAAAACAGAAATGTCAACTTCCTAGTACACATGCACCAAGGTTGCTTATTGGTGCATGCAAATATTACTTAAAAAAACAATAAATGACATCTACCCATATACAGAACTATGCCCCCAACCCCTGCTAATTATATATAGTAACTCTGAGATTGCACAGTCCCAAGGAAAGGGAATATTCCCTTACGCAGAGATTGTCGATCTTGCACACTTGTCGACTATCTGTATAGCTGAGCAAATTTGGTCGATTAAACAGATATTGACCAAACTCCATGGAGACCAAACCAATGGAACCCATATTATATATAGATAGGTAGATATAGATCTTCTTCTTCTTCTTCTTTCGGCTGCTCCCGTTAGGGGTCACCACAGTGGATCATCTGTTTCCATTTCTTCTTGTCCTCTGCATCTTACTCTGTCACACCAATCCCCTACATGTTCTCTCTCACCATATCCATAAACCTTATCTTAGGCCTTCCTCTTTTCCTATTACCTGGCAGCTTCATCCTTATCATCTTTTTCCCAATATACCCAGCATACCTGCTCAGCACATGTCCAAATCAAAGTAATTTTGCATCTCTGGCTTTGTCTCCAAACCTTCCAACTTGGGCTGACCCTCTAATATACTTATTCCTAATCCTGTCCACCCTTGTCACACTCAGTGCAAATCTTAACATCTTTATCTCTGCCATGTCCAGCTCTGACTCCTGCTTTTTTGTCAGTGCCCCTGTCTCCAAACCATATAACATAGCTGGTCTCACTACCCTCTTGTAGACATTCCCTTTCACTCTTACTGGTACTTGTCTGTCACAAATCACTCCTGACACTCTTCTCCACCCACTCCATCCTGCCTGTACTCTCTTCTTCACCTCTCTTCCACACTCACCATTACTCTGAACTGTTGAAACCCAAGTATTTAAACTCATCCACCTTTGCCACCTCTACTCCCTGCATCCTCACCATTCCTCTATCCTCCCTCTCACTCACACACATATATTCTGTCTTAGTCCTGTTGACCTTCATTCCTCTTCTCTCTAGAGCATATCTCCACCTCTCCAGGGTCTCCTCCACCTGTTCCCTACTCTCACTACAGATCACAATGTCATCTGCAAACATCATAGTCCACAGGGACTCCTGTCTGATCTTGTATGTCAAACTGTCCATCACTACTGCAAATAAGAAAGAGCTCAGGGCTGCTCCTTGATGTACTCATTATTAGAAGGTCAGCTCAGGTTGGACGGTTTGGAGACAAAGTCAGAGAGGTGAGATTGTGTTGGTTTGGACATGTGCTGAGGAGGGATACTGGGTATATTGGGAAAAGGATGCTAAGGATGGAGCTGCCAGGTAAGAGGAAAAGAGGAAGGCCTAAGATAAGGTTTATGGATGTGGTGAGAGAGGACATGCAGGTGGTTGGTGTGACACAGCAAGATGCAGAGGACAGGAAGAAATGGATAAAACATGATCCTCTGTGGCGACTCCTAATGGGAACATCCAAAAGAGAAGAAGAAATACAAGGTTTAGTTCCTAGCTCCTCTCTCCGTTCATGGGTAATTAACCTTAAGTGACCTATTTTTATTCCTGTGTGACTCACAAGAGACACAATTCTGATTTCTGTCTTAGTTTAAACATGCAACAGAAAACATATACAAAATAGAAAAAACCAACAAAGCAATGCAAATTAAAATAAGGCAGTATCAGAAAAAAAAACACAACTTACCTTTCCTTCACAGCAGTTTATGCCAGTACTATATTCGTAGTCATGGCTGAAGATCAGTCTGCACAAGTAACCCTTTTAATTGTAGCAAGCAGAGAGGGAGGGAGTCTACACTTTTGGTGTGAGTAACTGCCCAATAAAGAAAATGAAAAGGCATATGAATATTTGTCCTACAAAGGCCCTTGTACTTTTGAGTAATTTGCACTAAAATCGACCTGTTAGGAATACTTATTGTAAAACACATGACTACTCTCACTCAGATCTCTTCTTCCCTTTGGCCAAGAAGGTCTACGTGGCACCTACTGAGGTCACTGTAGTAGTACTTCCACTGCTTACAAGAGCAGGTGATGCTAGTTTCAACAGTTACCATTCTGACAATTCTGTGTCGGATATCTACTCTATACTGGGAACCCTCATAGGAGTCCCCAGGCAGGTGCTCTTGGTATTTTTATCTGAATTGCCTGAAGGTTTATCTTTAGAAAAGTATTTTATCTTGCTGGTATAAAACAGTTACATTTTGTAAGATTCTGCTCTTTTGTGCCAAGCTATTCAGCTGTGGCTAGCTACAAGATTTGCAGTGCTTCTAAGGCCATCTGGAAATACAAAGCTGATATAAATATATTTTTGCATTTCCTCTGTTTCAGTGATATTTAACATTCCTGTGCTGCATGTATTTATTGGTTGAATTTATCTGTGTTTTGTGAACATATCTCAGGGTTAGTTTACTTTACTGGAGGAATCCTTTTCTGTTCTGATTCTGTCTCCATTTTATTTTTCCCACCCACCTGCCCAACTGTTGTTGTATTCTTAAAACTTGGTGGCTTTTCAATTGCCCGTCCCTACTATAAATTTAATATTGGACACTCCTCGCAGTTCCATTGCATCGGTTCATTCTATTGAGTACAGTGAGATCATTTGGGAATCTCACTCCCCTATTTCCTCCTTCCTGTCTACTTAAACAAAATACACTTTATTTAGCTGATTTTACTGTATTTGCCTTTCTTCCTACCATATTACTTTAGTTTGCTTTTGCTGCTTGATCTTAAAGTGTTCAGTTGCATGTATTCTACTGCATTTATTACTGTCTGTTAGTAGCCTAATTAAATTGCATATCTTACTCTATGTCTCTCAATTTTGGTTTAAGGACTTGGGCTTCAGGCCAGTTACTTCATATTAAGAAAGTTTGTGGTCTACACTCTTGTGGGAGGGGAGAGTAGCCTATGCCCTTCTGAGCTGGGAATTGCTGGGTGAAGCCTTATTGTACCTGTTACTCTAAATGTCTCTGTTCCAATTTAAACACTTGGGTTCCAAACCAGTTATTTTACAATAGGAAGATTTGTGGTCTAAACAGTTGTGGCAGGAGAGGATAGCCTACAGCCCTTCTAAGTTGGGAATTGCTGTTTGAAGGCTCATTGTGTCTGTTATTCTGAAAGTGTCATAGTTTTGGTTTAAGCACTTGGAATCCAAACCAGTTATTTTACATTGGGAGAGTTGCATTCTAGACTCATGTTGCATGAGAGTGTGGCCTATACCCTTCTGAGCTGGGAACTGCTGGTGAAGATTTACTGTGCCTTTTATTCTAAGTATCTTTATTCTGGTTTTAAGAATGTGGGTTCTGAACCAGTTACTTTACATTAGGAGGATCTGTGGTCTAAACTATTGTGGCAGGAGAGAAGAGCCTACACTCTTCTAAGCTGCAAATTGCTGGCTGAAAGACTATTGTGCCTGTTTTTTGAAGTGTCTTAGTTCTGGCTTAAGCACTTTTACTCTAAAAGTAGTTGTTTTACATTAGGAACGTTTGTGGTCTAGGCTATTGTGACAGGAGAGTGTGGCCTACAGTCTTCTAAGCTGGGAATTGCTGATGAATTGCTGCTTTATTTAAACTGTTTTTTTTTTTTTTTTTTTGCTGTTGGGCTGAATCTAGACTGTTTTGAATCACTTGAGCACTAAAATCAGCTCTTCACTAAGATACTATAAAATCTTCACTGAGATGCTGTAAAATCTGAGGCTTCTGTTGCTTCCAACTAACTATAAGTGCCTGTTCTTGCTCTTATATTGCACTTTTAATTTGTATTTGTATTCTACTGTCTGTTTGAATTGTCTGAACTTTTTTTGCCACATTTTTAGTGTATACTGTAGTAGTTCAGCTGTAGCATAGTCCATTTCCAGGTTTGCTGTTTCTGGGTCTGTTTTGTAACTTCTGAGAATCAAATTCAAGCCATCATTGTTAGTGAAGGCCCTTCTGCACCCTTGTAGGAGGAGAGTGCTGTCTGTGTCCAATCTAATCGAGGGTTATTGAACTGGAGCTCAGACAGAGCACCCTTATTGACTAGTCTGAGTTAAAAGGGTATTTTCTTGTCTTATTTAAGCCCCACATTTGCACTTGTTTGCATCTAGTGCACCATTGTGCACTGTCACATAGCAGTGGTTACCACTGGTGGTTATAGATGCAAATGTTTTGCTTGTTAAATTGTCCCTTAGCACTTTGCTTGTGGTCCTCCAGAGGTTTTTCACAGCCCTGCTCTACTATCAGGTGGAACACTAACTCTTGCCTCAGAGGTACCAACATACCTCTCACCCACTAGCCATTCCTAAGAATCAACACACCTCTCACCCACTGGGAAATTCCTAAGTGCAACCTCTTTTCCTGAACATATTAATTTATCTAACACCATGGATGGACAATTTCCCATAGTTTCTCCAGCCAGCTTGGTCAACATATGCATCCTGAGGCAGTGTAGCAACTGCCTCATGTTCACTGACAACCCTCTACTCCTAGTCCATACAAACTCAACATGTGAGCGATACAACTATATTAAGAACCTTGAATCCATGTTTTCTCACACACCAGTTGGTACATATGACAATGAGTGGGTTGTCATCATTCACACCTCACCTCCTACTCCACCCAAACCCACATGACACATACCTACATATGCAGAGATCCTCAACAGAAACATACTTAAACCCCAGAGACCTCCCAAACACAAACACAAGCATGCTACACATAATACTTCCTCTGCAGAACATATTACACATAATAGCTCATGCACCAGTGTCTCCCTGGTCAAACCCCAAAAGCAAAACACAAAATCAAGCATATTAGTCATAAGTAATTCTATCATGAGACACACTTCTCACCAGGCTGGATAAGGAAAAGGTCATGGCCAGCTGTGTGTCAGGTGCCAGGATATGCCATATCACACATGCACTCAAGTGTCTCAACAACAGGTACTGGTATGACTCCATTATAGTCCATGTTGTTTGAATGATTTGAGATGTACCCTCTCTGGACTATATGGAGAGAGACATAGTTGAATTCTCAGACTGTGTCTCAGGCAGGTATGTCCTTAGCCTTTAGGAGCATTTTACCTTCACCTAGGATGATGCCTCAGTACAAACAGAAAATGACTGACCTCAATAATTACCTTAGTTTCTGGTGTCATTCTACAGGGATATAGTATACGTCAGCCTGGGATGACATGATCGACAGACCTTGATGCTTTGCCAGAGATGGTTTTTATCTGTCACCCCTAGGATTTCAGCTACTGGCCAAGGTTCTTGCCACCCCTATAATGACCTTTTCAGGCAGTGTCTCAAGGAGAAAATTCCCAATGTAAACCCCCTATCTATAAATAACCTCAAGATTATGCTGCTAAATGCTAGGAGTCTCAACACAAAACTGCACTCATTGGATGCTGTCCTCAACTTGGAAGGTGCAGACATTTGTGGAGTCACAGAAACCTGGTTCAAGGCTGTGGAGTGCACCCCAGTCATATCAGGTTATACCACCTTCCACTTGTTCAGACCTCAAACTGAAGGCATGAAAACTAAAGGAGGCAGTGCATCAATATTCATTAAAAATAAATACACCTCCAGACTGGTTAAACAGTATGATTTCCTGGAGACACTTCAGGTGCAACTAACTGTTTGTAGGGTATCTATTCAAGTCATTGCCAGCTACAGGACCCCATCCATGAATCAGGATACCCGCACGGCTTATTTCTGTCTACTTGATTCTATCAAGATACATCTGAAAACAACAGTTTTGGGTGACCTTAACTACCCATACATTGACTGAGCAGATTACTCATGCACAAACTCAGTTGCCCAATGGTTCCTTGATTTCATTAATTGCAATGCCCTGGACCAGGTGGTTAATGGCCCCACTAGAGGAGTCAACATCCTGGATCTGGTGCTTATCAATATGGGGGACCACTGTAGCACCCCCACTGTGAGGTCCTCCCTGATGAGATCTGACAACAAATCTGTCTCATTCAAAGTATCTATCACACATGACCCCCTCCTAGCAGCAACTAAACTAAAAAAAATCTTCAAAGCAAATTAGAACATCTTACAGGATGGTATAAATAGCTTCACTGCACCTCCTCCCTCAGATGGAACTGACAACTATGCTGAACTCTACAGCAATGCTTTATACAGACACCTGTATAACTGCATTGACTCTGCCATACTTGATAGGATGAAACCAAGCTCCTCAAGGAAGAGCAAACCTGCCTGGTGGTCTACTGCCGTTAACAGGCTTTACAATAAGAGGAAGAAATTGCTGTCTAATAGTAAGAGGGAGGAAGCCCTCCTAAATTGGAAACAATTCCTCCTCAGTTTAAACTACCAAATATGACATCCTATGAAGTCCTCCAAAGCAAACTATGAGTCCAAATTAGCTTCCTCAATAAAGGACAATCATAAGGCATTCTATAGTTACATCTATAACCTAAAAGGAAAGGTCCAGATTAGTGCCAAACTGGTAGTTAATGATACCACATATGTTGAGCCTGTGGACATAGCTAACCTGTTGGGCAACAGGTTCTGTGAAAACTTCACTCGCCTGTCCCCACCACATGTACACAATGACATCCTTACCACCTGTCCCCTACCATGTATCTCTAAAGACCAGGTCATAAATGCCCTCTCTAAGGCGAAAAACACAGCATCTATGAGACCTTCTAACATCCTATACTGCATCCTATATGGGCTACAACATGAATTAGCAACTCCATTGGGTACTCTTTTCCATCATAGTCTAAGCACCGGCTTCGTACCAGCTGAATGGAAAACAGCCACCGTTATTCCCTTGCACAAAGATGGCACATCCACTTATCCTGGGAACTATAGATCTATTAGCCTGACTAGCCTTATCTGCAAGGCCATGGAGTGAATCATCATAGACCTTATCAAAACAGATATAGGTAATCTCCAAACACTTGACCCTACTCAGTTTGGATTTGTTAAAGAGAGATCACGCCTGTTAAACCTGATGCACTTCTTTGAGACAGTCACCAAGGCACTGGATGAGGGGAAATATGTGCATACAGCCTACCCGGACTTAGCCAAGGCATTTGACACTATTCCCCACCCAGGCATCCTTGACAAACTCACCCAGCTCGGCATCAACCCTTATATCTTTAGCTGGGTCACTAATTGGCTCACTGATAGAACTCATATAGTCAAAATAGGGGAATCCACCTCCAACAGCAGACCTGTAACCTATGGTGTTCCACAGGATTCAGTCCTAGGGACTCTGAAGTACAAGCAAAAGCTAAAGGTCAGTGGGCTGACAAAGTTTACTGATCACTGTAAACTAGGAGCTGTCATACAATCGCCAAATGATGTCAACATCCTACAAGAGGGTCTTACACAAACAAATGATTGGTGCCAAAGTCAAGGCCTTTAACTCAGTGCAGAAAAGTGTATTATCATTCCTTTTGGTAAAAGAGATGTTCCTGCTAACTACCACATCAACAGCAATACCTTAAGTAGGCACTCAGTGGTGAGAGACCTGGCACACAGGTTGACATCTAGATTATCTTTGATCAACGTGTCTCCACAGTGATAAGAAGGGCATTCTATCTTGCTCATTTCATAAGTAAGGGCATTGTCTCCAGAGAAAAAGAAGTTATAACCTCCCTGTATTTGTCCCTCATCAGGCCAATGATTGAGTACAGTGCCTCTTTTGGTGTATTCCTTTCCAAGCTTCTGCAGCAATTGGAGAGACAGTAAAGGCTCTGCACAAGGAAAATGCAAGGTCTTTAGCATATTTCCTATGAGGATCATCTGAAATCACTGTCACTTTATTCTCTTTCATATAGATGACTCAGAGATGATCTCTGCCTTGCATACAAGGCAATCTCTGAATCTGCTTTATTGGAAATGCTGCATATCCATAAGTCTAATGTTACACAGGTTACTCGCCCTAAAGACCTTAACCTGGTATGTGATATTAATAAAACCTGCTGAACGGACAGATTTGTCTCCCAGAAGTTATCACACCTTTGGAACAGGCTCCCACTTCATGTCAAACAGAGCACCCTCTTCAAGTAAAATCTTGATTGTATGGTAAATTCCCCCTGGGAATTCCACCTCTGTCCCTATTGGACAGAGGCAATAGGCGCTAACTTGGCTAGGATTTTAAGGGTCCTAAGGCCATTAGACTACTAAATTCCTATGATCCCATAGTCAGGCCATTAGTCTACTAAATTCCTATGATCCCATAGACTCTAACATCCACACAAACCAAGTTGGCTGAAGTGAGAATAGTACCACTACCTATCTACATTTACAGAACATTGAAAACACAGCTTTAATGAAAATGAACAAAAACCACATACACTCCAGTCATTAACTTCTCCTATCTACTACGTTTTTGTTTTCAAGTTACTTCATCAGATACGAACAGACTTGTGAACCATTCCTTTTATACTCCCTCTACTTGGTGAATTGAGTTAATTACCCAGTAAAATAAGAATGTTAATTAGCAATTAATACAGAATGCAATAAATATAAAGTGACTGTGTGCATATACAACCTTCTCTGAATGAGAAGTACATATACCACCATTTAAAACCATGTTACCAAAGTATGTCTGTCTAAAAATTCATGTTTTAAGTTAAATCCTTCATAAATTAGTATAAAATCATATAAAATCATCGACTTTAAAAGTCTTAAGACTTATTTAAAACGATTGCATGTAAAGTATAGAAAATGGTCTTAAAGCTTCATCTAGTGTCCATTCTATTAATAACACTCTGAACTCTGAACATAAAATTGATTTGTGAATTGGCATCAACATGTGTGTACAAATAAATATGATCATACTAAAATAATGTTTAAAACTATTTCCATCTTAAAATTTTCAAAATATTTTTGTATAAATACACATATAAATACATAATATAAAAGTTATTATAACAGTTAAAAAGTCATATACATATTGCAAAAATCAAACCAAACATTTTCTTCTGTTTCAAACCATTATTACAATTTCGCCACCCTTAAATTTAAGCACAGGGGCAATTGAAATGGGGTCATTAAGTCCAGGAAATTTGTTTGTTTGGAGGGTGATCTGCCACCATAACTCTTTATATTCCATGGTTTCTTCCCATAGACCACCCTTCCATCCATTTTACCTGCTCAATGACAAAAAACTTGTAATAAGCTTCACTGCATTTTTGTTTATGCTTAAATAGGGTGTAAGTGTCTTTCTGAATCTGTATTTCATACATATGTTTGTATACTCTTCTTTGAAGTTTACGCTCTGTCTTGCCAATATAAAATGCTTGGCAAACCTGACATATACCTACATAGACCAGGCCACTGGAATCACAGTTACTATATTCCTTACTCATAATAGCTGTGTTCCTACTTTCCAAAAATATGCTTTCCTTATTTATTATATAGCTACATTGGGAGCAGTGGTCACATCTAAAGGTTCCTTTCCTTTTCTTTGTTGCACTAGTCTGTCTGATTTCTTTCTCTAATAAATTTTTCAAACTCAATGAATTTCTAAAAAACAATTTTAATTCTCTCGTAGGTATTTTTTCAAGATCTGTAAGCGCAATTAACCTATTCCACTCAATGTTTAATACAGACCTGACCAAGCTGGGGCTTCCATTATACTCTATTACTAAGGCATTTCCATATGTATCCTGCTTAATTTGGTTCCCATTCTCTTGGTTGTCAAGACTAATACCCAAAAATAGGCCTAAATTTGTCCTGCCTTCTTTCACATACCTCTTTTTCAACCTGGTCTATCAACCAAGTTAGATATTCCCTAGCTGTAAAGAACTTCCTTAGTAAACCAATTTCTTTGAAAAACTCCTCATTATTCAAAGTCATCCTGCTTGACCTTATGTACTGCCCTTTGACAATATTTTTCTTGTAATGAGTGGGGTGTGAACTATTATAGTGTAAATATGAGTTTGAATATGTACTCTTTTTAAATATCTTGGAATTGAATTCATTATTCTCTTTATATATCTCAATGTCCAGGTATTGTAGTTTCTCTTGACTAATGCCATATGTAAATTCTAAAAAATCAGTGGTATTGTTTAAAAATGCAAAAAATCATTAATGATTTCCACATGCCCAGTACATAAAATACATATGTCATCTAAAAATCTTTTATATAAAATCCAGTTATCACTGTATATGGAATTTAGTACTACTTTCTCTTCCCACTTTGCTAATACTAGGTATGCGTATGTGGGAGCACATGCTGCCCCATTGCCACACCTTTTGTCTGGTGAAACAATTCTCCTTTAAAATAAATAAAATTGTACTTTAAAACTAGGTCAATTAATTGTATAACATCAGTGGATTTGTCATGTGTAAGTGAGCCATCCTCATATATAATTTCTTCTAACAATAGGAGGCCTTCTTGATGGGGAATGTATGAAAACAGATCAACAACATCAATTGTAAGAAAGGAAATATTTTCACAAAACAATTCCTTTGTAAGGCATCTTAAGAAATCCCAAGAATCCCTCAAAATGTTTTTCCTTTTCGCCCACAATGTTTTTAATTTACTGTCCACATACTTAGCTAGTGGTAAAGTCTTCAATCCCTCTGATGACACAATGGGTCTAAGTGGTGGATCACTCCCATTTTTGTGTATTTTAGGGATCCCAAACTTTGTGGGGATTCTTGGTTTCTTTACTTTTAGGAATTTTAAAGTTTTTGCATCCATCAGCCCTTCTAATAAAAGATCTTCTAGTGCCATGTCAATTCTCCTGTAGGCAATGTTAATTTCATTTCTAGACACCACTGAATATCTTGAAGAGTCTCTTAAGATGTAATTCATTTTCCCTTCGTAGGTTAAACAGTCCATTAAAACTATACCATCCCCCTTGCCGGGTTTCATTCCCCTTAAGTTATTGTCCTGCCTCAATTCCTTTAAAACGTTTCTCTCTTTTTTCATGTAAGTTAGCTTTGTATCTTACTTTGTGGAAGTTTTTTCTGACCTCACTTTCCACAATACTTTCAAAGTTTTTTGATTTGAGGGTGTAAGGGAGGATTAAAAATGCTTTTTCCTCCTTAACCCACCTGGCTCTGGACTCCTGTTCTCACTAAAAATGCGTTCAAAGTTAATTTTCCTAGTAAACATTTTATGTCCAGTAGGGTTTTTGTCAAATCACCCTTCCTAGAGGGTATATATTTCAACCCCTTAGAGAAGAGGTTGATGTGTTCTTTCTGTAATGCAACATGGCTGAAGTTGTATATACTAAAGTCTCCTTTTATAAACCTGTATGGGTTTGTAGCAACTTGTTTGAGAGTTTCATTATCCAAATTGGCGCTGGTGATACATACATTGTTCAGTATCTCCCCTCCCCCTTCTTCTTCCCCTCCAAAAACTTTGATGCTGCTGATAGTTCTGATCATTCCTATTTTTTATTATTTCTGATCGTCTTGGTAGGGGAGGGGGATTCTGTTCACCAAAATCATCTAGGCCCCCCATCTGTTGGCCTACCCTAGGCAATTCACTAACTTCATCACCCACATTATTTTCTTTTTCCCAGAACCTCACTCTATTTTTAGGTTCAGGGTAGCTTGTATTATTAACAAATTCTTTAATGTCTCTTTCCAGCTTTTTTATTTTCCTTGCAATCAATTCATTACAGTGTGCTTTTATGTCCCTCTTAATTTCATCATATTTAATTCTTTCTGCTGGAATTGAGTGCATTAAATCATTTATAACATAGTCTTTCAAGACATCAATTTCTTTCACCAAGTCACATTTAATTCTTTCATTTTTATTTATCATACTTTTTAAAATATCTAGTCCGCATTTATTAAAAATT
>NC_056750.1:158753897-158763897 GCF_019279795.1 Protopterus annectens | reverse complement strand
AACACGCATATGGCCGACATGAAAACATTGTTTCTTCACAACATTGAACTCAAAATAAAAAAAATAAAACAATTTTTATTTGTTTTGCTGCAGCAGGGGAGCTGTGCCCTCCTGTATCAATACAGCCCCTGCAACTTAAATATACCAACTCAGAGATTGCACTTATATTGAAGTGAATGGGAATTTTTCCCTACGGCGATCTTCAGGCATATATAGATATAGATATAGATATAGGTTTAGAGAGAGACATATAGAGATAGATAGAGGCAGATACATACCTAGCCATACTCCAGGCCGGGATTATGTGTGTTACACAGTGTGACCTCTGAACCTTTTTCTGTACTGCTGCACTTTGCGCAAATTTGCTAAGACTTTTTAAATAGGTCTTAGATATGCAGCGCAAATCGCAAATGTTTAATTAATATGTGAATGAGGTTAATAATAGTATAACACACACAGAGTCACAGTCTGTAAAACTCAACTTATTACTATCTCACATGCAAAAAAATTGGATATCTCAGGATTAGAGCCCTGAACGCCATCACAGAAGCAAACTGCCTTAACCCTTTGAGCCACAGAAGCTGCTTGACAAAAAAAAGGGATCATTCATTACACAGTCACCTGCATAAATATGTACATTGCTATTACTGAGTTACCTAAAAGATACAATGTTAAGTCCAAATAGTACATTACTGTCCAGATACTGTGTGGCATACTGTGTGGAATGCTCATATTGCATAGATGAGTTACTGTTATGGCAGTTACAAAAGGACACTGCTGTTTTGATGGTGGAAGAACAAAAACCCATGTTCTGATAGAATACACAGTAGTCTGCCTATCATTTAACCTCACTTTCTAACATCTCCCTTGAATGACGTACCAGTAATCTGTTGCAGTAGGACTGCAGGAATATTCCATGCATGAGGCCTACCAATTACAAATGGATACGTGATAATGGAATGGGTGTCTGTAGTCCCATATGGATGTAATTTCTGTCCAAATAGAATCCACAGGTACCACCATGGATCGAATACCATCAGTTTTCTTTGAAAACGCAGCTTTAATGAAAATGAACAAAAAACACATACACTCCAGGCATTAACGTCTCCTGTCTACTACGTTTTTGTTTGCAAGTTACTTCATCAGATGCAGACAGACTTGTCAGCCATTCCTTTTATACTCCCTCTGCTTGGTGAATTGAGTTAATTACCCAGTAAAATAAGAATGTTAATTAGCAATTAATACAGAATGCAATGAATATAAAGTGACTGTGTGCATATACAACCTTTTCTGAATGAGAAGTACATATACCACCATTTAAAACCATGTTACCAAAGTATGTCTGTCTAAAAAGTCATGTTTTAAGTTAAATCCTTCATAAATTAGCATACAATCATATAAAAGCATGGACTTTTAAGTTTTAACACTTATTTAAAATGATTGCATGTTAAGTATAGAAAATGATCTTAATGCTCCCTCTAGTGTCCATTCTATTAATAACACTCTGAACTCTGAACATAAACTTGCTTTGTGAATTGGCATCATCTGTGTACAAATAAATATGATCATACTAAAATTATGTTTAAAACTATTTCCATCATAAAATTTCCAAAATATGTTTTTATAAATACACATATAAATACATAATATAAAAGTTATTATAAAAGTTAAAAAGTCGTACATATTGCAAAAATAAAACCAAACATTTTCTTCTGTTTCAAACCATTATTACAATTTCGCCGCCCTTAAATTTAAGCACAGGGGCAATTGAAATGGGGTCATTAAGTCCAGGAAATTTGTTTGTTTGGAGGGTGATGTGAAAGAAGGCAGGACAAATTTAGGCCTATTCTGGGTATTAGCCTTGACAACCAAGAGAATGTGAACCAAGTTAAGCAGGATACATATGGAAATGCCTTAGTAATAGAGTATAACGGAAGCTCCAGCTTGGTCACGTCTATACTAAACACTGAGTGGAATAGATTTGATGCACTTACAGATCTTGAAAAAATACCTACGAGAGAATTAAAAGTGGTTTTTAGAAATTCATTGAGTTTGAAAAATTTATTAGAGAAAGAAATCAGACAGAATAGTGCAACAAAGAAAAGGAAAGGAACCTTTAGGTGTGACCACTGCTCCCAATGTAGCCATATAATAAATAAGGAAAGCATATTTTTGGAAAGTAGGAACATAACTATTATGAGTAAGGAATATAGTAACTGTGACTCCAGTGGCCTGGTTTATATAGGTATATGTCAGGTTTGCCAAGCATTTTATATTGGCAAGACAGAGTGTAAACTTCGAAGAAGAATATACAAACATATGTATGAAATCCAGATTCAGAAAGACATTAACGCCCTATTTAAGCATAAAAAAAATGCAGTGAAGCTTATTACAAGTTTTTTGTCATTGAGCAGGTAAAATGGATGGAAGGGGTGGTCTATGGGAAGAAGAGTTATGGTGGCAGATCACCCTTCAAGCGAACAAATTTCCTGGACTCAATAACCACATTTCAATTGCTCCTGTGCTTAAATTAAGGGCGGAAAAATTGTAATAACGATTTGAACCAGAAGAAAATGTTTGGTTTGATTTTTGCAATATGTGCATGACTTTTTAACTTTTATAATAACTTTTATATTATGCATTTATATGTGTATTTATACAAAAATATTTTAGAAATTTTATGATGGAAAATAGTTTTAAACATAATTTTAGTATGATCATATTTATTTGTATATAGATGTTGATGCCAATTTACAATGCAATTTTATGTTCAGAGTTCAGTGTTATTAATAGAATGGACACTAGAGGAAGCTTTAAGATCATTTTCTATAATTTACATGCAATCATTTTAAATAAGTCTTAAAACTTTTAAAGTACATGATTTTATATGATTTTAACCTAATGTATGAAGGATTTAACATAAAACATGAATTTTTAGACAGACATACTTAGGTAACATGGTTTTAAATTGTGGTATATGTACCAGACCTCTCAACCAATCGGGGACAAATTTCAACAGAATCAGGGACAAGTCAAGAAAAAATCAGGGACAATCAGGGACTCTTTTAAAATATTAGTGCTATTAACTTGAAACATTAACAGAATCAGAGCATATGAATTAATACACATTTTCTGAAGTAAAAAAAAGTCTATAACTCTTAATTATTGTTATTCATTAAGTGTAATTCACCACCTTTCCTCCAAAAGTCACTAGTTTTAGGAGGGATTAAGTGGGACAGATCTAAAATTTGAGTAAAAATCAGGGACGTCCCTGAAAATCAGGGACAGTTGAGAGGTATGATGTACTTCTCATTCAGAAAAGGTTGTATATGCACACAGTCACGTTATATTCTGTATTAATTGCTAATTAACATTCTTATTTTATTGGGTAATTACCTCAATTTACCAGGTAGAGGGAGTATAAAAGGAATGGTTCACAAGTCTGTCCGCATCTGATTAAATAACTTGCAAACGAAAGCGTAGTAGATAGGAGACATTAATGCCTGGAGTGTATGTGTTTTTTGTTCATTTTCATTAAAGCTGTGTTTTCAAAGAAAACTGATGGTATTTGATCCTTGTTGGTACCTGTGGATTCTGTTTGAAGTGAACTTTGGTGCCTTGGTGAATATTTTACTTTATTCTGTCCAAATAGCCCACTATAGTTACTTGCATAATGTACCAGGTCCATAGCTACAATGACATATCATAATAATCCACTATACTATGTAGGTTATGGACTTACCTTGCAAATGCAGCAGTTGACACAACTGTAGTTCACAGCTGACTCTGTGTGATACAAGCAGTACACAGCCAATACATGAACAGGTATAGGATGTGTAAGTTGCCTGGCATCAATTTTATTATCTGTATGCGAGTAGGAGTAAGGTGTTAGTCCCAAGGTCCCTAGGATGTTAGTCCCTAGGTCCCTAGGATGTCAGTGAATGTCCTATATGTTGTCTCTTAAATAAAGCCAGGGCATACTGAGCATGTCTACATCTGCCTACAGGGACATCAGCAGAGGGGCTTCTCATCTGAGTCCTCCTGTCACTGTCACTGTGGTGACCTAGGCACTGATGGTGTGCTGTGTATCCCTTCCCTTTGATGATCCTGCTGCAGCTGCTTCTGCAGGATCAGATTGTGTAGCATAGTATGTACTGTGAATATCTGTGCACATGTGGCTGGAGTATGCTGCAAGGCTCCACCAGATATGTCGAGACACCAGAACCTTGACTTCAGAAGTCCAACCAGATGCTCTATGGTGTTCCTAGTTTGTGTGTGTGGTCATTATAGCATTCTTCTGTGGGTGTTGGTGAATTTCTGATGGGTGTCATCATCCATGGTTCCAGGGCATAGCCAACATCCTCCAGTAGATGGAACTGTGGGATGTCCCCCCAAGCAAACATCTGGTACAGTTGTGATGTGTGCCAGATATGGGAGTCATGATAACTGCCAGGGTTGCCAGCACACACATTCATGATAATCCCCTAGGCATTGCACATGACTTGGCAGTTGATGGAGTGGCATCTCTTGGTGTTAACGTACATTCTACCCTGCTCGCCAGGTGGTGCCTTGATGTGTACATGAGTGGAATCTAATGTACCCAGCATGTCAGGGTAGTGTGCCACACAGTAGAAGTTTTGCATATTGCTGCCTCTCACCTCAGGGGAAAGGGGGAAAGATATGTGCACACTGGCATGTGGGAGCATAGCATCCAGGAATTGGTGGAGTATTCTGGATACAGATGCCTGTGAGACTGCTATCATGTCCCCAGTTGGTATTTGAAAAGTACCAGTAGTGAGTATCCTAAGGGCCACACATACCTTAGTTTCCACTGTGATGGGTTCCCCTCTGTTAGCTCTGGCTTTGAGTTAAGGGTAGCAGAGCTCACTGAGTTCTTGTAATATGTCCCTGTCCACCCTGTAGAACACTACAATCTCCAGTTCATGTAACTCCTGGAAGGTTACCCTTGGCCTGAACACTCTTCTCTTCCTCGGCCTAGGCCTATTGTCAGCAGCACCAGCAGCATTGACTTCAGCATCTAGCACATACATATATAGAATAGCTGCAGCAGCCCCTAGCATTATCTCAGTTAAAATTTCCGAGTCTCTACTCCAGTGGTTCAGAGTAATGAGGGAAAATCAGAATGTAGGGTCTATGCATATTCTATAGGTTCACCATGTGGGATTGGTTAATTATGATGCAGTTCACCTGCTTAGGATATAACTGACATTATTTAAAGGCCTTACATTATTGTACAATGCAGTGCTATGTGCAGTGTTGTGCAGCATAGTTTATACAAAGATATATATTATTAATTAAATATATCCGGTTTTCATTAATAGCTGGCTATGTCATGACTGTGACATGGGTGGTCTGGTCCCATGTACACACTAAGCTATGCCCAAACCATTTGCAGCATGCAGTTCACTGTCCAAACATGAGCACTGAGCATGAAAATATCCTAAAAGTAACATGACACCCCCTCTGATGTCATCCACATCCAATGGGAATATAAACACCATGTAGGAGCCTACATAAAGTGGATATGCGGACACAGTTTCTCCCTTTAGTGATTCAACAAACCCAGGGTATTTAACCTTCATCTGCATAATATTTGTGCTGAAAGCCTGGAAACTGCATGGTTCATAGCCATGTAAGCTGGGTAACAGCACAAACTCACCACTGTACAGGCCCAACCCAAGGTCTTACCATATATTTGTCTGAAGTACATTCTAAGTGTTATCTTGCAAATTTTTTTATCTTTATGTTAAGCATGTTAGTGCAATTTGACCCATAGTGCAAACATGTGGAAATTTAAAAAGTAATAAACTTATTAAACTCACATAATCTCTGCTGTTTACAGACATGCACAGTGTATGTTTGCACATTTATGTGTGTGATATTACCTTTTCAGGAGAATTATGTCCATATTTGTCGACTTTTACATCCCCTTCTTCCAATGTAGACTGCTGTACATGGAACATTTCTGCATACACTACTGACATGGACACTCACCTGGATTCATTAAACTCCATGCAGGAATAGTGCTATTCCTGCACAGAGCAGATTGTGCCCATGTAGAACAGCAGCCTGCCTTGCATATTAATGAAGGCATGCTGCTGTATTCTTCACACGGACATGATCCGTGTACAAGCACAGGGGGTGTGTCCAAGCATCGCTTGCACAGTACACAAGTCCCTGCACTCTAGAATTACTGTATGGCAATTCTAAAGCAAATAACAGTGTCTGGAGACACTGTTTTCACAAGATAACCATGTCCATGGACAAAAGACAGAAGCAGAGCACCCCACAACATAGCTCTCAACTGCCCAGATATCCACAGAATGCCCAGAGTTTACCCTCATATGTTTGGCCTTTCCCTCATAAAATATGCTCTCATCTGACAAATCATTGTGATGACCTAAGGATTGAAGTCACTAAATAGTGACATACATTTGAGTTGCATAACTTATATCCTTCAGAAATGTATGTTAACATAAATTGATTTATACTAGCAGCTTTCCAAGTCTATAAGAGTAATGTTACAGTTTTTTTTTCCTCCCCAATAAAGTTTAAGTGTAGCTGAGTGGGTGTTTACATCACACAGCTATGCATAGCACTGGTTAAACATTAGAAGGAGCTAAATAGAACTATACAGCCAAAATAGTCAAAAGGAAATAGTGTAGTGGTTACAGCTGTTGTGTTGTATGTAGTCATTCATGGGTCAAGCCCCAATGCTGGCCATTAATTTTTATTTGTGAAAACAGTACTAAAAGTATATTTTACTAGAAATAGGTAGTGCATAATATATATTTATTAACCAGGGTAGTGTAGCAGGTCCAAATGCGAGGTGTCAGTGTAGTACAGATGTGAAACCCCCATGTAAACCCAAGCGTCCCATACACTATAGCTCCAAAAGAAATTAATGTAATGAAAGCACATAAAATGATAATAATAATAATAATAATAATAATAATAATAATAATAAAAGTATTAATAATAATTAATAATAATAATGATAATAATAATAATAATAATAATAATAATGATAGTCCATAAAAATGAAAGCTAAACAATGCTAAATTGTGCTCAGCTATGCTTAGCCAGAGTAAGCATTGCTGAAATTTGTATGCTTAGCAATAATCAGCGTAGGTAAGTGGATTTGCGCACAGGTAAGCAGTGCTTAGCATCTACCCCTTTAAGAACATTTTATCTTTGCTAAATGGGTTTGCCCAATGCTTAGCTTAGCTCAGCCTATTCAAATCCATCCAATCATGGCAAAGGGTGGGAAATCAGCCCTATTTAAACCTCACAGGCAGGAATATAGCTCATAAACAGTTGTAGCTCCCCACTGCAGGCACTATGGCTGGTGTTGGTGAAGGTGTGCACTTTTGGGCACAGCACTGAGGCATTCAGGAGTCCAGGGTCATGATTGGACCCCTAGTAGAAAACCATGAAGGGAGACTGCTGCAGGACCAGTACCAGGGCTCCCAATACAAACAGAAGCCTGGGACCATCTCACATGCGATCTCACCAGTGCCACTGGCATCCCTCAGACTGGTGAGCAGGTCCAGCACCATTTTGCTGACCTGAAGCATAGGAAGAGGGAGCTCTTGGACTAGTGGATGCAAGATGCCTGGGCAGGGAATGTCCCAGACATATGTAAGTATCAGTATCAATAAGTGTTTTCCAAAGTCCAGCCTGTGTATGTGATGGATATGTATGCATAAATGTTTCTCTATCTCCTGTACAGTTGCAGATGAGAGGGCCACGAACTTGGATGCCCATGCCAGCAGGCTGCTAAGGCTGCATTGCGAGGCTTTTGTGTACAAATGCAGCTTGTAGTATTCAGGGCAACTAAATAGAAAGGAGTAAAATTGGGTATGGCTTATGCTGAATAAATGAGACATTAGCAGAGTAATAGTGATGTACAGGGTATATATAAATAAAAGTGTCAGTACCTGTCAATAAAAGTCAAAATCCCAGACTGGTTGTGTTTACTTTGGTATGTGTTGTTATGAACTGAAATGTGTACAGTTTCTGCAAAGAAACTATAGCTCTGAAAGCATTAAATAATCAAGGCTCATCTGACAAAGATTGTGGAGTTGTCAAACAGGAGATAACTGTATGAAATGTTCCATACACCAATATCTGAGACCTGAATAGTAATGTTGTGTTAACCAATGTTTTCCAGACTGTGCTATGTCAAAGTATGAATACACAGTATAAGAACTATCTGCCATGTATGAATGTCAGAATCACAATGTCAGATTATACAACCAAGAGAGTATTAGGCAGAAAACAGTCAGACAACAGGCAGCAATTTCTTAGTAGCTCATTCTGATAAAACACAAACTTTGTTCTATTTTATGCACAAACAGTCACGGTTTGACTCCCAGGAGTGGTACTAAGCTGTATGCATATTTTCACCCATGAATATGTGAATATGTGTAGAAACAGTCAGGTAGTGTTAACAGAAATGTCCTCCACAGATCTGCTAGGTAAGAAATGGCATATCTTAGCTGTAAGAAGGCTGTACTTATACACTGTTTACAACACCCACTCTCCAACCCAAAGCTGCAAATGACAGCAAGATAAGTACATAAACCAAGTAGTCTCCTCCAAGCAATGTCCTCAAGTATTACTCTGTCACAGCTAGTGGTCAATGCCACCCATACTCAGGGTGACTGATAGAAGTCAAGGCAGAGTATGGCAGTAGCGCACACACATGCACACACACACACACACACACACACACACACACACACACACACACACACACACACACACACACACACACACACACACACACACACACACACACACACACACACACACACACAAACACTCACTATGAGTGCACATATGTAACCTTGACAATGTGAATATGGGTAGAAACAGTCAGGTATCGTTAACAGAAATTTCCTTCACAGGTCTGCCAGGTAAGAAAATGTATAAATTACCTCTAAGAATGCTGTACTTACACACTGTGCAAACATACCAATGTCCAACCCAAGGCCATAGGTTGATGTAAAGTGAGGTAATACCCGGAGAGTAATACTTATAGCAATAATCATTAAGGTTGTGAGCAAGTGAAGCCTATACAGTTGTTAATTGACATTTCTCTCTCTCTCCCCCACCCTATCTGCACCAATAATCTAAACACATAGATCAATGTGTATGATTTTCACCAAACCTACTGTTGGGACATGTGTCCTATTGTTCTACAAATATTTAAACATTTGACTATTAATGTTCCCTGTTCAAATACTATCATTGGTGGCCTGTTGCTATCAATGTAACCTGCATGCCATGATAATGTTGACTGTGGTTCCATATATGCATGTGTTCTATATGCTATGCAACAATTCCAAATCTGTTGTTTTGGGTTAATGGGAATACCTATGCATGCTGTTATAACTGATCTTGGAATGTGTTTTTTATGACTAACCAACATATTTTATAAAACTGCAACACTATAGCACATCTGGGAAGGCTGATCCCAGCAGATCCACCTGTCCTGCCTCAACTGGCCCTGGCAATAGACCCCAGCACATCTAGGACCCAACCTGGGACCTCCTCATCCACTGGTCTTGCACCACCTTTGAGTGAAACCACCTCAGGGGTTGGGGCCCACCCCCCTGGGAGTGGGTGCAGACAGGACACTTTCACCCAAAGTCAGTTCAGGGGATTCGTGCATAGCAAGCTTCAAAAGGAGTTTGGAGATCTGCTATGCCAGGTTGAGGGCCACATGGTGCATCTTGAGGGTCAGCCTGCCCTCCTGCTCAGTCCCCAACACAGCCATCTTTAGGGCCATGAAGGTGCAGTGGTGTGACTGCCCATGGATGGGGACCTCAGTCCTACTGTATCCATCAGGGGCTGGTGGACATCTGGTTCCCAACCACCCTCCCCTGCCCAAGGTGTTTAGCCCCCACATGTGTCATATACTGCCCCTGTATGCTGTCTTTGTCTTCCTACCCAAACTACCTCCCCAGATATA
>NC_056750.1:158636397-158751397 GCF_019279795.1 Protopterus annectens | reverse complement strand
ATGTGAAACCACCCATGTGTACACAGGTGTCCCATACAGTACAGTCACACCCTTGCTACTGTAATGACAGCACATACAGGCATGTTATGTAAAGGAAATAATATACACTTGCCCTGCAACAAAATAAACAGGCCTTGCAGGTCTTGAACACAGGTACCTGTGCACAATAGGTACAACACTTGATTACTAAGCCATCTGGGTTGCAGGATGTTATGCTGTTTCTTCACACATACCATGCAGTACAGTCAGTTTACCATATGAAATGAACACTGTGGAATCAGTAATGATTCAAATGATATATGTCCATATATATATATATATATATATATATATGTATATATATATATATATATATATATATATATATATGTGTGTGTGTGTGTGTGTGTGTGCATAAATCTTTAAATAACAATGGTTCTAAGTGTTCTATCAAACTGAGAAACAGACCTTTTCCATAAAAGTACCTTGTAATCCACTACCATCTCTATGGTAAAATGTATGAAAATTTACAGCTATAGACCTGTTGCCCTTCTAATTAGTAACATCTCTCTCATGTTCTAACAGCCTAATATTAAATCATGTCTTACTATTCCACACACCAACCTCTTGCCTGTACAGGGTCCACATGTTGTCCAGCCTTTGCACTCATATGAATGTTCCCTACCCCACAACATGTGTGAGATTCCACATCACTGGGATGATAGCAGGAATGCCAGCACTTAATAACGATAAACCATACCGATCAACCTCTTATTGCATGACTTCTGGACAAAGCCTGGCATATAAGTGGAGGACAGAGGCCCAAACACAGGGTCATATTTGAAATATTGCTGTTGTACACTGAGAAAGTTGCTGGTGTTACAGGGTTGGTTGTGACATATATTTTCTGAGGGATATGAATTCGGAAACACAAATGTATGTTGCCATTTACTGATAGCAATCAGCAGAGTATGCCACTGATTTGCCAGGGGCAACACCTGTCTGGGGAACAGACCAAACATAACAGGCAAACCTCTGGCCATTATGGGGATAGAGCTACACAGACACATAACTTTGTCAGACTGAAATCCGTGCAGAACTAGCATGTACACACAAATAAATCTGTACAGAACTAGCATGTACACACAAACCCTGTAAAGCTAGTATTCAAACTATATAACAGCAATACTCACATTCTATCCTTAAGTCTGAAACCTTTTCCGCCATTTAGTTGGCCTGTCTCCACAAGTCTTGTTGCAAGAGTGATTACCACCTACTGTATGTAACACTCTGTAGCTCACACACCTCCAGGATATCTTCCTCACAGGCAAGGTAAAGGGACAGTGCCCACATGAACTACTCAATTATAGTAGTGTGTTGCCATGATATTGGGTATTGGAAGAAGTACACAGCTGCTCTGCCTACAATTAGCAAGTGAAGAACACCAGTTAGTGCACAGGCCATCACCTGGTTAAGAACATTACCTGCAAAAGGCAATCTGCCGCCTATTCAAACCATCTGTTTACCAGTACTTGACAGTGAGCATACAAAAATAACTCAAGCAACATATTGATATAACCCACTGTACCATAAAAAAGGTATGTGAAACAAGTAAGCATGTAATTGAATGTAGTATGTTTTTTTCTAATAATGGGAAATAGGAGTTTGAAAGAATTATGTCTCAACAAGACTTGCTGTAGTGATGTCCTGCTGAACAGCACATATGGAAATAGCATCTGGCTCTCTCTCTCTCTGCTGTGACATAGAACACAGCTCAGGACCCTTACTCACCCCAGGAAAGGACACTTCACATATGACAAGCAATGGAGTGTCTGTCAAACACTACTCACTCTGCCACTGCTAGGCCAGCTACAGGGATATTGCACATATCCATATGTTAGCTGTGAATATGAGTATGATATGTTTGCCATGTAAATCTACGGGAACTATATAGAGCATGTGCATATTAAGTACTGTTGTAGAACTGTGTTGAACTGCATGTAATATAGTGTATCCATACCATTCAACTGTACACCACTGGACAATAAGCACAGTTGTGCCTGATATCTGTAGTCACTTACACATGTAGTCATATTATGTCAGCCAAACCATTGGCAAGTCTGTAAGCAATGACAGTGTAACATAATAGCCTAGTTATGACTGTTGGACATCATCCATAGGTAACACTGTAATGTCAAAGCCTACTGTGCAATCAACTTAATTGTGTATGTTTTAGCTATATTAATGCAGTATATTGATGTGCCTTTGCCACCCATGTATGTGTGCCATTGTCCAGAAGTCCTGCTATAACAGGTTGGGAGGCACATGTATGTATGCATATGTTCAGCTGGAAGGCACAAAACAAATAACATGGGTTGCAAGCAGTCAAGTAAATAGGTTGTGCATGTTGTACATGTGTGCAATATCAGTTTCAGTGCATACAGCAGACATAAATGTATACAACTACTGCTTGCTGCATTGCCCTGAAACTGTTATGGGTACTAGAAAAGGCATGATTATCAGGTTGTGATCAGAGAAGTGTCCAACTGTGTCATGACCCTCTGTCCATGCTTACCACTAACAGCTATATGAACACCTATATACAATGGATATCAAAAGTGTACACACCCCTGTTGAAATGCCAGGTTTGTTTGCTGTATGAAAATGAAACCACAGATACTCATTTTAAAATGTTTCCAACCTTGAATGTGACCCATAACCTGTACAATTCTATCTGAAAACAAAGAAATCTGGTAGGGGAGACAATGTAAACATGACATATGTACTATATTATGGTTGCATACATGTACACACACATAGAGTAATACCTTGTAGATGCACCTCTTGCTGTAAGCACAGCATTTTGTATTCTTGGGTACACACAAGCCATCAATTAAAGAGGCTCTAATTACCCAGAAATAATATGCAGCTGTACTACTAGGATTTATTTGACCTTCACCCAGTTGCCTGCTAAACCAAAAGCCATGTTTTGCAGAGAGCTTACAAAGCATCAACGGGATCTCATTGTGGAAAGGTATCAGTCAGGAGAAGAGTAGAAAAACAGTCCACAACACTGGATATACCATTGAATATAGTGCAGATAGTCATCAAACAGTGGGGAACATATGGGATAACAGTGATGCTGATAACAGCTGGACGTCCATCCAAAAGGGATGAAACGACAAGATGACAACTGGCCATGGAGGCTGAACATGGACCTACAGCAACACTGAAGGAGCTACAGGAACATCTGGAAAGTCCCGGGTGTGTACCACATGTGTCAACAATCTTCTGTATTCCTCATATGTCTGGTCTATGGGCCAGGGTAGCAAGATGGAAGTCTTTTCACACAGAAAAACATCCAGGGCCAGACTAACATTGGCAAGCACTACATCAAATCCCCACAAAGCATGTTGGAAAATGTGTGATGGTCTGAGGGAACCAATGTTGAACCTTTGGCACACAATTCCAAAAGGTGTTTCTGGTCGAAACCAACAATTTGCATCACAAAAAGAACACCATCCCCTCATTGAAGCATGGTGGTGGCAGCATCATGCTTTGGAGTTGCTTTTCTTAAGCTGGAACTTGACCTTTAGTTAAGGTGGTGGGAATTATGAACACTTCCAAATAACAATCGTCCTTGTCCTAAAACCTATAGTCATCTACTAGAAAGCTGAAGACAAAGAAGGATCTTACCTCTCAACAAGACAATGACCTCAAACATTCATCCCAATCAACAAAGGAATGGCATCACAAGATGTAAAGTACAGTTTGGGCATGTGCATGCCAGTGCCCAGACCTACATCCAAGAGTACATCTGTGCGTTGTCCTGACTAGGGCTGTCCACAAGAGATGCCCTCACAAATTGAAAAATTTGTAGCACTGTGGCAAGGAAGGTGGGGAACTATTTACAAGTAAAGATGTGCCATGATGTTAGACTCCAATCCAAGATGAATGAATGCTGCAATCATTTCAACAGGTGATTACACAACGTATCAGTTTAATGGTGTGCACACTCATTCAGCCGATTTATTGTACCAATGTTTATTTGTATATGTTTGAACAGAACACATTACTATGTTGTCAATTCAATTGCACAGGCTATAGGTCACATTAAAGGTGGGAATTTTATTGAAATGAGTTATTGTGGTGTCATGTTACAATTGCACAAATACCAGGCATTGTAACAGGGGTGTGTACACTTTACATCCACTGTAGCTGTATGGACTCAGCAGTAGCATTCCTCTAAAACCAGCCTCCACCAAGGTAGAGTGATCCCCTTTGGTGGACAGTAGCAACACACAAGCCAAATAATAGGTTGCTATATTGACTGCACACAGACACATAGGTGCAGGCAACAACATGGAAGCAAGTCTGCTTCTATCTGAACAAGCATGTAAGGTCATAGGTGACTCCCTGTGGTTGTTGGTATTATAGTGTTATGCAGTTCACGTACACACCACAGAGCTTATAGGTTGTAGAGTGTCCCAAGGTACCTATATAGTGAATAACATCTACAGCACTTGTAAGGTATGGCAATGATAGTTGTACTGGGTGAGATGGGCCACCAACTACTTTCACCCACATGTTTACACACTCACAAACACTCTCAGACACACTAATGCACACACACACACACACACACACACACACACACACACACACACACACACACACACACACGCACACACTTGACAGTCCTGAGATCCATGGTTTCAAAGATTCCTAGGTGTGTACGTGGCAAATGGCCATGGAGGATTTACAAGGCTTGCCCATGAGAATACACTGGCATCATGCCACCTGACGATACTCCTCAGTGTGTCTACTGAGTATAGTCACTGTAGTGATCCCCTGGGTGGGTATTCTATTCCCAATCCACTCCTCCTGATTTCTCTTGAAGAGAGCCAGTGATGTGCTTGGCTTGACATGTGTGTGGCATTTATTCCATGGCTGTGGCCAGTCACTGGGTTGTGAACCTGTCCCTCCAGCATGTCCAATTGATTGTGAGGATGGGGTTGAGGTATCTGGAGCATGTTGCATGGACAGATTGGTGTCTTTGGATGTAGCATTCCTGACAGGGTTGGGTCACACATGGTTGTGTATGTCAGACAGAGATCCCACTGTCAACCTGTGTTCTCAGTTCCATTATACCAACATTAGTGTTCAGTGGACTACCATCAATGTATTACTTTAGGGGAACCATGTCGTATCCAAGGGGGATGGCGGCACATCCTCTGGCATTGAGCTTATGTCGATGGTTCTGACAACAATCATAGGTCTCAGAGAGCCCTTTGTGTAGGATGTCAACCTCGTGTGGGGGGATAATAAAAGCACCCACCTTGTATTCATCTGCAAACATTGTTAGCCAGGGTACCTTTGTATTGGCCTAGTCCTCAGAGGTGTGGATCCCAGTTTTGAGGGAACCCAGGTCCACAACCTGTGGGACTCCACTCTTGACTGTTCAGCAGTCTGAGATGGAGTCCATTGCTTTGCCACTGTGGGTTCTATCTGTAAGCCGGTTTGCAGGCCACCTACTGAAGTAGGCATGGCTGCCTACCTGACTGTGTCTATGTATGATTCCTGAGTGGGGAGTGATATCCAAGGATTAGATGGTCAGCCGATCTTGTTATCTGGACCATACTGGCAACTGTGGGGCTTGTAATATGGACACTGGGATATGTACTGGGTAGGCAACACACACACACACACACACACACACACACACACACACACACACACACACACACACACACACACACACACTTGCCCAGACTGAGATTAGAACCCCTACTTATCTATGTATTTCTACTACAGTTTTACACATTTATCACACACGCCACAGAGCTTATAGGGTGAAGGATGTCCAAAGGTACTTCTAAGGTGAGGACCATCACCAGCCCTTGCAAAGTATGGCAATAGGTGATGTACTGGGTGAGAGAGGCCACAAAATACTTTAAACTACACATATTCATACTCGCACACACACACACACACACACACACACACACACACACACACACACACACACACACGCACACACACACATTTACCAGGACTGGGATTAGAACTCATACCTAACTAGTTATTTCTACTATAGTGTTATGCAGTTATCACATGAGCCACAGAGCTTATGGGGCTGAAACCTGACAGAAGACACTTCTAAGGTGATTGATATCTGCAGGACTGCTAAAGTAGGGAAAGGGGAAGTGTACTGGGTTTGAATGCACCCAAAAGCTTTTAGTTGTAAACACACACACACACTTTTACATCTGCCAAGACTGAGCTTGGAACTCCTACCTAACTAGTTATTTCTACTATATTGTTATGCAGTTATCCTACATGCCACAGGGCTTATGGGGTTGAGGCCTGACAAAAGTGACTTCTATGGTGACAGACATCTTCAGGGCTGCTAATGTAGGGCAATGGGAAGTGCGCTGGGTGGGGAAGACGTGTTCATTCCTAAATCCTACTGACATTTGAGAAGGCCTGTTCATTCCTAGATCCTACTGACATTTCTCTAAGTGTATGAGCATGCCCAGTGTGACCTTCTATAGTACATGTGGGACTCCATTCCAGGGATTGTTGTCCTCCAGTCCAGTTTGTTTTGTGCTACAGCCATACCTCTCAACCTTTTGGTGCAGGATATCTAGATATAGTGTATCAAAATGGGGGGACAGTGGGCCATATAGTGATTGTGACAATTTCTGTCAGTAATGTATGGGTTGCTAGGGTTACAGGGCTTGTTTTAGCAGACATCAGATATATATGCCATTTGACACTGTCATGTATTGTTTCAGTACCTCATGACATACCTCCTAAGATCTTCACAGTGATTTACCAGAGAAATACAGGATAGATCATGCACACACCAGTATTATGGGCCAAATGCTATGTATTCTTGCACAATCCAGCCTGTTGAGAGGTGCACCTATAAGCAATTGACTCCTTATGCTGTGGAAATGATCCTGCACCTTGGTGATATATAACAATGGTGGAATCTCTGTGCATTTCTGTTCTGGCCTGGTCTGATTTCCAGTCCACAGTTGAGTAATATAAGTCAGACAGGATCAGGGTGACAGGCAGACTCTGGATAGATTTGTAGGGGATAAGATATGTGGGTGTGTCCTGGGTCAGTTATGTTTGCCTATAGCTGCAAGTACTTTGCACTGGGTTCTCCTCAATGGTTGACTGCACTTGGAGGGTCTTGTGTGTGTAAGACTGTTTGACCAGCCTGGAGGTGTTGGTTTGTCACACATATATGTATGGAACACCTCATTTTGCTTGGATGGCCTCATGTTGGAATCAGGATGTTGCATAGGATGAGTGATCAGGGAAGGGTGTGTTACTCCCCATGGCTGTGGACCAGGGTTCTGTGGGTGCAGACATGGCACCATCTTCCAGGGTTAGGACTGCCTGCAGTGATTTCATTCCCATGTTTAGACTCCTAGCCCTGCCTGTCAACTGTACAGAGTATTACAGAATGTCCACATCCATGACTCATATAACTTGTTGGTCACCCAAACAAGTGTGGTTTTCAAGCAAAAGTGTTTTGCAAGCCACTCAGGTTTGAAGTCAGATATTACTAAGACTTGACATTGCAGTTTCAGACTTCATACCCATCAGACATTCCATGCTGATACCAATCATTCCATCAACTTTATAACATTATTAGGGAAGTATTTCAAATGTGTACTTCTCTTTGAACCTTCTTCACTACATTATTCATGGCTTTGTCCAGATTTCTGGTTCTCTGAAGCTGTCAGGTTTGCTCCTAGCAGTTATCAGCATGGCCTTTCTTTGCATTTTGTGGACTGCATTATGTTGGTGTTATGGACCCTATGACACTCCCTAACAGGGCATTGTGGGTGAGGCATAGGCATTTGCCAGAGGCCTGTAGGCCAGGTGTGACAGATGCAGGCCATCTGTAGCAAAGCAGTGCATTCTGATGATCATATCTTCCCAGACTGACAGCAATAGACACCCCTGGGATGGCACCAGTAAGTTGACTGGGTGTTACTGACAATAGCTTTCTGTTAGCATTGCACCATCACTCTGGATGATGGCTGCATGCTGCTTAAGGCTAGGCACATGTTACTGCATTTCTATAGGACTATGGGGAAGTGACACACCTGTACACAATACACATCTGCACAGACTGTGTTGATATTTGCTTAACTTTTTTGCCCCATTTAGCATAGTTGTGTGCCTTATCTTTCAGACTATAGGCATAACAGTATCAACCACAGGTCAGATTGGTCTGGCATAGACATTTGTAGTTTCAGACTTCTTACCTTTCAAAGCCATACTGCCACTGACAGACCTGCTATGATATCACTGTGTAAATGTCTGTGGGGGGGATTTCATGGATGATGCCATGTGGGGGGCTTTGTTAGGCATTTCTGTATGGTTTTCTACAGCTAATCTGTTGGGTGAGGCTGGTGGTGGGTATGGGACCCCCACTTTGACATCCATGCATGTGACCTATGACCCCCCAATTATTTGGCTCACCACATATACTGCAGAGGTATTTGTCAACTAGGGTGGTACTGCATGGTGTGGGTTACCCAGTACTGGGGATATGCTTCCTGCTGTCCCACAGAGCTGTCAGTTGGCTGATGCCAGTTAGCCACCCCATTCCCTTGCATGCTTGATCAATACCATAGATATGCTACCAGAAAGTTCCACTCCATTCATTTATTTTGTTATGGAGACTGGCTTACCTTATGCCTGAGGCTGTTGTGAGGATGGTGCTTCAGGGCTGACTATATCGTATACACGCAATACATTGCCTATACATGGTGAGGTATAGGTGGTGTGATGTTTGTCATCCATTTTACTGTGTGTGTGAGTCAGAGAGAGAGAGATCAGTCCCTGAGGCCCTACAGTGTCAGTGTATGTACTATTTGTTGCCATTTACCAAGGCCAGTGCATACTGGGCAGGGCTCCGTCTGCCTACTGGTGCAGGCTCAGGATGTTCCTCCTTTGAGTTTCATTGTGCCTGTGTGGACCTTGGCAATTGTGGGGGGCTGTGTGGCCCTTCCCCATTTTCTTCCTGCTGCAGCTGTTTCCACAGGATCATATTGTATATCATGGCACATACTATGAACATGTGTGCACATGTGGCTGGACAGTACTGCAAGGCTCCACTGGATATATCAAGGCAGTGGAACCGTGACTTGAGCATCAGAAACATATGCTCTATAATGATCCTGGTTTGTACGTGTGCCTCATTATGGTGTTCTTTTGTGGGTGTGTGTGCATTTCTGATGTGTGTCATCATCCATGGCTCCAGTGCACAGCCAGCATCCCCACCAGCTGGCCAT
This sequence comes from Protopterus annectens, assembly GCF_019279795.1. Lineage (NCBI taxonomy): Eukaryota > Metazoa > Chordata > Ceratodontiformes > Protopteridae > Protopterus > Protopterus annectens. The sequence continues at coordinate 158,742,095 of NC_056750.1, read as the reverse complement.
ATGAGATGTCCCCACTGGCATACACCTGGTACAGCTGTGACGAATGCCAGATGTGGGAGTCATGATAGTTTCCAGGGCTGCCAGCACACACGTTCATGATAATGCCCTGAGCATTGCACACAACCTGGCACTTGATGGAGGGGAAGCCCTTGCGGTTTATGTAGACCCTGCCCCGTTCACCGGGTGGTACTTTGTTGTGGATATGCATGCAGTCTATGGCACCTAGTACTTCTGGGTAGTCTGCTACATGGTGGAAGAGACACATATTGCTGGTCCTCTCCTCACGGGTGCTGGGGGAAATAAATATGCTCAGCAGCATGTTGTCGTGTGGCATCCAGGAACTGGTAGAGTATCCTGGATGCAGATGCCTGTGAGACCCCCCTGATATCCCTAGTTGGTCTTTGGAAAGTACCTCTAGCTAGTATTCTTAAGGCTACACATACTTTGGTATCCACTGGGATAGGTTCCCCTCTGTTGGTTCTGGCTCTGAGGCGAGGTTGGCACAGTTCACCAAGTTGCTGAATTATATCCCTGTCCACCCTGTATCACTCTAAAATCTCCAGCTCATGTAGCCCCTAGTAGGTTACCCTGAGTCTGAATACATTTCTCCTCCTCCTTGGTTTGAGTTGGTTGTCAACATTTTCCTCCTCAACACCTTCAGTATCTAGCACATATTGATGGATCAGAGCAACAGCAGCCCCCAACATGTTTTGATAAATTTGTCAGTTTAAAATTCCTCCGAATGTGTACATCAGTGGTATAGAGTTTGTGGGGAAAAAACAGACTGAAAGGCATTTGCATAGTTTATAGTTGTGTGCTGGGCTGTTGCATGTATAATTGGCTGATTCTGATACATTCCATCTGCCAGCTGTGATAGTTCTCCTTGATTGCCTTCCTTCTGCTGTTTCCCCTTTCCATTTCCTCCCCGTTTAAGCCCCAAGGCATGCCGCTCATACTCAGTGCTCACAGTTCTTCTATCTCCTGTGTTTTTTTTTTAAGCCCAGTAAGTGCCATGCACACACGTTTAGCTAAAGTAAACACTTTTAAGCAGAATTGGCCCTCCTAGATGCGAACACACTCTGCATTTCATGGAGTATGGGAATAAAGCCTCAGACACACCCTCTGCCTTGTGCTTAGCTAAGGGCAAATACGGGCCACTGAGCTCCAGTGTGCTTACAGCAATCATGACACACCCCCTTTTCATGTTAGCTGCTCCTCCTGTCTACACCATGGTGTTAGAGCACCTACACGGTTAGGTGCAGTCTGACACTAAGAAGAAATTTGTGATTCAGTATTAATCACCTCACTTGCATACACCACTGCCTTACTCCTGAGTTATAACAATTACACTGGGCCTTTCCCCTTAGCAACCATTATTCCCTGGTATTGTTTTCATTCTGCATGCCATTGACTATAATGGCAAAATGCAGATTTCTCTCAAAATTGATTTTTCCCCTTTCTTTTGTTATTTTCGGCATGATTCCATTTGCGCGCCACTGCCCTATGCTTAAATGGCTGAGATCGGCCAAAAAAAGTTGTATTTTACAAAATTTAAACTATCTTTCATGCCAATGGCCATATATTTGGCCATTGGCATGCCTAATGGATGGAATACATGCTTTATTTGAGGCTGTCATGCCTCCGTTTTCTTATTTGCAGAAATGTATTCAGCTAGTAACTGAATACATTTCTGCAGGTTACATTATTCCTGCACGGACACCTGCCTGCTTGCTGAATCATTAATTTACCTCATTTGCATGGTTTTCACCAGCAAATGAGGTAATTAGCATAAGGCAATGGTGTCCATGTAGGAATAGTGTAGGAGCGCTCGTGCATGTCCCAGGAGCACTTTGCTGAATCGCTCAGCGGACATATTGCCTGCAGTAGCAACTGCACTATTCCTTCACTCGATGTAGGGTTTAATGAATCCAAGGGACTCTGTCTACAAAGATGCATTATGGCTTGTTGGATTACTCCACCTTGCTAATTTGCATGAAATTCAGCTACTTAAGCCAAAATTTGCATTGCATGGAAGTTTCTCTATTTGCTTGCGTTTATGTGTCGCTAAATGGGATTTACTGAATCTAAAACTGTTTGCGCCATGTATGCATCAGGGCACCATGTGCACACAGTACAAAATTTCATGTTAGCTTTATTGAATTTCCCTAATTCTTTAACCTCTGTGTAGCAACACTATTTTCAAGCATGTGCATGTTTTATAGCTTAGTTATACTGCAAAATGGACTCCTGTTTTTATTGAGAAATTCTGTGAAGTGCTTGCCTCAGAATCTTGGAAACATATACTGTTTTAAGATGTTGATTTCATATATGATATAAAGCATTAGGTATAGTAAAAGGATTAATATTAAATGTTACAAGTACAGTTACATCTGCGAGATGCAGTAATGTCTTACATAGTACATAACACTGATAGCTGTTTTCTGAATTCACCTGATATAACCAGAAATATCCCTGACTAAGTATATATTTTTAGGATAGTTTTAAAGCAAAACAATAAAAAATGTAAGAGTTATAAGAAATAAACATGATCTCATGTAAGATTCAGAATTTACTATTTGTTTAATTGTTTAAAAAGCATTGAAATAGTGTATCTCTTTAATTGTTTTATCATACAGCTCCACCAGTTACTGTACCGCCCAGCACAGACAGTTCTATAGCACTACAGACAACATATGGAAACTTAGAGACTAGTACCTTTCAGAGTGATTATGGTTCATCAACAAGCAATCTATGTGTTGTTACAAGGTATGATTCTATTTCAGGAAAACTTATTATTTTCAAATGTGATAACTTGGTTATTTAATGACAGAACTCACTTCACAGCTCAAATTGAGAAGAACTCAGGACTGCAAAGACAATGCAGTGCACATGATGCTATATAGCATATGCTTTAAAGGGGAAAGGTTTCTGTGTAGCACAGTAAAGAAAGGGTGATCCATACAAGCAACACTATGGAACACTCATAACCAAACCTACATATTAGTTGTTGATATAACAAGCTATATTAGTAATGCCTGTAGGAACAAAGTGCCGCCTATTAACATGAAGTTTCCATAACCAGACCATATTGGCAGTGCCAAGAGTAATTTAATGCCATCGAACTCCATTTGTTCTACTACTGGGATGGATTATAAATGTGTGCATTTCATTCCATGTGTAACAGGGGAAAGCCTACCTAATCAATGGTAAATCATGACACAGTAATTACTACTTAGGACTTTGCCTATAACAAAATGTTCCACCACATATGTTTGGTTAATAAAACACTGCCAGGTTTGTTTTCAGTCAGGTATTCTGTAGATGTACATTATATCATTCTAGGAGACTCGCACATTTTCCATATGAGGGAGTCCATGTCTTACCATATATATCTATGTAACACTACAGCAAAGCTGTTGGTATTAATGTAGAACACAACAGCACTAAATTTTTTGGTGACCCTCAGATAATTGTTTCAGTAACAGGTAGCCCTCTGGCATCCTCTGGCCAAATAAAACATCAGAAAGTAGTTTTGAACACAATCAGAATATTGAATGATTAGCAAGATGACAGTCAAGCATGTCAAATTAAAGACTTTAAACCTGGTGCTACTGCATTGTAAGACAATGAGGTGTTTAGACGATGAAACTCAATAGTGTGACCAGGTAACCAACCATTAACTGATTGGGAAAAGGGGGTAATTGAGCATCAGAATTATTGTAATACTCTGAGCTGCAAACAAGTGACATCCTGTAAAGCAGATTGCGTCTCTCAGCCACCATCTGTATATTATATAAGAAACCGCTTGGTTGGTGTAAATCTTCTAGATAGCTATCAAGGTACGCCATGAGCTACAATGCATTAACAAACAATAAAACAAAAGAGAAATGAATGTGGTATTCAAAAATTCATACCAGAGAAATGGATTTCAGAAAGGAGAATTTTGACAAAATTGGAGGAGGAGTGCCTGCTACATCTGGGGCAGATTTGACATTTTTTTGTCTTGCAGAGTTAAATAATGATGAATAAGAATCCCGTTCTATATAACCATGGATAAATAAGTGTTGATCCTTAAAACTGATGATGGGGAATGAATAAGCTTCCATGGATAACAAAAGAATTTAAATATACTTTTTTGGATGAAAAGATCATACCGTATGAAATTTATAATGGGGAGGTGACCGATTATAAAAAAATACACAAAATATGCAAGGAAAGTTAAGACAATAGTAAGATTAACCAGAGCAAGAAATAAGATGAACCTTCCTAAACAGATTATGTTGCAGAAGAGTGGCTTTTGTTGCCATGGTAATGAAAGGAAGAATAGTAAATCTGGTCCTACGATAAATCAGGGAAATATTGCACTGAAGGAGAAGTAAAGCACTCATGGCATTTATTTTTTCCTTCTTTTTTACCCTTCATTGGTATAAAAATTTCTAGTGGCACTCATACTCAAGTCTGAGCCTTTATTGGACATTCCAGTATCAGCAGTAATATTTTGCTTGCATTAGTCATTCAGACAGGCAGTGACAGCTTCAGTAGTTCAGTTCCTGCTATTATTCAGAGATGGCTGGATCCATTTATGCCTACCAGCACTTAAAACATAACATTATTTTCATCATAATGAATTCCTGTTCCTTGATACCATTTCACAATATTTGAGCATTAATCTGTATTGTCCTTTCTAGGGCGGCCACGGTGGTGCAGTGGTTAGCATTGCCGCCTTACAGCAAGAGGTTCTCCGGTTCGATCCTTGGCTGGGGTGCCTTCTGTGCGGAGTCTGCATGTCCTCCCTGTGGTCGCGTGGGTTTCCTCCGGGTGCTCCGGTTTCCTTCCACATCCCAAAGACATGCTGCAGGTGGATTGGACACTCTAAATTGGCCCTAGGTGTGCGTGTGAGTGTGCCTTCTGTGGAAGGTTGGGTGCCAGGCTGGCAACTCGACACCGTAAAACTCCACTGCCATTCAATGTGCGGACAGGTGATCCGCTGTGGCGACCCCTAACCGGGATAAAGCCGAAAGAAGAAGAAGAAGAATCTGTATTGTCCTTTCTCACTAATCAGATGCCACAGCTATCAATGTATCTCCAAGGCTTTGGCTGCTGCTCAGAGCAACACATGTGGTTTGAGAACATTAGAGTTAAAGTTTGGGAAGATTCCAGAAAAAACACCAGAGTGACATCACAGAGGGCCTCTGCCATCCAGTAATGTTATCTTTATATAAGTCTCAGTTTCCTTTAACATTATACTGTTTTAGCAGTGGCAGACTATTTCCTGCACTATCCAATACTACAACATATTAGGGGTATCTTCTACTCCATGAATGAGCTAATAAGACTCAGAGGCAGTCTTTGTTAATAAACCTCATTTTGTATTCCAAGTATAACTTTTTGGCTGCTAGACCAATTGGAATACTCAGTGAGATCACATAAAGTAAGTCTTTCCAACAATACAACTTGTATATTGAACATGATAATATATACATAAAAGGTTCATCTTTTTCCTGTACACATTATTAACTCAAAAAGTATGGAAGGCCTTACCGCAGGGTTACTGCATCAAAGCACATTCCAAATTTGTATGAAAACCTACATTTGAGCAATCCCATATGCATGGAGGCAATGATACACAAACAACACAACTGTGCATGTCCATGGTCTTTGGTCATTGCACCTGCATACATAGCTGACCATGAAACATTTCCAGCTATATGCCATCAGTGGGACTGGAAGCAAAGAGCATTTAATTTCCTACCTTATCTCCTGGCATAACTTCCCTTTCATCTTTCTACAACTGTCCAATGTTCTCCTGAATGCCTTGGTGTATTCCATCTCCAGCAACTCTTCCTGTAAAGCTTTCCTTCAGCTTCCTTTTGTTCATCTTAAAGTAATTTCAGAAAATTAGGAAGTACTTAGTCCAAGGTATATGCAGCCTGTGCTTTATGCTTCCAAACTTGTCATTCCTATTCAAAATGATTCCTTCATATCTACCTGACCTAATTTTGCACACTGATGTAATGTTACTCTGCCTCTTCTGGTCTAAAGAAAAAAGTACTCTAGCAACTTTGATCTCTGGTCCTACACATTCGTCTTCATCCATTGACTGTTTTTGCTGATTCTCCTAACAGCCTGATGTCCTTTTCCTTGTATGGTTCCAGAAATGCATACATTACTGAAAGTATGCTGTGGTAAGGAACCTATAGAATAGCAACATCCCCCTTTTGCTCCTGGATTCTGTTTAACTGAGGATACACCCTAGCATTTTATTTACTTTTGCTACTTTCTTCTCACTTCTTTCCTATCAGGCCATTCCTGGAATGATCATTACAATTAGATAATTTTCCTTCTCTGTTGTCATCAGTTCACTCCCTCCAGCTGATACTTCAAACCAGGGTTTGCTATGACCCAGGCATAGTAGAATGCATTTGTGTGCATTGAATGTCAACAACCATCTTTTGGCTACTTTGACATTTCAGAATCATTCCCCAGTCTCCCCATCCTTCACTGCTGTGCCTGTCTTGCATCATCAGTGAAGATGATGGTACTTGTCTCTAGTCTCTCAAATATGTCTGACACAAAGACTTTGAAGAAAACTGAACCCAGTATAGACATCAATGTTTCTTCACTGCAGAATTCCACTCATCACTTTCCTAATTCTTAACATTGGCCCTCATATTACCGCTTACTGTATCTTACCCTTTAACCATGCAGTGATCAGGTTCCTCAGTAGCGGGCTTATCTCAGTCCATTAAATTTATTACCAGCCTTGTCTGTGAGACTGAGTTAAATGCCTTAGTGGAGTCCTGTTAGGCCACACCTACTGGTAGTCTTCTCCAACATCACCTGTAACCCAATCATAAAACTGGATCAGGTTTGATAGAGAGTTACTTGCTACCATGAGCATTCATTGGTTGCAGAAATTGAGACTGTTGTACTATATGAATTATTCTAACTTTCCCATCAGTGATCTCAATGAATCTCCATTCCATTTCTGCTAAGTTAGCAGGCCTATATATCCATGCATTTCCTTGCATCTCTCTTGTGCTTGAGGTATCACACTTACTGTCCTGCAGTGTTCAGTACCATCTACACCATTTAATAAACTGTTGGACATATCCATCAGAGGATCTGCTGCAACACTGGCCAGATCCTGAGGACTATGGGATGCAGCAAATCTGGTCATTGTGCATTGTTATCTACAATGTTAGCTAGTTGCTCTTCCACCTACTCACTTATTATCCTGTTGTCTATCCACTACTACCGCCACTCTGTTTTACCTCTATTCTAACTTCATTCCCTATACTTGCTTGTCCTTATGAAGGGTAAACCAGACTATATATATTCAGTACCTCTGTTTATTTTCACAGTCATCTATAGTCTTCCTCTCATCTCTCTTCATCCTTGCAAGTTCTGGCCCTACCTTTCCTACTTTCTGCTATGCATCTAAAAAAAAAAACTTTGATATGGTATACTATACTTCACTATGTTATGTTATGTTATGCTATGTTATATGTTATAGCATGCTACGGTATGCTGTTTCACAGAATCTTATGTTATGCTGTAATGCTTTAGTATATGCACACTAGGCCCCCTCCTTTTTGGCATTTATTTCTCTGATCTCAACACTGACAAGAAGGTTTGGTTGACTTAAGTATGTTAATGATTGCAGTAATAATTGACGAAACAGGGAAAGCCAGTGCAGTGTACAAACTTAAAACCAGAATGTAGACTGACCTCCAAACCTCATGGAACCACAAACAACTGGAAAACAGATAATAAAATAAATAACTTTATTTTTGAAGTGCAATAAATATCAGTTAAGTGCTTTCATCCTCAAGAGATATCATCTGAACTAGATATAAGCCTTACCCCACATTATTAAATAAAGGTAGGAAATGGTAACATGGCTTCATCAAACATTTAAATACTTAATTAACTATCAAGAAGAAAAATAACTACTACACCTACATTAAAGCAAACCTGTGTGGCCTAAGTAACCAAGACTGGCATTACTTATTCCAGTAATCATTTCCTTACATTGATGAAACCTTTTCTAAAAAGTATGTGTAAACTGTTAAATATAAAGAACATTTTATCAAACTTGCAAACACAATACACATAAAATAAAAATTGTAAAGACATAAAATAATTGTAGTGTTATAACTTAGCAACTCGGAGCTTTAATACACACTGCAAATAAATAGTATCATTCAGTGCTTGGGGTTCATTTGCATTTAATCTCAACTGCCACAAAAGTTCTCTGCATTCTAAAGTCTGTTCCTGGGGACCACACCTGGCTGGGATTAGGCACTACTCGCTCTACCACAAAAAATAGTTTTATTGTTTTTGCAGACTAATCTGTCCCCTGGATTCAATAAACACTGTGCAGGAATGGTATTCCTGCAGGCAGTGAATTCTGTCCATTTACCCTTAGCTTTAACAGCAGTGTGCCTTGCATATTTATGAAGGCATTCTGCTGCTATGGCTAAATGGACATGAACACTACTGAGTGCAGGGGGCATGTTTAGGTAGTGCACACACATCTAACATGACCCCTGTACTGAGAAAGTGCCATACAGCACTTATTAAAAGTATTTCAGTGTCTGCAGACACTGAAATGAAATACAATTAGTAAAACAGTGTCTGCAGACACTGAAATGGGTATATAAACAAGAAAGCAATGCAGGGTGTGTGTGACAGGTTCTGTCATAACCCCCTGCATTGTAAAAGTGCCGTACGGCTATACCCCTCAATTGTACAGGTTTCTGCAGAATGCCCAGATGCCTGCTTTACATACCTCTCAACCTCCTAGAGCAAGAAAGCTCTACAAAGCCATAAATAATGGGGGGGGGGGGCAAAGGCCAAAACTAGGGACACATTATAAATATTGCACTTACAAACCTGGAAAGTTGATAGAATAAAATGTTTGCATTAGCACAGACTTCCTGAAGGGTATGAAGACTGAAAACCAAATGTCTGCCACAGTAAATGTGCCATATGACCATACACTTCAACTGTACAGGTTTCTGCAGAATGCCCAGATGCCTTCCTCACATGCTTCTCAACCTCCTAAAGCAAGAAGGCTGTACACAGCCATAAATAATGGGGGACAAAGGCACAAAAATATTGCATTTACAAACCCAGAAAGTTGATAGAATAACTCCTGCAGGCTCACTCTGCTCCCCTACCCTACCCCCTATTCCCACACACCCCTGCTTTCACTAGATTTATACATATCATGGCCTGCACACATTTGCCATAACCAATCTGAACCTACACTTCCTCTAATTAGGTCAGTTCACCACACCCACTCAGGCAACACCCACCTGCCTTTATCTACATTCACACACCTCAGTCCCCTTTCTAAAACATCATACCCTAATAAAATGTCCCTCCTTAATAACAAACACCTAACCCAAACAGCCATGTATATTATCTCTAGATCACTGCTAATAGTTTTCTACTCCCTCAGACCATACTACATGCCATTACCAGGCAATCATTCACCTCCCTCCCAAACCTTCTCTTTGACCCATCACAACAGTCCACCTTACACTCCCATATCACCAAACCTCTTCAATACCAGCCACACAGACTACCAAACTAAGAAAATCCTACCTCTATCTACATCATCCCACACCTATCAAAAACACACTAAACTACTTCACAAACTTATCAAGTTAATCTCATACCTTATCAATCAGTTAAACCTCTCTGGTGACATATACTGAAATCCTGACCCCAATACCCCCCAAAATCAAGTAAACAACTCCACCACAATTGCCCCAGGCCTATTTCACCAGAAACATAAAAATTCTCTTCTCCTCCTTAACATAAATGCAAGAAGTATTGGAAACAAAGCCAATGACCTTCATGCCCTGGTCTCCCACCATTCCTTAGATATAGTAATGCTTACAGAAACTTGGCTCAAACCCAACAATAACAATAATAAAATTGTAGCTCCCAAATTCAACATTGTATGAAAAGACAAGGTATCCAAAAGGGGTGGAGGGGTAGCTATCCTATTCAAAGACCACCTATTAGTTCACTGCCTACAGCTAAGCACCCCCAACTTTGACAATGCAGAACTTATCTGTACCAAACTGACAAAATCCCCCCCCAAAAAAAATAACATCATAGGTTGATATATCCCACCTGGGAACAGCATTCCCACACTAGAGAATATTCTATACCGGGCCTGTAATTCCCTCCCACAGAAAACTATCCTAATGAGAGATTTCAATATTAACTGGCTCAACTGTTCCTTTCAACCCCCAACATCATATATCAACCTACATGGGTTCATCCAACTTATCACATCTCCTACCAGGATTGACACCAAATGAAAGTCTAACCTAGACTGGATCTTAGTGAACAACCCATCCCTGTCAACCAAATCAGGCTGCCTCCCTGATGGTCTGAGTGACCATCTACCAACCTTTCTACTAAGATCCCATATTCCCCACACCAGCCAATCAACCTACTGGCTAATTAGAAGTAAAAAAAACATTCAACCCAAACAAGTTAATCTCCGCACTAAATAGATGCAACTGGGAATCACTCAGACAGCTACTCCTTGAAGACCCAGTCAACTCCTTCAACACCACCTTCCTTGACATACTAAACTGCCATGCACCCTCTCGAACAAGCAGAGTCAAATCTAACTATGGACCCTGGCTTAGTAAGGAATGCAAATCCTTCCTCAAGGCTAGAGATAAGGCATGGGAACAGTTCCACAAACACAAAACCCCATCAACAAGACAAAGATTCCTAGAACTGGAAAATAAAGCAAATACATTAGTAAGATTAGACAAAACCAACTACTACCATAATATCCAGAAAAATAATACCATAATAACCCTCAAAAAGTCTGGGATGCAATTAATAATATACTTTTACCAGGCAAATCAGCTATTCCTACCCCATTAGCCATCAGTCCTGACAGCATTGCAACCCAGTTCAATAAATACTTTACTGAAACTATTCAAACCCTTGCTAATTCTCATACTGTCTCCATCACCCCAACCCCACCCACAGCCCAACAAAGCACTGACTCACAATATAGCTGCAACCTCTTTACATTCCATCCAGTGCTCGTTGATACCACAAGAAAACTACTAGGAAAATTAAAGCCCACCACATTAGCCGCTGACAACCTCCCAGCAGAATTTCTGCAAATTGCAACAGATGCTTTAGCATACCCAGTAGTCATACTCATAAACAGACCATTATCAGAAAACATGGTCCCAAATATTTGGAAAATCTCATCCATAATACCCTTACATAAAGGAGGTAACTCAACTGAACTTACTAATTATAGGCTAGTTGCCATCCTGTCCCCCTTATCTAAAATCCTAGAGAGGAATATATACACTCAATGACTTACCTTAATACAAATAAACTATTGTTAAACAGTCAACATGGTTTCTGCCCCTACCACAGCACTACCACAGCCCTCGTGTCCTTCACAAATGCAGTGAACCACTATAGAAACAAAGGACTGTTTGTATCTGCTACATTTTTAGACTTGTCAAAGGCCTTTGATATGGTCAATCATGACAAACTCATCAGCATTCTCTCCAGCATAAATCTCAGTAACTCCACTATCACATGGTTCAGAAGTTACCTATCAGAATGACAGCAGGCCATCCAATGGCAACAACAACTTCCCCTCTTCTCCCTGTTACCATAGGGGGTCCACAAGGCTCCATCATTGGACTTCTACTCTTCACACTCTTCACCAACCAGCTCCACACCACCACACTACAAGCCACTGTCATGCAATATGCAGATGACTCTACACTAATCTGCACAGCTTCCTCTCTTCATGACCTCCACATCACAACCCAAGACTCCTTCCTGTCCATGGAAACATGGCTCAGCAACTCCAAACTTATACTAAACCCTAACAAAACAAAACTTCTTCTCTTCTCCCCAACAGAAGTGACCCCTTCCTCCCAAACTTTCACCATCCTATCCAAAAATAAAACCACCATCACCCCTCCAACTCATACCAAACTGCTGGGAATAGAAATTGACAACAACTTGAAGTTCGATATATACATAGCACAAACCATTAAGAAGGTCCACAAGAAACTAAGTTTACTTTACAGAAACAAACAATTCTTAACTAGACACTCAAAAACTACTATTGCTCGCATGCATCTCCTATCTTCTCTCCTATATGCCTCCCCAATCCTAACCAATCTCCACAAATCTGAAATAACCAAACTCGAAGCTTGTTATAATAAAATTGCCAAGTTTGCCATTGATGCCTCATACAGAGCACATCACTGTACAGCTATTAAACATCTAGAATGGCTAGAACTTCCTCAGCTACTATGCTCTCATCAGTTAACCTTTGCCCACAAAATATTGCATCAACCAGACAAAACCCCTACCCTCCAAAAACTATTACAACCATACATCACTTCCAAACCCCTACTATCTAATAATAAATTCCTACTAGACACCACCAAAGCAAATAACACAGCTGGAGAATCACTCTTCTCAAACTGCATCCCTAACATGTGGAACAAACTGCCCACCCAAATTACTACCTGCTGCTCTTTGACACAGTTTTAAAAACTCCTAAAACTACACCTGAAAGACTCCTGGCTCTGTTCTTGTAACAGCCCTGGACAGACCTCTAACTGCTCCACTCTACATCTCTAACTAACTTTGTATCTCATTGCCCTCCCAATAAATCCTAACTAAGGCATCTGTCCTCTCCTTCTCTCAGGAGTCTCTTTTTCTTCCCAAGCATGACAAATGACTTATATACATATGTGCATACTCATAATGTGCTATCTATTGTACACGTTTATTTAAGACATTTTATATTTATCGCTTTGTAACTTTTAAGTTTGACACTTTGAGCTTGCTTGCAGACAAGCCTTTTTCTTTTGCAGTGTATATAAACTTTATGTTTTTGTGTAAGTCTTATATTACCTGTAACTATAACTCAAACTTGTAATTTTGCTTAACTGGAGGTTTTCTCCCTGGGCCTCCTCTGCAAAAGGACCTGTGTCCCATCGGACTTTCCTTGTAAACAAATGTTAAATAAATAAAAATAATATAATAAAAGGTTTGCATTAGCATGGACTTTCTGAAGGGCGTGAAGACTGAAACCCAGATGTCTGCCATTGTAAATGTGCCATACGGCCATACCCCTCAACTGTACAGGTTTCTGGAGAATGCCCAGATGCCTTCCTCACATGCCTCTCAACCTCCTAGGACAAGAAAGGTGTACAAAGACATAAGTAATGGGGGGACAAAGGCACAAAAATTGGGAAACATTTTAAATACGGCACTTAAAAACCCAGAAATTTGATAGAATAAAAGGTTTGTATTAGCACAAACTTCCTGAAGGGTATGAAGTCTGAAACCCAAATGTCTGTCATTATGTTCTGACTTAAACCCCAAGGGATTTGCCAGTGATTTGCTAGAAAATCAAAGTCACACTTCCTAACTTTGTAAGAGCAATAATTAAAATCTGTCCGTATGTGTCCCCTCACAATTCCCCTTAGTGTGACTGACAAGGAGTACAGATACATGTAAAAAAGTGACTTGATTACATTTTCTTTTCCATTCCAGGTATGTTTAAGTGTGGCTGAGCAGGTATGCATGTTATGGCCCACTGCTCAGCATTGCTTAAACATCCCATAGGAGATAAATAAAAATATAGGTTCATAGGTTCATAGGTTCATACTAGGCTATCTGCCCGAGGGCATTTACAAGCCTAGCCCAACGTTTTGTGGCTTACGCCACCCCTTTAGTATGGGGAACTATACCCATTATTTTGCTTTGCCTCTGTCGAGCAGTGACACTGAGGTAATCCCTGGGGTATATCTGCGATCTCCCATCCATTGGTCAAGATTTCTCTTGAACAAGGCCAGCGAGGTGCTCTGCCTCACATGTACCGGGATTTTGTTCCACAGCATAGGGAGTCTTTGGGTGATGAATCTATCCCTCCAGCACGTCCTATTAATAGCCGTGTCGAGGTTTAAGTCTCCTGCCCTTGTGGCTCTGATGGATCTAGATTTTTTGAGGTGAAGCATATTCATCAAATCTGGGTTTGACATGGCCTTGTATGTTAGGCAAAGGTCACCTCTGAGCAAGCGGTAAGTGACTGAATAGAGCTGGAGTTCTTTCAGTCGGGCAGCATAGGACAGATTTTTGAGACCCTTTATCCTTTTGGTGAGGAACTTTTGTGGCCTCTCCAGCTGTTGCAAGTGTCGGGTCAGATACATCCCGAATGGGGCATTGTACTCAATCATTAGTCTGATGAGTGATGAGTAAAGGGAGACTATGACCTCCCTTGATCTAGATGAGAATCCCTTCATGATAAGGTGGGCAATGTAGAAGGTCTTCCTAACTACTTTAGCTACATGGGTGTCGAATGACAGACTACTATCAACCTGGGTCCCCAGGTCCCTGATAACTTCTTCTGTGCTCAGTGGATTGCCACCTATTTGGTAGCTAGGGTAACCTTGTTTTTCCCAAAGGGTATGACTATGCATTTTTTGGCATTTAACTTCAGGCCGTGGCTCTGGCACCAGTTATCCATTTCTGTGAGACCCTTCTGAAGGATATCTGTGTCAGATGTGTTTTCTACTATGGCCCAGTTTGCAGTCATCTGCAAACTTTGTCAGCCATAACCCTCCTGTGTTTGCTTGTACTTCGGAAAAGTAGATGCCAAACAAGAGTGGGCCCAGGACTGAGCCCTGTGGGACACCACTTGTGACAGGTTTTGAGTCTGACATGGCGCCAGCAACTCTGACCCTGTGGGTTCTGTCACTCAGCCAGTTTGCAACCCATCTTGTGATGTATGGGTTAACATTTAAGCTGATGAGTTTTTCAATGATACCCAAGTGGGGTATTGTATCGAAGGCCTTAGCCAGATCAAGGTAGGCTGTATGGACTGCCTTTCCCTCGTCAATGGCTTTGGTGACTGTTTCGAAGAAGTCAACCAAGTTAAAAGGCATAATCTGCCTTTGACAAAGCCAAACTGGGTTGGATCCAAAGTCTGCAAATTCCCTATGTCTTTATTTATGAGGTCCATTATGATCCTCTCCATGGCTTTGCAGATAAGGCTTGTCAAGCTAATGGGCCGGTAATTTCCAGGGTCGGTGGAGGCACCGCCTTTGTGAAGTGGGACCACAGTTGCAGTGCGCCACTCCCTGGGTATGTATCCAGAGGTAAGACTTTGATTAAACAGCTGTCCTAGCTGTGGGTTTAATTCCTCATTGAGTTCATGGAGCACACAGCCAGGGACACCATCAGGTCCCATGGATGCTGTGTTTTTTGCTTTGGAGAGAGCAGTTCTCACCTGGGGGCGGCAATCATTTGGTATAGATAGCTCTCCTTTTGGGGGGTGGAGAAGTTTGCACTGAACCTGTCAGCCAGTATGTTGGCAATGTCTGTAGGATCAGTAATCTTCACATCATTTTGAACTAGTTCTGAGCATATCTGGGAGTTTCCTCCTAGGTTTCTAACATAGCTAAAGAAGGCCTTATGATTGTCTTTTGAGTCTTTAGCTATTTTTCTCTCGAAATTTGCTTTGGATGATTTTATGAGAGCTCTTATTTTATTTACTTATAGTGATCAAGGGTGTCTTACCTTTTAAGGATTTTGCTCTATCTTGTAGTAGCTTCCTCCTTTTATTGTAGAGTTTGTTTATGGCTGGGGTCCACCAGACTGGACGCTTGCCTTTGGTACTAAGAGTCTTTGTTTTGTTTGGGATTGCCTTATCCATGCAGTCCTGCAGGTGCTGGTAGAAGGTGTTTGTAAGTGATTCAGCGGCTTGAGTACTGTTTTCTGCCGGCTCGGGGCCTTAAAGGAGACCACACTAGTCTTTAGAAGTGTGAAGTCGGCTTTTGAGAAGTTCTTTACTGTGGTCTTTTTTATTTCAAGTGGGGGTGGTATGAGGACCTCCAGCGAGATTAGTTTGTGATCTGATCTCACCAGTGAGGGGGATACTTCGGTGTTGAACATTGTGCTCCCATGTTCGTGATGATGAGATCAAGTATGTTATCTCCTCTTGTGGGGATGGTGACTAGTTGTTCCATGGCATTTGAGTTTATGAATTCCAGGAACTTTTGGGCTAGGGTGTTTGGGCTTGAGTAGTGTTCCCAGTCTATATTAGGGTAATTGAAGTCACCTAGTATGAGGGTGTTTGGTGATACATTTATCCCTCTAGTGTTTTCAGGAAGGCCATGTGAGGTTCCTGAGTTTGTGAGGGTGGCCTGTAACATGCTACAATTTGCAGAGCAGTCTTGCCTATGGTTAATTGCACCTGGATGGTCTCCGATGCATCGTGCATTGCCACCAGTCTTGCGGTGTGGGTGTCCTTGATGAATATGGATACCCCCTCCTTTCTTGGTATTGTCCGGATTTTGGGGCGGAACGCATGATATGAGGTAAAACCTGATAGCGCTGGGGTGCTCTCAGGAGCCTTGAACCAGGTTTCTGTCACAGCACAGACATCGATGTTCTCCATACTGAGAAGGGCCTCGAGTGCGTGCATTTTGAGATTGAGACTTCTGGCATTGAGCAGCATTACCCTTAGTTTTTTCCCTTTTTGTGTTCTAGGGTGGTAGGTTTAGAATTTGAGCCTTGCCTAAAAAGGCACTATGGGGTGGCAAGAGCCTTTGCCAATATCCGGAATCCCAGGGTGACAGGTGCAAGCCGTCCCTTGCGAAGCAGCGTGGCTTGTCCAGCATGTCATTCCAGGCAGACAGATACTGGATCCCCTTTGAATGACACCAGTGTTTAAGCCAATTGTTAAAGCTGATCATCTTATCTCTGTATTGTGGCATCACTCTTGGTGAAGGTAGGATACTGCTCAAGGTCAGGGTCATACCTGCCTGGGCTACATAATCAGAGAGCTCCTCAATGTCTCTTTTCATGTAGTCCAAGGAGGTGCGTCTCAGGTCGTTTACACCAGCGTGGACAATGACTGAGTCATATTTGTACTTGCTGTTGAGAGACCTGAGTGCTTGCGTTATGTGGCGGATTCTAGCGCCCGACAGGCAGCTTACTGTGACCTTCTCCTTACTCAGTCTGGTGAGCGGGACGTCAGTGTGTCTGACTATGGAGTCACCAATGACTAGTGTGTCTGGCATTGTGTTTGGCCTTAAGGGCTGTGACTGTTTGACACTCTGACTGTGAGGTCTATGTGTTGCAGGTGTTGTGTTCTGAGGTGGTGGTTGTTTGGGTGTCTGCTTTGGTGGCCTCTGCTGTTTTGGTAGATTTTTGATCAGAGCCTCCGAGTATGTCTTTGTGTGTTTATGTGTATGATTTGAGGTTGTAATGGTGCTATGTGAGACTGGGTCTATAGTGTGTGTGGTAACCTTCTCCTCCTGACTGGTCTTGCCAGTCCTGTGTTGAGAGAGCTCAGCCTCCAGTTTGGCCGTATAGTTGCATCTCTCGCATGTATTTGTGTTCTGTGGGAGGAGGAGAGGGTTGTCTGTGTACATGAGGCAATTGTAACATTGCCTCAGTATTCCCAGGTTCACCAGCTGAGCAGGAGAGGACACTAGCAACTAATACCTCGACATGCTAGAAGGATAGACAAAAACTTTAAAAAAGATTCAGGGGGACGTGGGTGACCGAGAAATGGGGGGTTACCTTTTTGGGGTAATATCTATGACAAGAGTGCCATATCAAGGTAATAAGTACTGTAGGAGCAAGTGCTAGGTTTAACAGATAGAGAATAGTCTACTTGGAGTCAAGTGGAGATGATCTTTTTAGTTATAGGATACGCTGATTAGATCAGTAGTATAGTTCGAGGAAGGTAGTTTTAAGGGAAAATTTGAAGAGTGGACTTTAGGTAGCCTGAATAGTTTAAACCTGCCTAACGGCTGCCCTAGTGTGCAACAGTGGCAGCTCCGCTAAATCCAGCTAAATCACGCTTAACGCGTTTACTGCGTTTTATACCAGGGGCTGGAAAAAGCTAGAAACTGGCCCAAAACGACCAATAAACTACTAGTTACTGGCTGAAACCTCACAAAACTGGACAAAAGGCAGCTCAATGCTTCCCACTCCCACTGGTAAGCAAGGTAACTTCCTCTCCCCAAATAAGGCAAGGAAACAGTACACAGGAACTACAACCAAAGCCCAGGAATCAGCAACTCTGAAACTGGACTAAACTAGTAAAGCAGGAAAAACAAGAGATATTTATGAATCAGCTACTACAGCTTACACAGAAGAATTTGCTACAAATACAGTCAAATAGTAACAAACAAGGATTCCAAGTGCAATATTAAGTTAAATGCAGTAAAAACAGCTTCAATGTAACAGAAAGGCAGGCGAAATACAGTCGCTAGGTATTCAGATGTGGAAAGCAACAAAAAATATACTTAGTATCAAGAAAAGTCGCTTATTCAGCTCTCTGCAGCCTGGATTACTCTGCTGGCCCACGTGGAGTCTGTGCTGAGTAGGTACAAGCTGAAAAACGCGCGTTTCCCGCATTTTATACCAGGGGCTGGAAAAAGCTAGAAAGTGGCCCAAAATGACCAATAAACTACAAGTTACTGGCTGAAACCTCACAAAACTGGACAAAAGGCAGCTCAATGCTTCCCACTCCCACTGGTAAGCAAGGTAACTTCCTCTCCCAAAATAAGGCAAGGAAACAGTACACAGGAACTACAACCAAAGCCCAGGAATCAGCAACTCTGAAACTGGACTAAACTAGTAAAGCAGGAAAAACAAGAGATATTTTTTTCTTTATTTCTTTTTTTCACAAAACAGGCAGAAACAGGTACAGCAAACACTTATAAATGCTATGAATCAGCTACTACAGCTTACACAGAAGAATTTGCTACAAATACAGTCAAATAGTAACAAACAAGGATTCCAAGTGCAATATTAAGTTAAATGCAGTAAAACAGCTTCAATGTAACAGAAAGGCAGGCGAAATACAGTCGCTAGGTATTCAGATGTGGAAAGCAACAAAAATATACTTAGTATCAAGAAAAGTCGCTTATTCAGCTCTCTGCAGCCTGGATTACTCTGCTGGCCCACGTGGAGTCTGTGCTGAGTAGGTACAAGCTGAAAAACATGCGTTTACCGCGTTTTATACCAGGGGGCTGGAAAAGCTAGAAACTGGCCCAAAACGACCAATAAACTACTAGTTACTGGCTGAAACCTCACAAAACTGGACAAAAGGCAGCTCAATGCTTCCCACTCCCACTGGTAAGCAAGGTAACTTCCTCTCACCCAAATAAGGCAAGGAAACAGTACACAGGAACTACAACCAAAGCCCAGGAATCAGCAACTCTGAAACTGGACTAAACTAGTAAAGCAGGAAAAACAAGAGATATTTTTTTTTTTTCTTTTTTTTTCACAAAACAGGCAGAAACAGGTACAGCAAACACTTATAAATGCTATGAATCAGCTACTACAGCTTACACAGAAGAATTTGCTACAAATACAGTCAAATAGTAACAAACAAGGATTCCAAGTGCAATATTAAGTTAAATGCATTAAAACAGCTTCAATGTAACAGAAAGGCAGGCGAAATACAGTCGCTAGGTATTCAGATGTGGAAAGCAACAAAAATATACTTAGTATCAAGAAAAGTCACTTATTCAGCTCTCTGCAGCCTGGATTACTCTGCTGGCCCACGTGGAGTCTGTGCTGAGTAGGTACAAGCTGAAAAGCAGCGTTTACCGCGTTTTATACCAGGGGCTGGAAAAAGCTAGAAACTGGCCCAAAACGACCAATAAACTACTAGTTACTGGCTGAAACCTCACAAAACTGGACAAAGGCAGCTCAATGCTTCCCACTCCCACTGGTAAGCAAGGTAACTTCCTCTCCCCAAATAAGGCAAGGAAACAGTACACAGGAACTACAACCAAAGCCCAGGAATCAGCAACTCTGAAACTGGACTAAACTAGTAAAGCAGGAAAAACAAGAGATATTTTTTTTCTTTTTTCTTTTTTTCACAAAACAGGCAGAAACAGGTACAGCAAACACTTATAAATGCTATGAATCAGCTACTACAGCTTACACAGAAGAATTTGCTACAAATACAGTCAAATAGTAACAAACAAGGATTCCAAGTGCAATATTAAGTTAAATGCAGTAAAACAGCTTCAATGTAACAGAAAGGCAGGCGAAATACAGTCGCTAGGTATTCAGATGTGGAAAGCAACAAAAAATATACTTAGTATCAAGAAAAGTCGCTTATTCAGCTCTCTGCAGCCTGGATTACTCTGCTGGCCCACGTGGAGTCTGTGCTGAGTAGGTACAAGCTGAAAAGCAGCGTTTACCGCGTTTATACCAGGGGCTGGAAAAACTAGAAAATGGCCCCAAAAGACCCATAAAATACTAGTTTCTGGCTGAAAACCCCCAAAACTGGACAAAGGCAGCTCAATGCTTCCCACTCCCACTGGTAAGCAAGGTAACTTCCTCTCCCCAAATAAGGCAAGGAAACAGTACACAGGAACTACAACCAAAGCCCAGGAATCAGCAACTCTGAAACTGGACTAAACTAGTAAAGCAGGAAAAACAAGAGATATTTTTTTTTTTTTCTTTTTTTTCACAAAACAGGCAGAAACAGGTACAGCAAACACTTATAAATGCTATGAATCAGCTACTACAGCTTACACAGAAGAATTTGCTACAAATACAGTCAAATAGTAACAAACAAGGATTCCAAGTGCAATATTAAGTTAAATGCAGTAAAAACAGCTTCAATGTAACAGAAAGGCAGGCGAAATACAGTCGCTAGGTATTCAGATGTGGAAAGCAACAAAAAATATACTTAGTATCAAGAAAAGTCGCTTATTCAGCTCTCTGCAGCCTGGATTACTCTGCTGGCCCACTAAAATCTGAATGCTGAGACAGTGTAGTCCTGGATTTGAATGCAAGCATTCACGATTCAAATACCAAAGCAGGAACTTTATTTTTACATGAGAAAGCAGTGTTAAAAGTATTACTTTTATTTTAAATTAAATAGTAATTGATATTTGTCAACCAGGATAGTGTAGATGGTCTACCATAGAAATGTGAGTGCATATAACCTGTGAAATCACCCATGTATACACAAGTGTCCCATACAGTATAGTCACACCCCGTGGTAATGTAATAATACTTTTAAAAACTGCTTTCTCAGTTTCAATATCTGCTATCCTAAAATAATTCATCTTTAGTATTTAAGTCAGTAAAATAAGCTTCAATAGACTCAATGGAAATCTACAACATTGTGAAGAATAAATGACAAACTGCAGATTCTTTCTTGAATTACATTAACTATGATTATTTTGTCTCCCATCATTGCAATTTTCTTCTGTTTTTACCTTTCAAAGCTCAAATATATTAGAACATTCAGGGATTCGTCTTTAGAGTGCCTTGCTCATCTGTTATAAAATAACTTGGTAACCTGCCTCAACTCTTGCCCAACTATACACACAATCTCCATTTTATTTGATCACTCTCCCCTTATGCACCACTTTTTTACTTAAAGTAAATTAAATCAAAAAACAGTGACACTGAACCTCTCCTTAACATTTTCTAATTTCCGGTTCTGCCTTTCTCTGCAGTCTGCTTGGAAATGTAATGTTGCATTTTTCTTTATTTGTTCATGTCCCCCTTGTGCAGTGCACCTGTCCTGGAAAACTGGTTACAGTGGCAATAAACAAACTAGCAGAATAAAAAAAGAGCAAAACTGGTGGACATCATTGCATTAACTATTTAACTGTGTTCTCATTTCCTTTCCATAACATCACAACATTTAGAGCAGAGTCCTGGGCCGCAGACATAAACAGAAAAACATCAATGTTTTGCACTAGTCTATTGTTGCTGTGCAAAATACATTATCCAGCAATCATACCTGAGCCATCTAACTAAATATGGTAGTCAAGGAGAATGTGTTGGCATGTGCCCTAGATAAGATAGTTTGCCCTGGGCAAATCAAACTATATGTGACAAATTTTCAAGGCTGCTGAATTTCTCTTCCAAAACTGGTGTTGTGAAAGGAAAGTGAACTGAAGATTATGAGAAATAAATAATGCAGGCAGACATCTTAGTCTTCTGAAAAACATATATAAACACATCACTGCAACAGCTTTGCGCTAATATCTTTTCTGATGTTTGTCCTGTTTGTGATGCATTATACTGTTACATCCAAGAACAATCTATTTGAAGATTATATGTTGGACCCTTCATGTAGTCAGGAATTAATTTAAAGTGATCCCCTCAATTAATATTAGAGTACTACCTAAAGCTACGTCCTTGGAAACTTTTTTTAAAACATTACACGCCCTGTATGTAACTGCCAGAAAATGCTTTGGAGAAAGTGGACAACACCCCCCCCCCCCGCACACACACGCCAGAGTTAATGGGAATGTTTTTAGCGTTCCGCTATCCATCTTGACAAAAACAAATGCATATTTTATAACTACTAAACTAAGGCATCTTATGTCACCTGAACACTACTAAACATCCCACAATGAATATCACATGAATGGCATAAATGCATACACAACCTGGCTGTATATATAACCATAATATTATTATTATTAGAAAAGAATATGCATATATACCAACAGAACAGATGAAGTGAAGAGACAAAAAAAATATAAGTCTGAGCAGTCTCAGTCAGTCAGCTCTCAGCTCAGTCAGTAGATAGAATGCACACACTGTGTCTGATCAAAGTTATGAACTCAGTAAACTGAAACACTAGTACTGTTTCTCACTTTTTTTCTCACAGCACGCAAAGTGTGGGAAGAGAGAGAGAACCAATCAGTAGCTATCCAGCCATCCACTTCATTTATGAGGCTGTGGACATGGCAGTCTGATCCCCTTCTATTTTACTGTGTAGTTAAACCACATAGACATCTGGGATTCACACTGATGCATTCTCTCCTTAATCTGGACTGCTTTTACAGCAGTCCGGATTTAAAGAAAACTAGTTTTTTTGTTTTTTATATACCCAGAACTCACCGAGCATGTGCAGTTCCAGTTAAAAGACTTATTAGCAATCAGCCAGCCAGCCGTAGTAGATTAATTAGTAAGTAATACAATAGAAATTGAAATCATTTATAAATATATTTTTAAATGTTTTTTCTTTCTTTCTTCACAGCTGGGGGGGCTGCAGTACTGCAGTCCGATGGCATGAGCCACCACTGGTCAGCAGTCAACAGACCTTAAAATGGTATAACCTGCACACACACACAACAGCCACAGGGGATATGCTTCACACACACTACTATAGTTATCAGTATTCAGATTAGAACCCCTACCTATCCAACTGTCTCTGCTATAGTATTATGCAGTTATTGCACAAATCACAGAGCTTAGAGGACTGACAAGTGTATACAGGTACATCTAAGGTGAATGACATCAATAGGCCATTAAGGTAGGGCAATGGGATTCTCAAAATGGTATAACACACCACAGAGCTTAGAGGGCTGACAATTGTATACAGGTACATCTAAGGTGAATAACATCAGCAGGCTTTGTAAAGTAGGGCAATGGGAAATGTACTGGGTGGGAAGGGCTTTAAAATACATTACTCTAAAAACATACACACTTATAGACACCTTCACCCACACACACACATTTGGCACAATTGAGTGTAGAACCCCTGCCTATCTAGTTATCTGTATTACACTGTTACTTACTTATTACACATGCCACAAAGCTTATAGAGCTGTGTGCTGTGCAAAGGTACTTCTAAGGGCAATGACATCAGCAGGACTGCTAAAGTAGGACACTGGGATGTGTTGTGGGTGGGAAAGTCCTACAAACATACATACTTACAAACTCTTATATCTACACTTATAGACACACACACATTTGCCAGACCTGAATATAGAACCCCATGCATACCTAGTTATTTGAACTATAGTGTCATGTAGTTATTGCATGCATTATTGAGCTTCAGGGCTGACAAGTGCACAAAGGTACTTCTAAGGCGAATGACATCAGCAGGACTGCTAAGGCTGAGCATTGGGATGTGTACTGGGTGGGAAAGTCCTCAAAATACTTCAGCCTACACACACACACACACACACACACACACACACACACACACACACACACACACACACACACACACACACACACACACACACACACACACACACACACACACACACACACACATTTGCCAGAACTGGGAATAGAACCCCTGCCTATCTAGTTATTTGTACTATAGTGTTACACAGTTATTGCATGCACTACAGAGCTTACAGGGTTGATAAGTGCACAAAGGTACTTTTAAGGTGAATGACATCAGCAGAACTGCTAACGTTGGGCATTGGGATGTGTCCTGGGTGAAGTCCTCAAAATACTTCAGCCTACATGCATACACACGCATTTTCCAGAACTGGAAATAGAACTCCTGCCTATATAGTTATTTGCATTATACTGTTATGCAGTTATCACACATGCTGCAAAGCGTATAGTGCCAAAAAGTGCACAAAGGTACTTCCAAGGTGAATGGCATCAGCAGGACTCCTAAATGTGGGCACTGGGATGTGTACTTGGTGGGAAAGACCACAAAATACCTCAGCATATAAACATACACACTTATACACACACTTTTGCCAGAACTGGGAATAGATCCCTGCCTATATAGTTATTTGAACTATAGTGCTATGCAGTTATCACATGTGCAACAGAGCTTAGAGGGCTGACAAGTGCACAAAGGTACTTCTAAGGTGAATGAAATCAGCAGGACTGCTAAAGATGAGCACTGGGATGTGTACTGGGTGGGAAAGTCCTCAAGATGCTTCACAAACACACATACACATACACACACACACACACACACACACACACACACACACACACATACTTGCCAGAACTGGGAATTGAACCCCTGCCTATCTAGTTATTTGTACTACAGTGTTATGTAGTCATTGCATGTGCTACAGAGCTTATAGGGCTAACAAGTGCACAAAGGTACGTCTAAGGTGAATGGCATCAGCAGGACTGTAAGGGCAATAGTTACAACAGATGCCTATCATTGTGCCTTTGTCCCACTTATATTTATGACTTTGCCAGATGTCTTGCTGTCAGAGGTTGGGAGGTAGGGGTTTGGGTACAGGGCACACTTTACTGTGCAGAAATGTCAGTTATATGTGTAGTATATTCAGCTTAGCACTGTGACTTCCAGGTATGTCAGTGGAAGAGCAGTACAGAGTAATGTGATGAACCACTGGCAAACAGTTGTGTATAGGTTGATAGGTTGCTATGACATTAGTATGGTATTGGCCCTGAAGCCCTTAAAACCCACACAGATAAGAGTGTACCCCATGTTACAATATATCAGCACACAGGCTCCTGTCCAGAAGGGACACAGATGGGATCACAGGACTGTAGTTTGTGTTTTCCATGCAGTTATACAGGGAGCACATCACTTGGAGTATTGAAGCACTTGGCTTGCTGTTGAGAGGGAGTGTATTCCACAGATGAGTTAGTGTGTGATACAAGTGTCTGTTACACCAACAAGCCATACTGGTACCACAGCCCAGGTTCATAGGTTCATAGGTTCATAGGTAGGTACTAGGCTATTGGTCCTGGGGCCGATAGAAGCCCAGCCAAAAAGGTACCCTGGCTTTTGCCACCCAAGAAAATTATTTTCTTGTGCCACTGTCGAGCAGAGCCACAGAGGTGATCCCTGGGGTAAATTTCCTATTTCCCATCCAATCATCAAGATTTTTCTTGAAGAGTGCTAATAAGGAGCTTTGTTTGATGTAGATAGGTAGTTTATTCCAGAGTATGGGAAGTCTCTGGGACAGGAATCTATCCCTCCAGCATGTTCTATTTATTGTGGTGACAAGGTTTAGGTCCCTAGAGTGTGTAGCTCAGAGGGATTGGGATTTCTTTAAGTGGAGCATGTCCAACAGCTCTGGGTTTGACATAGCTTTGTATGTTAGGCATAGATCACCTCTGAGTAGGCGATATGCGATGGAGTAAAGCTGGAGTTTTTGAGACGGTTTGCGTAGGGTATCTGTTTGAGGCCAGTAATCCTCTTTGTGAGGTATTTCTGCAGCCTTTCCAGTTGTTGTAGATGTCTTGTGAGGTACATTCCAAATGGGGCGTTGTACTCTATAATGGGTCTAATGAGTGATGAGTAGAGGGGAACAATGACCTCTTTTTTTCTGGATGAGAAACCTTTTGTGATGAGGTGTGCCATGTAGAAGGATTTCCTGACTACTGTGGTGACGTGATCATCAAAGGAGAGACTACTGTCCACCTGTGTTCCAAGGTCTCTTATCACACTTTCGGTGTTAATTATACTACCGCCTATGTTGTAGTTCATGGGTACAGAGTTTTTACTAAAGGGGATGACAATGCACTTTTGGGCATTGAGCTTGAGGCCATGGCTTTGACACAAGGCATCTGTCTCAGTGAGGCCCTTTTGTAGGATGTCCACATCATTAGGAGTTTTGATTATGGCTCCTAGTTTGCAGTCATCTGCGAACTTCATTAGCCAAAGACATTCTGTGTTAACCTGTACTTTTGAGAAGTAGATACCAAACAGGAGAGGACCCAGGACTGAACCCTGTGGTACTCCACTTGTCACTGGTCTGAAGTCGGATTTGGAGTCTGCTACTTTCACAGTGTGGGTTCTGTCAGTGAGCCAGTTGGCAACTCATCTTGTGACATAGGAATTTATACCTAGTTTAGTGAGTTTATCTATAATTCCAGAGTGGGGGATGGTGTTGAAAGCCTTGGCAAGATCTAGATAGGCTGTGCGAACCACCTTACCCTTGTCTATGGCTTTGGTGACTGCTTCAAAAAAGTCTATCAGGTTTAGGAGACATGATCTGCCTTTTACAAACCCGAACTGGGTGGGGGTCCAGAGTTTGGAGATTACCACTGTCTTTGTTTATACATTCCATGATGATACATTCCATGGCCTTGCAGACCAGACAGTTAGACTTATGGGACGGTAGTTCCTGGGGTCCATGGTGGCTCCCCCCTTGTGGAGTGGGATAACCATTGCTGTGCGCCATTCAGCAGGCTCAAAGCCTGAGGTGAGGCAATGATTGAACATGGTACTTAGGAGGGGTGCCAGTTTGTTCTGTAGTTCATGTAGAATGCAGCCTGGGATGTTGTCTGGTCCCATGGATGCTGTGTTCTTGGCTTTGTAGGGTGTGGTTTTTACCTGTGCAGCCATGATTACTGGAACTTTGCATTCTTCCGGGATAGAGATGAGCTCTTTAGGGGGTGAGAGGGGGGTAAAGTTAGCACTGAACCTATCTGCCAGGATGTTGGCAATATCAGTTGGGTCTGTATATTTAGTGCCATTGTGCTGCAACTCAGAGCAGATTGAGTGTTGCCATTGAGATTCTTGACATAGCTATAGAATGCTTTGTGGTTGTCTCTAGAATCAGTGGTGATTTTGTTTTCATAACTAGCTTTGGAGGATTTTATCAGGGATCACAGCTTCTTACTGAGGCTGACCAGGGAGCTCCTCCATTCGTGGGATTTTACTCTCTTTTGCAACAGTTTCTTCCTTCTGTTGTACAGTTTGTTTATGGTAGGGGACCACCAGATTGGCTTCCTTTTTTTTGGAGGATAGCGTCTTGGTTCTGTTTGGGATAGCACAATCCATGCACTCGTATAAGTGCTTATAAAGTGCAATTGTGTAGGATTCAGTAGTCATAACTATATTGTCCATCTGCATGGGTGTCATGAAGTTCATCACTTCTGTCTTAAGAAGCATGAAGTTGGCTTTGGAGAATTTTTTTACCATGGTTTCCTTAATGGGGGGTGGGGGCAGGATGTGCATATCTAGGGTAATTAGCTTATGTTCAGATTGGACCAATGAGGCGTTGACTTCCGGTGTGGAACACCGGTCACTCATGTTGGTAATGACTAGATCTAGGATATTGTTGCCCCTGGTGGGATTGTGGATAAGTTGATCCAGGGTATTGGAGTTTATGAATTCCAGAAAGCGTTGAGTGAAGGAGTTGGTACATGAGTAGTTTTCCCAGTTAATGGTGGGGTAGTTGAAATCGCCCATTATTAGGGTGTTTGATTGAACCCTAATATTTTCCAGTACATCAAGAAAAGAGGAGTGGGAATCCTGGGGCATGGTGGGTGATCTGTAGCAAGCTACAATTTGGATTGCAGTTTTGCCCAGAGTTAGTTGCACTTGGATAACCTAGGCTGCATTATGCTGAGCAACTAGCCTGTAGGTGTGGATATCCTTAATGAATATGGACACACCTCCACCTTTGGTGTTCCAGTCCAGGTTACATGGCCGAAAAGTGTGGTATGAGTTATAGCCTGGTAGTGCAGGGGTACTCTCTGGAGCCTTGAACCGGGTCTCAGACACTGCACAGATATCATTGTTCTCTATTTTAAGAAGTGCCTCGAGTGAGTGCATTTTGAGATTTAGACTTCTAGCATTGAGTAGCATCACCCTCAGTTTTTGCTTGCCTTTTCCTGTTACAGTGGTGAATTTGTCATTTGAACCTTGCCTAAAAATAGCACTATAGGGGCAGCAAGAACCTTAGCCAGTATCCAGAATCCCTGGGGTGACAGGTGCAGGCCATCTCCGGCAAAGCATCGTGGTCGGTTGACCATGTCATCCTAGGCAGATGCTGAACCTACAGGTCGATGGAGTGGGCCTTGAGTTCCAGATGTGCAACAGTCACATCAAGGCTGTGTCTGGATTGCTTTGTATGCCAGACATGGGTCACCACAGCAGAGTCTGTATGGAACAGGGTAAGAGGGACAGTGCTGTTAGCCTATCTGTGTAGGGTAGGTGTTTGGGGTTTGGGGTGAGGCCTTGTTTGCAAGACCCTGGTGTGTGGAGTCTACATGGCCTGTGGTGTGTAGATTTGTGGAGTTCTCATGTAATTTTTCCTCTGCGGTATCCATTGTTTGGGTTTTGTTTTGTTGTGCACCTCCACTTACATGGGTGTGTGCTGTGTATTTTCAGGTGATGTTTATTGGCTCCTTAAACTGCGTGGCACCTATGTTACTGCGCAATCTGTTCTGGTGTGCACATTCTTCATTTGTCTGGCTAGTGGTTCCCCACCCATTATGTGTGTCTCTTTGTCCTTCCGTAGTCCAGTCACAGGCTTTGGCCACAGTGGCTGCTATGTGTTTATAATTTTGATATGGGTGGGGTACATGCCGTTACATCACATATAGGGTTATGGACTTCACATCTCTGAGTGTACCTATTTAGCAGATTGTCCATCATTGCATGACTCCATTTGCTGTTGTCCTTAGACGGTTTGTGTTGCTATATTTTATTATGAGGCCACATGTGGGCCTAGCTGTCATACCATCACAGACTGACATCTACATACGCCCTAGAAAGGTGATTCAATAACAGGTTTTGCATTAGCTTGCATGTTTCTATAGGGTATGAAGTCTGGCACTACAATCTGTCATTATTTTCTGACCTTAGTCTTATGTGATTTGCCAGTGAATTGACAGACAACCACTATTTCATGTTATACACACCACAATTATGATGCAAACCTCTGGACATTCTGCAATAGGTCTGTACAGTTGAGATGTATGGTAGGCATTGTGTAGGGTACTCCAAACTGTGTACTGTCCATATGTGTGTGTCCCTGCCCATGCCTGTACAGCTTTTCTGCATTAACAGCTATTGACATCTGTACAGTTTGTACAACTCCTACCATAAGTGTAGCTGACATGCAGAATACTTGACACTGCAGTTCTTGGAACATGGCTCTGTCAAAGACAGCACTGTACCTAGGCCACTACAACACAACAGCCGGGAGTATGTGCTGGCCACATCATGACAGTATTAACCACACATATACATAGGTCATTGACCCCTGCATATTGTGGACATGCAACAAGTTATCATGTTGATTGGGACAGCCCTGGCAATGTGTACTCTGCTGCTATTTCTCTGCAAAAATACATGTTACTGCATTTCTATGGCAATATGGATGTGGGGGGGCACACATGTCAGTTGTACACATTTGCACAGACTGTGCTGATATTTGCTTTACATTTTGGTTCATTTAGCATAGTATTGTGCCCTGTCTTGGAGACTAGAGGAACATCAGTAAGGACCACAGGTCAGAGTGTAATGGCATACATTTGTGTTTCAGACTTCTTACTCTTCAGAGCCTTACTGCAACTGCAAGACCTGCTATGCTATCACTATGTAAGTCTGTAAGGGGGGTATTTCATCATTGTCACCATTTGTGGGCTTTTGCCAGACATTTCTTTATGGTTTTCTACAGCTGACTTGCTGGGTGAGGCTGAGGGGTGAGTATGGGATGCCCACACTGGCATCCATGCCTGTGACCTATGTCCCGCCAGTTAGTTGGCCCCCCACATATACTGCAGTGGGATTCGGCACCTTGGGTACTACTGCATAGTGTGGGGAAGCCAGTATTGGGCAAACATTTCCTGGTGTCCCACATAGCTGTCAGTTGTCTGCTGCTATCAGAGTAGGCCACCCCATTCCTTTTCATGCATGTAGCACTTCCATAGATATGCTACCAGAACATACCAATCCACTCATTTATTGTTAAGAAGACTGACTTACCTTGTGACTGTGGCAGTTGTGAGGATGGTGCCTGAGGGCTGCCTGTGTTGGATGCATGTAGTACACTGCCTATACATGGTAAGTTACAGGTAGTGTGATATATATGTCATCCATTTTACTGTGTGTGCGAGTTGGAGAGAGAGGTGTCAGTACCTGGGTTCCTACAGTGTCAGTATGTGTGCTACACATTGTCTCTTTGCCAAGGCCAGGGCATACTGGGCATGCCTCTGTCTGCCTACAGGGGCTAGCTCAGGGGGTTCCTCCTCCAATTCTCTGGTAATGGTGGGGGGCTGTGTGGCCCTTCCCAGTGCTGTTCCTGCTGCAGTTGTTTCCACAGTATCAAATTGTGTAGCATGGCACATACTATGAACATGTATACACATGTGGCTGGAAAGTACTGCAAGGCTACACCAGATATGTCAAGGCAGCAGAACCGTGACTTGAGCATGCCAAACAAACACTCTATAATGTTCCTGGTTTGTGCGTGTGCCTCATTATGCCATTCTTGAGTGTGTGTGTGTGTGTGTGTGTGTGTGTGTGTGTGTGTGTGTGCGTGCGTGCGTGCGTGTGTGTGTGTGTGTGTGTGTGTGTGTGTGTGTGTGTGTGTGTGTGTGTGTGTGTGTGTGCATTTCTGATGGGTGTCATCATCCATGACTTCAGTGCATAACCCGCATCCTCCACCAGATGGCCATAGGGGATGTCCCCCCTGGCAAATCCCTGATACAGCTTTGAGGAATGCCAGATCTGGGAGTCGTGATAGCTTACAGGGCTGCCAGCACACACGTTCATGATAATGCCCTGGGCCTTGCACATGACCTGGCAGTTGATGGACTGGAAGCCCTTGCAGTTTAGGCAGACCCTACCCTGGTCACCGGGTGGTGCTTTGATGTGGATGTGTGTGCAGTCTATGGCACCCAGTACCTCTGCGTAGTCTGCTACATGGTGGAAGAAGCACGTATTGCTGGTCCTCCCCTCATGGGTGCTGGGGAAATAGATGTTTTTACCTGCATGTAGTAGCATGCTATCTAGGAACTAGTGGAGTATCCTGGATGCAGATTACTGTGAGACCCCCATGATGTCCTGGGTCTATATTATATTCTCGAAAGCCGACAATGTCGAATCTGACATTGTCAGCTCAAGAATATCGAACGCTCAGAATCTCAAGCATGTAAACAGAAATCTCCATAAGGGGAGATTTCCATTTACTGCAATGTAGTGCGGTCTCAGAGTTGGTATATTTAAGTAGTGGGGGCGAGGGGGGTGCATGGGGGCACAGCCCCCCTGCTTAATCCTGTTAGCGTCCTTTTTTCTTTTTTCTTTTTGCATTTTTATACACTTGAGAGTCTGAGCATTCAATATTCTCATGCCGACAATGTCATATTCGACATTGTTGGCTTTTGAGAATATAATATAGACCTGATGTCCCCAGTAGGTCTTTGGAAAGTACCTGTAGATAGTATTCTTAAGGCTGTACATACCTTGGTATCCACAGGGATGGAATCCCCTCTGTTGGCTCTGGGTCTGAGGTGAGGCTGGCACAGCTCGATGAGTTGCTGAAGTATGTCCCTGTCCACCCTGTTGCGCTGTAGTATCTCCAGATCATGTAGCCCCTGGTAGGTTACCTTAGGTCTGAACACTCTTCTCCTCCTCCTCAGTCTGGGATGGTTGTCAGCATTATCCTACTCACCACCCTCAGCCTCTAGCACATACTGATGTATCAAAGTGACAGAAGCCCCTAACATTGTGTTGGTTAAATTTCCCCTGACTGTGTTCCACAATGGTGCAGAGTTTGTGGGAAAAAACAGACTGAAAAGTGTTTGCACAGTTTACACTGTTGTGCTGCTGATGATGCCTCTATGATTGGCTGACTTTCATACATTCCACCTGCCAGCTATGTTATTTGTACTTGATTGCTTTTATTCTGCTATTTCCCTTTTTTTTTTCTTTTTTTCCCTTCCCATTTCCACCCTTTTTAAGCCCTGAGGCACGCTGTGCAAACCCACTGCCCAAATGAAGACAGTTCTGCTATTTCCTGTTTTTTTCCTTTTTTTGTTCTGTTTAAGACCCGGTGTGTGCTGCACAAACCCATTTAGCTAAAGTAAACAGTTTTAGGCAGAACTGGCACACCTCTGGATGAGAACACACTCTTCATTTCATGGAATAAATAAACAGAGCCTCAGACACACACCCTTGCTTAGCTGTGCTTAGCTAAGCTCCAATTGGAGCCGTCAATCTCTAATATGCTTACACCAAGCAAGACACCCCCCCTTTTCATGTTAGCTGCTTCTCCTGCTTACACCACTGCCTTATAGCTCCTACATGGTTAGGTGCAGCCAGAGAATGGTCTCCCATTTTGTGATTCAGTAAATTTTGCTCATTTGCATATCCCACTGCCTTAGTCCCTTGTTACACCCCAGAGCCTTTCCCCTTAGCAACCAGTGTTACCTGTTATTGTTTTGATTCTGCATGCCATACACTATAATGGCAAAATACAGATTTCACTTAAAATTGGGCCGGATTCATGAATGGCCGATTCCCATGCAGGAACAGTATAGCCGCTCCTGCATGCAATATGGCCGCTGTGTGATCCAGGATAGGGCCATTTTTGTGTGCATGAGTGGCCCTATACTGTTCCTGCATGGAATTCTGTTTACTATGCAAATCACTTCATTTGCTGGGGAAAACCATGCAAATGAGGTGATTTTGCAATTCAGCAAACTGAACGGATTCCGTAAAGGAACAGTGTCAGTGCAAAAATGCATTCAGCTAGTAGCCAAATACATTTTTGCATCTGACAAAATGGAGGCATGACAGCTCGTGAAAAGCAAGTATTATGTTGAACAGACAAGCCAATGGCCAAATGTAAGGTCATTGTCATTAAAATCTGCTTAATTTTTTTAAAAATAAAACTTTTTTTTTTTGGCCGATCTCAGCCGTTTAAGCTGAGGGCAGTGGCTCACAAGCACGGGGGTACCGAAAAAAAAAAAGGGAAAAACTGCATTATAAGAGAAATCTGCATTTTGGCATTATAGTCAGTGGCAGGCAGAATGTAAACAAGACAAGGGAGCACCAGTTGTCAAGGGGAAAGGGTGTGCTTGAGAGTTGTAACTATGGACCTACATGCTGGGGTATGCAAATGAGGGGACTTATACTGAATCACAGATTTCTCCCAACTGGCAGCCGGCACCTAACAATACGGGTACAGGAATAGGGAACCATGTAGGCAGGACAAGAGGATGACTTAAGTAGGGGGTGTGTCATGCTTGGTGTAAACATATTGGAGCCCTGTGACCCGTGTTTGCTCTTAGCTAAGCACAGCTAACAAAGGATGTCTCACATTGTTGAGCACTGTTATCCCTGCTTAAATGGGTGTGCACACTGCACACTTGGTTTTAAACAAACAAAAAAAACAACAGGAAATAGCAGCTCTGTTCACATCTGAGCACTGGGTATGCTCGGTATGCCTCAGGGCCTAAATGGGAAGGCAATGGGAAGGGAAAACAGCAGTAGGAAGACAATCAAGGAGAACTAGCATAGCTGGCAGGTGAAATGTATCAGAATCAGCCAATTACACAGGTAGCAGCCCAGCACACTACTATAAACTATGCAAACACCTTTCAATCTGTTTTTTCCCAAAAATTCTACACCACTGGTGTACACTGATGGGGAAATTTTACCTGACAAAATTAACAAAATGTTAGGGGATGCTGTCACTGCATACATCAGTATGTGCAAGAGGCTGAGGGTGGTGAGGATGTGAATGCTGATGACCATCCCACAGTGAGGAAGAGGAGAAGAGTGTACAGACCCAAGGTAACCTACCAGGGGCTACATGAGTTGGAGATGGTGGAGCACTATAGGGTGGACATGGACATTCTACAGCAAATTGTTGAGCTGTGTTGGCCCCATCTCACACACAGAACTAAAAGAGGGGAACCCATCCAAGTGGATACCAAGGTATGTGTAGGCTTAAGAATACTTGCCACAGGCACCTTCCAAATGGCAGCTGGGGATATCATGGGGATCTCACAGGCATCAGCATCCAGGGTACTTCACCAGTTCCTGAATACCACGTCAGCACATGAAGGTGAGCACATATATTTTCTCAACACCCGTAAGGCATTGACCAGCAATATGCATCTCTTCCACCAAATAGCAGAGAACCCTGAGGTAGTGGGTGCTATAGACTGCATGCACATACACATCAAAGCACCACCCAGTGAGCTGGGTAGGGTCTACATAAACCCCAAGGGCTACCCCTCCATCAACTGCCAGTTCATGTGTGATGCCCAGGGCATTATCTTGAATGTGTGTGTTGGCAGCCCTGGAAGTTATCACGACTCCCACATCTGGCATATGACACAGCTGTACCAGTCATTTGCCAGTGGGGACATCCCATATGGCCACCTAGTGAGGGATGCTGGCTACACACTGGAGCCATGGCTGATGACACCCATCAGAAATGCACACACACCTGAACAAGAACTCCATAATGGGGCACACGCACAAACCAGAATCATAATAGAGCATGTGTTTGGGATGCTCAAGTTACAGTTCTGCTGCCTGGACATATCCAGTGGAGCCTTGCTGTACTCTCCAGCTACATGTACACAAATGTTCATAGTATGTGCCATGCTACACAATATGTTCCTGCAGAAACAGCTGCAGCAGGAACAGCATGGGGCAGGGCCACACACTCCCCCACCATTGCCAAGGCCATCACAGGCACAGAGTGACTTGGAGGAGGAACTACTTGAGCCTGCCCATATAGGCAGAAGGAGGCATGCCCAGTATGCCCAGGTCTTGGCAAAGAGGCAATGCATAGCACATACACTGACACAGTAGGGACTCGGGGAATGGCATCTCTCTCTGACTTGCACATACAGTAAAAGGGATGAAAATATGACACTACCTGTGCTTTACCATGTATTGGGAGTGTACTATGTGCATTTGACATAGTCAGCCCTTCAGCACCATCCTCAGTACTGACACAGCCACAAGGTAAGTCACTCTTCCTATCAATTACAGAATGGAGTAGTATGTTCTGATAATTGTATCTATAGTATGGACGTGGGCATGCAAGGAAATTGGGTGGCTGAATGGGATGGCAGCAGATAGTGGAGACCTATATGGGCAGCAGGAAATCCATAAGAAAATACTGGTGTCAACATACTAGGCAGTACTAGACAAGGTGACAAATCCACTGCAGTACACGTGATGGCCCAAATGTGTGTCCATAGGACACACACATGCATGTCAGTGAGGCACACATACCCACCACCAGCCTCAGCCAGCAGGACAGGTGTAGATGACCATAAATAAAGGCTGGGCTAAGGCCTCCAATTGATGGCAATGGTGAACAGCCCCCCTCCAGACCTGCACAGATAGACTACTACAGGTCTGGCAGTTGTATGTTAGTTCTGAACGGTAAGAAGTTTGAAATTGAAATGTAGGTCAATAAAACCTAAGATCTGTACTCTACTGATATGCCTCCAGTCTGCATGATAGGTCACAATACAATATGAAATGGAAGCCAACAGAGTACCTGAAATACCAGTACAGTCATAGCAAATGTTTAAAGTCATCAGGTGTGCCCCTCCCCCACAATCCTATGTAAAAATGCAGCAACATGTAAGTGTGAGGAGTAATATCAATGGAACGCAAATTACCCAAGCTGGCCCAATCAACAGGATAGATTGTTGCATGTGTACAATATGCAGGAAGTGGTCAGCATGTAGACATGGAGGGTTGTGTCTCAGTGGCCTATGGACAGTACTGTGGTTAACAGGGCCATGTTTTGACAACTGCAGTGCCAACCACAATGCTTCTCAGCAATACCCATGTCAGTAGTCATCCATAATCACTGTCCAGATGTAAATATCTGTCACCATCTGAAAGATGGACATGCCATGAATTTGGGCCCATACATACACACAGTACAAAGGTGGAAGTACCCTAGACAGAGTGCATAAAATGTAACTGTCAACTGCACACAACTTTGGAATTGTACAGACAGGTCAGCAGTACATTAGTTGTCCATGTAGTATGGAATACTGATGTAGTCTGGCCAATCACTGGCAAAGCACAAAAGGCACAGTTATGAAGTAATGAGAGACTGCCTATGTCCCCACACAAGGCAGCATAAGGGGAATGTCCCAGGTATATCTGTGAGTCAGCTGCAAGTAGCTTCCATATCACACATGCACTCATCTCATCTCACCATCAGCCACAGGTTTATCACAGGTCATATCCTTGCTGTTGGGAATGAGTACAGTATGACCCCACTTCTGTATGGGAATACCCACAGAATGCAGCATGCTGAAGAGGTGCCCTATATAGATGTGTCCCTAGCTGGAAGCAGCACCCTGCCTGCATCCAGACCAATGGATCAATATGGACAGGAACTATTGCCATTAACACCTTTCACACTTACCATGTCACCCCAGGGGAATCCACTGGCTCATAGCCTGGGAATGTAGGTGTGACAGAATGGGGTCTATATCAGAAGACCGAATGGAAATAACAGCGAATGGCAAAACATTGAAAAGACCGGTCCTCAAACTTGCTGTTTATCTATACATATATATATATATATATATATATATATATATATATATATATATATATATATATATATATATATATATATATATATATATATATATATATATATATATATATACTGACTCTGAGATTGCAGTATAGTGAGGAAAGGGCAAATATTCCAGTCTTCATTATACTGCAATCTCACAAACAGTACTTCGAGGTCCAGTCTTTTCAATGTTTTGCCGTTCACTGTTATTTTTATTCGGTCTTCTGATATACACCCACAGAATGCACTGGCCTGCTATAGATGTGCTGGATCACTACCAAATGACCTAATGTCCTCTGACAAAGGCCTGTGCCTCACCCATACTACCAATGTATGGTATCTCATGGGGTCCCAACTAGCAACCTAACACAGTCAACAGAACACAAATGCAAGGCCATGTTGATAAATCCCTGTAGCATGCCCCCCACCATGTCCTACTGCATGAACTGTGGACCAATCCATAAATAACACTGGGATGAAGGGCCAACTATAGGGATACTTCTCAGATATTACTCACATAATGTTAGGAAAAGGATAGAATAGCAGCGTGGGGGGGGGGTGCAGAAGCATGGACGTCATGGAGTGTGTGAAGTCTGAAACTCTAATGTGTGCCCATACTACCCCTACCTGCAAACTCAGTAATGGGTGGCTACAAACCTGCTCATAAACCACAATATGAAGGGAAACTGGCCAAATATATGAACCCTGCTTCTGGGTAACCTGGGCGAATCTGTACAGCTGAGAGGTATGGCCACAGCAGGATACGGCCATTCTGTTAAGTCGATATATGTACAAGAAGGGGATCCTCAACCACCATAGTACCAAGATGCTGGGCCATTTACACAGACCCATTAGGAAGTGTTTGTTGCTGCCCCTCCAGAATAGCAGGAGTGTGCAAGAATGTGTAAGCTGTGGACCACAATACTGGACTCAGCTTCATTCATCTTGTATTTCCCAGTCAATAACTGTGAGCAAATAATTATATCTTTTAGTAGTTGATGACATAATGCATCACAGTTTAAAACTGTACATATGTTTGAATATCTCTGCTAACACCAGCCATGTAACACAAGCAGCACAGACAGCAATAGTTACAGTATCCCCCTATCCGTCACCCATTTTACTCCATATTGTCAACCTATCTAAAGATGTCCTACAGAAACAGGTTGCTAGCTGTAGGTGTAGAACGCCAAACCCTGGACTGGAGTACAACCCTACCTAGAATGGATTCACACACTCAACGACAGTACAAATCAGTATTCAAGTAGCATTTGTATATTCAGTCCTGTCAAATGTAAAGTTTTGTGTGTGTGTGTGTGTGTGTGTGTGTGTGTGTGTGTGTGTGTGTGTGTGTGTGTGTGTGTGTGTGTGTGTGTGTGTGTGTGTGTGTGTGTGTGTGTGTGTTTCCAGAGGAATGATGTATGGCCCATTCACACACACTGCACTTCCCATTGCCCATAAATGTTAACAATGGATGTTACCCTGACTTGGGATACTTCTAATAATTGTTTCACAAGTAGAATACACAGGAAGGAGACTTTTGTTAACAGTTATTTGCATTATTTGAGCAACCATCTGTTTTTTTATGAGAAATAATATACCGAAGGGTCAGTTTATTCGTGCTTCACAAATGATTTCTGAAGAAGCTGATGTTGAAAGTCAGCTTTATACAGAATATGTTTTTTTTAGAGGTTACCCCTCAGATTTACTTGGCAAACTAGCTGATGAAATCAGAACAAGAAGGGCAAATGATTTTCCACCGATTCTGAAAAATGGTTTTACTACTATTACAAATAAGCCACATGGAGTCACAGGTATTAACAATTCAAGTTCTAACAACACTAACACAAATACTTTTGGTACTTCTTGTATTTTGGATATGTCTCTTGATGCATTTAACATCAGGTCCATTATTACTAGAAACTGGAATATATTATGTGGAAATAGTGAATTAATACAAGTTGTAGGTGAAAGACCTAATTTTGTATATAAAAAACTGTTTAAAAAATGTTTGCAATTTGACTCCATATATAAAAGTAGCCCTGACAACAGCAGACGCTGTAAGGGGATGTATAAATGTGTTTTTTGTTCTTCATGTCATTTTATTTTAGAGGGACCCTATACTGATTTATCCTGTTTGAACAGGACACTTTCCATTGATGGTGTATACAATTGCAATACTAGTGGCATAGTCTATCTTGCTGTTTGTTCTGTGTGCAATGAATTTTATGTAGGTATGTCCACACCGACCACTTAGTAAAAGAATTAAAGAGCACTATTATTGGATTAGAACTAAGAACATCAACAATGCTCTATTTAAATATTCCATTACATGTAGTGGTTTTACAGCCACGGTGGTACAGCGGTAGAGTTGTTGTCTCACAGCAAGAGGTTCTCCTGTTCGATTCTCGGCTGGAGTGACTTCTATGGGGAATCTGCATGTCCTCCCCACGGTTGAGTGGCCTCTGAAAGACATGCGTGAATGGGTGTGCCTTCGCTGAAGGTTGGGTGTCAGGCTGGCAACTCGGCACCATAAAAATCAACTGCCAATCATTAGCAGAACGGAGTTCCACTGTGGCGACCCCTAACTGGGAAAAGCCAAAAAGACAAACAACAACAACATTACATGTAGTGGTTTTAAAAAGTTTCTGTTTGCTGTTTTGGAACATGTAGTTAGAAATATAAGGGGGAATCTTATAAGGACCAACTGGAACAAAGATAAACTGTGTGGCAGCTCAGGTTAGGGGCTGACAAAAAACTGGTATTAATGACTCAGTGAATATTAAATGTTTTCTGAAGAATAGAAGACTGAAGATTTTAAAATGAACTGTCTATGTTATGTTATTAGATGTGTGCCTTTAAATGACTGCATTCCTTTTGCTAGTGCACTTTAAGTAAGTGATTGTTTTATTAGGTAATTATTTTGATTTGATATATAAGGGGATGCTGCTGTGTGCATTTTATTTCATTCTAAAGAAGTCTTTTGAAACAAAAGTGATATTAAACTATTGCTGGTGGTTTCCTCCATTGTTCGGTCAGACTGGTAGCTTGTTTTTTATTAGCTGTGCATATATACCAAATTTGGAGTTAAATTTGGAAACTCAACATTACATGGCTACAATTTAGTATGTTCACCCTGTTCATTAGACCTATATTTGCATGTCCCTGCATAATGGTTTCGAGCAACAGTAACCCATGTTAGGAAGGACTAGGTCGATGTGATGGGCATGTGCAATGGTACATGAGTAACTTTCCCACTTAATGGTGGGGTAGTTGAAGTCAACTAGTATGTGAATGTTAGGTTGCACAATATTATCCTCCAGGGTGTTTAGGGACATATAGTGTGAGGGTTGGGACATGTTTGGGGACCTATAGCAAACTACAACCTGAACCACTGTCCTACCCATTGTTAGCTATGCCTGCAGGATCTGTAATGCCTAATTTGGTCTAACACTCTGGAGATGTGTGCCTCCTTAATGAATATGGAAACACCACCACCTTTGGAGCTTCAGTCACAGTTCTGCAGCCAAGAGTTGTGGAATGGGTAATAGGCTGGTAGTGGAGGGGTGCTTCTTGTTGCCTTTAACAAGGTCTCTGTTACAGCACAGATGTCATAGTTCCCCATTTTAAGGAATACATCCAGTCAGTGCATTTTCAGATGTAGATGTCTAGTGTGCAGCAGCCTGACCCTCTGATTGCATGTGTTTGTAGCTGTCATATATTTCTGTATATTCATGTATACATATGCGTATATTGTTTGTTTGTTTGTGTCTTTCGGCTTTTCCTGGTTAGGGGTCACCACAGCGGAACACTGGTCTGCTAATGATTGGCAGTAGATTTTTACGTGCTGGCTTGCCGGGACTAACGCACAACCTTCAAAGAAGGAACGCCCATTCACGCATTTATTAATAAACCTGCTTTTTACATCCCTCGCCTGCACTTGGATTATTTACATCATTGGCTATTGGATTTAGGAGCTACTTGTGATTTAAATGAGACTGCAATCCTCCATTGTTTTGCTCAGCAGTGTTTGTTTTTAACTATTTATCTTTGAGCTTGTTGTTCCGTTGAGCATTCACTCCACTGGTCCTCTTTATTCATTATATATATTATACATAGATTTCTCCAAATATATGCATCTCCATACATATATACATGTATATATAGAGTACCTGACTGATTGCACAGACTCCTTTCCCTACTGTTGAATGACTATACTAAGTCATATGTTTGGAATGTCATCACTATTTTCTATCACTGAGATGGTGCAATGTTACATTGCACTGATTGTAGTTTACAGGGCCATGGGTTCAAGACTTCACAGGCCTTATTATATTGTTACAAGGCAGAACAGTTCTGCTGTGGAGGAAGGGATAAGGGCAATAATTGAAAGAGGTCCCTAGTTTGGGCCCCTCCACCCCCATTTAGACAGCCTTTGGTCAGTGTTTTTGCAGAAAGAGGTACAAAGTGTGGATCTGGTGTCCATCTGCACAATATATATATATACATATATATATATATATATATATATATATATATATATATATATATATATATATATATACACCAAGCGAAAACACCGACAACGAGATCACCGACACCACAAAACCAAAAGTTCAAAAACATGAAAGTTCACATTCCCAACAAAGCACAATCCCGACAGCCAACAAAACAAAACAAATTATTTTTCCGAAAAATACACACACAACACAAGCACACCAAAAACCTTACAAACCTACACTAAACCTTACATACACAACTATCTATACACTAACCTTAACCCAAACCCTAACCCTAAGGTCCGTCACTATCGCACACTTACCTTACCCGCACCCTAACTCTAAAGCCTGTCACTATCGCACATTTACCTTACCTGCACCCTAATCCTAAAGTCCGTTACTATTGCACACTTACCTTTTCCGCACGCTAACCCTAAAGTCCGTCACTAACGCACACTTACATTACCCACACCCTAACTCTAAAGTCCATCACTATCACATACTTACACAGTCATGCTCGTTTCACATGTCGGTGTTTTCAGCATCGGGATTTTGAACAGTCGATTATTTCCGTTG
Source organism: Protopterus annectens (assembly GCF_019279795.1). Classification (NCBI taxonomy): domain Eukaryota; kingdom Metazoa; phylum Chordata; order Ceratodontiformes; family Protopteridae; genus Protopterus; species Protopterus annectens. Next base: position 158,699,917 of record NC_056750.1, on the reverse strand, counting down.
TAGGTCTTCTGGTGTTGGTGATCTCATTGTCAGTGTTTTCACTTTTTGGTCTTATCAGGTAGCCCTATACATACATATATATATATATATATATATATATATATATATATATATAGCCTAGCCAACAAGGTTCCCAGGCCTTTCTCCACCCAAGAAGGTTATTTTCCTGTGCCTCTGTCAAGCAGAGCCACAGAAGTGATCCCCGGGGTGAATTTCCTATTTCCCATCCACTCATCAAGATTTTTCTTTAAGAGTGCTAATGTGGAACTCTGCTTGACATAGATAGGTAGATTGTTCCAGAGTATGGGAAGTCTCTGGGACAGGAATCTATCCCTCCAGCATTTTCTGTTTATTGTGGTGACAAGGTTTAGGTCCCTGGAGCATGTAGCTCAGAGGAGTTGGGATTTTTTTTTAGGTGTAGCATGTCCAACAGCTCTGGGTTTGACATAGCTTTGTATGTTAGGCAGAGATCATCTCAGGGTAGGCAATATGCTACGGAGTAAAGCTGGAGTTTTTTGAGATGGTCAGCGTAGGGCATCTGTTTTTAGTTCTTTAATCTTTTTTGTGAAGTAATTTGGTGGACTTTCCAACTGTTGCAGACGTCTTGTGAGGTACATTCTAAAAGGGGTGTTGCACTTAATAAGGGTCTAATGAGTGCTGAGTAGAGGGGAATAATGACCTATTTTTTACAGGATGAGAACCCTTACATGATGAGGTGTGCCACATAGAAGGATTTCTTGACTACTGTGGCAATGTGATTATCAAAGGATAGACTGCTATCCACCTGAGTTCCAAGGTCTCTTAACACAACTTTGACTTTAAGTAGACTGCTTCCTATGTGGTAGTTCATGGATACCGTGTTTTTACCAAAGGGGGATGACAATGCACTTTTTGGCATTAAGCTTGAGGCTGTGGCTCTGACACCAAGCATCAGTCTCAGTGAATCCCTTCCGTAGGATGTTCACATCATTTGGGGACTCATCTATGGCATCTAATTTGCAATCATCTGCAAACTTCATCTGCCAGAGGGCTTCTGTGTTAGCCTGTACTTCAGAGAAGTAGATACCAAACAGGAAAGGACCCAAGACTGAACCCTGTGGTACTCCACTTGTCACAGGTTTGAAGTCAGATTTGGAGTCTGCAACTTTTACAGTGTGGGTTCTATCAGTGAGCCAGTTGGCAACGTATCTAGTGATGTATGGATTTATACACAGTTTAATGAGTTTATCTATGATTCCAGAATGGGGGATGGTGTTGAAAGCCTTGTCGAGGTCAAGTTAGGCTGTGTGAACTGCTTTACCCTCATCTACGGCTTTGGTGACTGTTTCAAAGAAGTCATTTAGGTTCAGGAGGCATGATCTGCCCTTCACAAACCTGAACTGGATGGGCTCCAGAGCTTGGAGGTCACCAATGTCCCTGTTTTTGAGTTCCATGATGATACGTTCCATGGCCCTGCAAACCAGGCTTATCAGGCTAATAGTGCAATAGTTCCCAGGGTCAGTGGTGGCTCCCCCTTTGTGAAGTGGTATAATTGTTGTTGTGTGCCATTCAGTGGGTACAAAGCCTGACATGAGGCTGTGATTGAACATGGTGCTTAGGCGGGGGGGGGGGGGGTTAGCTCGTTCTGAAGTTCATGTAGAATGCAGCCTGGGATGTTGTCTGGTCCCATGGATGCTGTGTTCTTGGCTTTGGAGAGCATAGTTTTTACCTGCTCAGCTGTGATTGCAGGGGCATTGCATTCTTCCAGTATGGATATGGGCCTTTTATGGGGTGGAGGGTACAGTTGGCCTGGAACCTATCAGTCAGGATGTTGGCGATATCAGTTGGTTTCGTAATTTTCGTGCCATTCTGCTATAACTCACAGCAGATCTGGGTGTTGCCGCTGAGATTCTTGACATAGCTATAGAATGCTTTGTGGTTATCCTTAGAGATAGTGGCAATCTTGTTTTCATAGGTGGCTTTAGATGATTTTATGGGGGATCTCAGCTTCTTACTGGGGCTGACTAGGGAGCTCCTCCACTCATGGGATTTTACTCTCTTTTGCAACAGTTTCGTCCTTCCATTGTAAAGTTTGTTTATAGCAGGAGACCACCAGATTGGCTTCCTTTTTTTGGAGGATAGCATCTTGGATCTGCTAGGGATAGCATGATCCATGCACTTGTGTAAGTGCATATAGAGTGCATTTGTATAAGATTCGGCCATCGTAACTGTATTGTCTATCTGCATGGGTGTCTTGAAGTTTGCCACTTCTGTTTTGAGAAGCATGAAGTTGACTTTGAAGACATTTTTTATAGTGGTTTCCTTAATGGGGGTGGGGGCAGGATGTGGATCTCTATGGTGATTAGCTTATGGTCAGATCTGACCAGCGAGGAGTTGACTTCAGGTGTGGAACGCTGGTCACTCATGTTGGTAATGACTAGGTCTAGGATATTATTGCCTCTGCTGGGGGTGTGGATAAGTTGATCCAGGGCATTGGAGTTTATGAATTATAGAAAGCATTGAGCAAAGGAGTTGGTACATGAGCAGTTTTCTCAGTTAATGGTGGGTACTTGAAATCACCCATTATTAGGGTGCTTGGTTGAACCCCAATATTTTCCAGTATATCAAGAAAAGAAGAGTGTGAATCCTGGGGTATGGTGGGGGATCTGTAGCAAGCTACTATATGGATTGCAGTTTTGCCCAGAGTTAGTTGCATTTGGATAATTTTGGATGCATTATGTTGGGCAACTAGCCTGGAGGTGTGGATATACTTAATGAATATGGACACACCTCCACCCTTGGTGTTCCGGTCTTGGTTAGATGGCCAAAAGGTATGGTAGGAGTCATATCCTGGTAATGCAGGGGTGCTCTATGGAGCCTTGAACCAGATTTCAGTTACTGCACAGATATTGATGTTCTCCATTTTAAGGAGTACCTTGAGTGAGTGCATTTTGAGATTTAGACTTCTGTTGTTGAGTAGATTTACCCTCAGTTTTTTATTGCCTGTATCTGTTATGGTGGTGAGTTTGTCATTTGAGCTTTGCCTACAAAAGGTACTATAGGGGTGGCAAGAACCATAGCCAGTATCCGGAATCCCAGGGGTAACAGGTGCAGGCTATCTCTGGCAAAGCAGCGTGGCCTGTCGACCATGTCATCACAGGCAGAAAGATACTGAATGCCCTTTGAATGACACCAGAAACTTATACAAAAAGGAGATGTAGGCAAAATGATGAAAGCTAGTAACCACAATAAAATCTTGCCTAGGACACCACGATGGAAACCCGCAGTCCAAGTAACACAGTTTATTGGTAGAAATAACACAAATTAACGCTAACAATCCACAATGCGTTTTCGATCAACAATCTTCTTCAGCAAAAACTGCAACAATCTTCTTCAGCAAAAACTGAAACACTGAATAATGCTTCACTCCTGATTAAATACCCTGCCCTGTTGTCTGTCCAATTACAGAAATTGCTAATTAGTTTGAAAACATCAACTAATTTAAAGTACCAGTATGTAAAAAAAATTTGTTTTTAACTTAACACACTGTATTTTAGTCAAATAGTTTTAAAATAAATAAATAATTGTTTACATAGTTAGAATATGAAATGACTTGAACATATTCTGATTAAAAAACATGTATGGTGTTATAAAATTTCACATTAAAACCACTTTGTTGTTTAAAAACCTTTTAAAAACTGATTTCTTCCAAGTTGTATATATTGAATGTGATAAATGGTGACATCTGGTGGCTTTGTGATGTAAGTACAAGAGCTTTATAATTTTGCAGATCTAAGTTTTAGTACTGGCTTTATAGACAAATAATCATTCAAACCACCAGAAACTTAGCCAATTGTCGGTCAATCATTTTGTCCTTGTACTGCGGAATCATTCTGTGCGACGGTATATACATACATATATATATATATATATATATATATATATATATATATATATATATATATTGATACTGGGTTCAAGATGTGCAAGCACTGATTATTTTGTTGCTGGGCAGAACAAGGGCTGTTGGATACAGTGTGAATAATGCACTTATAAGCAGTTGTACAGCCTTCATGGCTATTCACACCAACCACACATATGATTCTATGCACCTATGGATTCCAGTACTGGCAATTGTATGTTTGTGAGTATATGTGTGTTTATGTGTTTGTGTGTGTGTGTGTGTGTGTGTGTGTGTGTGTGTGTCTGTGTGTGTGTGTGTGTGTGTGTGTGTGTGTGTGTGTGTGTGTGTGTGTGTGTGTCTGTGTGTGTCTGTGTGTGTCTGTGTGTGTGTGTGTGTGTGTGTGTGTGTGTGTATGTGTGAATAGTAATCTCTGTGTGTTTGGCCGATGCATTATCCCCTGGGGGTGTGGTTATCACCAAATGTAGGTGTGTTCAACCCATTACACTGAGCATTCTCTACTGTACAACAGAATATGTCAGTCACCACATACCTATATACAAGACTCAGCAGTATAAGCTGTGAGGCATATGAACTCACTGTTACACAGACCTTGGACATCTGAGCAGATTGAACTGTACCTTGCTCATCACATGAGTGATGTGTTATCACACTGCCATACCCTTGGACTTCCTGCAGGCCCACATCCTGGTGACACACAGTCACCTAGGACACAAACATAATACAGACTGTGGGAACACATTCACTCAGCATTACTAATGGCAAAAATGCACAGTGCCCAAAACTGTACACATAGTCTGAGGGGTACCCCTTATCCATGTCAGATGACAGCACCTTACACTACATTACATAGCTATGATGTAGTAGGGTCACCCTGTGCATCTTAACAATAATTAGATGTTGCTGCATCAATGGTGTGGATGGCAGGGATCTGGCACAGGTTTCATCATATGCAGAGGGTGTTGTGCGGGTTTGCCAGAGGCCTAGGCTGTGCCATTTGGTTAACATTATGGGTGTTTGTCTGGAGAGTGGTAATGATATGGCCTATGCATGTCTGGTGCATGTGTGTGGAGGTGACCTCTTTCCTAATTGCGGTGTGTGTGAGTCTGCCTGCACAAAGTCACACCATGTGGCTGCCCTACACTGATGTTTTGTGGACAGCTGTGAACCATGCATGGCAGGGCATACAGTTCACCATCTCTGGCCATGGACATGGAAACTGGACCTGCCACGGGTCTGACTGGCACCACCAGGCTCAAGGCCCGAGTCAGTACTACTCCCCAATGGTGACTGATGTTTGCTGGAACCATGACCCTGTTGGGACTGGCCAGGACCACGTGCCCGAAGTCTGCTACATCATGACATGGACAGCACATCACCCTCAGTACTGCCTCTGTCACTGCCACTACAGGAGCATAATGGTGGATGACCACATGGGCCCCCAGCTACCGCTTCTCCCCTGCCAAACATTCAAGCACAGATATTCCATGGCTGATGAGTGCTCCCATCTCACCCATCTGTCTATCCATGATCTCATTGCCCTCATGCCTGGCTGCAACAAGGTCCTGGAGACAACCATGAGCACCAGGGAGATGTCCTGCCACAACTCTGTGCAGTTGTCTGGTGTTCTGTTCATTACATGCCTGCGCATCCATTACAGCCTGAAACATGCACCTGGTAACTGCCGCATTGTCACTTGCTACATGGGCTGGCAGGCAGCAATCCTCCCTCAACCACCCCTGCCCATCTGCCTGTGTGTGACCTCACCAGGCTCACTTGCCATAGTCTCCACACTTGCATGTCCTGTGCCTGCACCCAGCTGTCCTTCACTTGTGGCCACTGGTGATGGGGAATGTGTGGGCATTGTGACCGTGTGTGGGGATGTGGTTGACAAATGTGGAATGCCAACCGGTGACACAGCTGCAGCCCATGACAACCCCACCTGTGCCCCACTATGGTTGTCATCATGGTCAGAGTCACTAAACAACCTAACATCACTTGTATAGCAAGAGGAACTGGGACCACCATGTCCACCTTTGAGGAAAAGACAAGATATATACATTAATAAGAGCATTATACTGCTTGCTATCATATATACACACACTCACTCACACACACACACACACACACACACACACACACACACACACACACACACACACACTCATGATGTCCCACAGGCATTACACAGACCTCACATTAGGCAGAGAGTGACAGTCATGACACACACTCAGACCACAATATCACACTTTAGACAGGCCCTCAACCTCATGCAGTGCATACCTTTCAACTTAGTTTTACTACTACTTTACACCACTTGGATGTGTGATTGTCTTAGTAGGTGTCGCGCCTTCACCTAGAACCCACTACACCCATGTAGACATCAGTGCTGTTCACCTGTATAGCACTGTGGCAAAACCTAGGGAACATAGCTACAAACTGTACAGAGTTTTCACAACTATTTTGATTTGTGGGTCATACTCCCTGTCTGCTGCACATACCTCCTCTATTGGTCTGGTACATTACTGATTTGACCAGTGGATTGCTGATCCTACCTTTAATATCATACTGTGATTTCCAGTTGTCATAACCTGCATTACATGTATGTGAAAACAAGGGCATTTTCTCAAACAACTTCACAAACTGACAGTGGATATAGTAAATGTACACACCCATTTTAACATGCAAGGGTTTTGTGACATATTACATGAGACCACATTAATATTGCCATGAGATTTCCACCATTTCATATGACATGTAACTTGTGTATTCTGAATGAGAAACATACACATCAGGTAGGGGTGGCATAGCATACATGTTAGTATTACAATAGCTGGCTTGCAGAAGGTGCACACCCGTAAACCAATACTTTGATAAAACAACTGCTGTTCTCAGTAGAGCATTCAGTCCTCTTGGGCTGGTTTTACCCAGCATGGCACATCTCAACATGGCAATGTTTGCAAACTCTCCCTTGACAAACACCTCCAAATCTGTCCGATTGCAAGGCCATCCCCTGTGCACAGCACTTGTCAGGTCAACACACAGACTGTATTTCATCTATAGGTGTGGCCTCTGGCTTGGCCACAGCAGACTGTTAATTGTGTTCATATGAATCCATCCTTTTGATAATTTAGATGTAGGGTGTGGCCCATTGTTGTGTGCAATGTTGGGATACCACCCCATCCACAGCTATGTGGCAGACACCAGACAGATCATAGCCACAAGAGACTTGTGCTTGGAAGTGGTCATAATACAATCTGAATTGAATACAGCCCTAGTCCAAGTTGGTGGACAGCAAACCCATGGCAGGACACTGCCATTACCCTGCTTTAGTGTGTGGGTTGTGCTGTTCTGCTGTTGTGCAGTGCTGTTACTGTGCCAAACTAACATGACCTAATTGTACACAAAGAGAGTTCAACCCTGGTCTCATAACACCTTCACACACTTCCACACATGCGTTTTGAAAAGTTGATGTATTGTTGTCCAGACATTACCCAGAACTGGCTGGTGTGTGCTGTGAGGAACAGCTGCCATAATCAAAACACACCCTATACCCAAGACATGTGGAGGCCATGGAAGATTGTTGTCACATGTACTGCACACCCAGTACTTGCCAGAGATGTCTGATTCCCCATTACTGTTGCTGTTTGGCTCCTGGCAGCCTCGCTGGACATTTCTGTGATGGTTTTCCCAACATATGTGCAAGGGATTAAAACTCAAACTATAAAAACCAAAACAAAGGCAGAAAGGTAAAACCACACAAACAATTTATTGTGAGCTCTTTCGTACAAAAATTCTTATGTACTTCTTCAGACATTATTACCCAGTTAACAATGCCTTAAAAAGACTACATAATTGAACCAATTTAGGTAATAAATTAATCATTAACTTAATCAAACATAAACAAGACACTGTTTAAAAAATATTCTCAAAATCCAATTCAATACAATAGGAAAGCCATCCAATTCAAACATAAACATTCAAATTAAAATGAAAATGAGAACAACTAATAATAAGTAGAAAATTCACTTCATGCTACTCTTAAAACACAAAAATAATTATAGCTATTTTTATGTATATATATATATATATATATATGTGTATATATATATATATATGTATATATATATATATATATATATATATATATATATATATATATATATATATATATATATATATATTCCACATATTCAAAAGCTTTTTAACACCTTTTATAAAAGTTTGTATTACTTTAACCATGTTTCACCTATCTAATGCCTTTAATTTTAACAGGCATTTGATGGAACATGCTTCATTTAATTCAGGATAAATATGTGCATTAGTTTGCAATTGCCACATTAATTCACGTTCATCGAGTTTAAGCTGCCATGGGCCACCTCGAAGATTTTTGCATACATGATCAACAACCATAAATTGGAAACTATGGGACTGAAACTCAGCTATGTGCCTAGCCAAGGCATTAGTGCTGATATTCCTGGCAATATTATAAAGATGTTCATATATATGTTGTTTAAATGGACGCTCAGTTTTCCCTAAATAAAAAGCTGAGCATTGACGGCAAGTAGCCAAATAAACTATAGCTTGGCTGTCACAAGTAAAAAAACCCTTGATGAGATATTTAGTCCCATGGATAAATACAAATGTCGCCTTCTGGACATGCTTGCAATAATTACAACGTCCACATTTGAACATTCCCTGGGCATGTCTATACGTGACCCTTGGGGCTTCAAATAACATTTTTAAAATTTGGGCCACATTTGAAAGTTACCAGGGGCCTCGTCCCTAAAAGATTCGTAATCATGTGATCTTCTAATATAAGGTCCCAATTATTAACCAAAATATTCCTAATCAAGAGGTCACGTTCCAGAGGGGGAACTCTTGAGTTTACCAAACTTACCATTTAATGATCAAAATATACATGAAAATGGAGGGCAAAACTATGCTACTAGTTTTTCAACTCAATATTCTACTAAGGCATGTGAATTTAGGAATATTTTGGTTAATAACTGGGAGTTATATTAGAAGATCACATGATTACGAATCTTTTAGGGACAAGGCCCCTGGTAACTTTCAAATGTGGCCCAAATTTAAAAATGTTATTCGAAGCCCCTAGGGTCACATATAGACATGCCCAGGGAATGTTCAAATGTGGACATTGTAATTATTGCAAGCATGTCCAGACGGCGACATTTGTATTTATCCATGGGACTAAATATCTCATCAAGGGTTTTTTTACTTGTGACAGCCAAGCTATAGTTTATTTGGCTACTTGCCGTCAATGCTCAGCTTTTTATTTAGGGAAAACTGAGCATCCATTTAAACAACGTATATATGAACATCTTTATAATATTGCCAGGAATATCAGCACTAATGCCTTGGCTAGGCACATAGCTGAGTTTCAGTTCCATAGTTTCCAATTTATGGTTGTTGATCATGTATGCAAAAATCTTCGAGTTGGTCTATGGCAGCTTAAACTCGATGAACGTGAATTAATGTGGCAATTGCAGACTAATGCACATATTTATCCTGAATTAAATGAAGCATGTTCCATCAAATGCCTGTTAAAATTAAAGGCATTAGATAGGTGAAACATGGTTAAAGTAATACAAACTTTTATAAAAGGTGTTAAAAAAACTTTTGAATATGTGGAAAAAAAAAAAATATATATATATATATATATATATATATATATATATATGTATATATATATATATATATATATATATATATATATATATATATATATATATAATATATATATAGCTATAATTATTTTTGTGTTTTAAGAGTAGCATGAAGTGAATTTTCTACTTATTATTAGTTGTTCTCATTTTCATTTTAATTTGAATATTTATGTTTGAACTGGATAGCTTTCCTATTGTATTGAATGGGATTTTGAGAATGTTTTTTAAACAGTGTCTTGTTCGTGTTTGATTAAGTTAATGATTAATTTATTACCTAAATTGGTTCAATTATGTAGTCTTTTTAAGGCATTGTTAGCTGGGTAATAATGTCTGAAGAAGTACATAAAAATTTTTGTATGAAAGCGCTCACAATAAATTGTTTGTGTGGTTTTACCTTTCCGCCTTTGTTTTGGTTTTTATATGTACAAGGGATGTCCACTTCTTCAAAGTTTCACTGTTGCACAATCTCTTGTACACCTGTTGATGACTATCTGCACTGTGTTCTATGGCATATGCAATGCTGTGTGTATGTGTCCACAGCATTCAATCCCTTTGCAGCATGTTAGGCTGTATGTGAACCATGGATTTTTCTGTAGCAGGTAACTGTGGGTCTGTGTTGGCATAATCCTGGTATGTGAGCTGACTGTTACATGCAGATACTCCAGGAGTCCATGACTGATGGCAGGTGTGTATCCAATATGATCAACTGCTGTGGTTGTATCACACACTGATATACCCTAGTATGAGCTTCCTCCTATCCGCACATATGAATCTAGCTTCTTGGACGGTTTCCACTCCACATACATATTCCCCTAACTGAGTTGTATGTTTCACATTTGTATTGTACAGAGTATAGGTCACATGACAGGTTGCATGGCTTTGGTCATGTGCATTATGCGCACATTGTCATATCTCACACATACCTGGCATTGTGACATGTGTGTACACCTTTTATATGCGCTGTCTCACAGTACTGTATACAGCATGTCCCTACTATTGGAACTCTGTCCCCATATTTTGGCATAAATTATCCAGATGTTCTGCAATAACAGGTTTGTGAGTTATGCTACTGATATGTGACATCTCATGCAAATAGGCCCATGTGATATGCAGTGAGCTCCACCACAGGTGATCTTGCAGATGCATGCAATTTGCCGACTATAACAGTTCAGTGCATGGCCACATGCATGACCTTAAGATGCCTGGGATACTGGTAAGCCACAACAGGAAGATCTCATACTTACTGACCTCAGGCTGCTGTGCCTCCTCTTGATGAGAGGTACCTAGGTAATGTGAGGGAGAGGTATTGTCAGCAGCTTCACAATAGCCATCAGTCCAGGAGCAATGCTACATGTATGCACAGGTACAGTCTACACTATGATATTACACTATTTGCTATTCTTCACCTGAAATGGGCACATATGTGCATTACTAAACCCCACCCAGTGCTCTAATTTGCAATGATATCTACATCTAAGGACTGTTATTACACAGTTGAAATGTAACCTCAATACACTGATGTGGACTTTTGCCTTACCTGGATGCTCCTCACTGGTTTCCTGGGTGGCAGCCACCTCCATGGCAGCTACTTGTTGTAGTGGTTGTTCTCTGTGGACCACCCCAAGGTTGGCAAGGAGCTCCTCCACTGCTGTAAGTGGAACCTCTCTGGCTGGCTACCCCACAAGTAGTGGAACAGTCCCTCGCCACTGCAGCAGCCCACTGCCATGCATGCCGAATCAGGTCAGTTGCTCTGTGCCTGTGCCATAGTTCCCCGGAGAGCTGTCCTCTCCCGCTGATGTTGGCGACCCCAACTGAAGAGGATGTGGTAGTGTTCCAGGATGGCCTCCATTATGGCTGCTGTCTCCTGGACATCCTAGGCTGGAAGCCTCTGCATCACACCTGAAAGACATAAACAGGGAAAAACACATCACAGGACATCAGACATCATCTATAGTTCTTTACAGAGACAGCTCACTACTAATGAGTATCAGTAGCCACAACATTACATCAAATAATACTCCAGTACCTAGCAGTATTGTATGGACATGCATAGCATTATGTGTAAGTAGGCAGTTTGCACCTGATTAATGTTGAGGGTAGGGGTGCATGTGGTGTGCATATCCTTATAAACTGATGTTGAGCTGGGGGTGATGTTTGTCCTAAACATGTCTGAAGCAGGTTGGCTTTAGCTATGCTGTGTGTGTATGTGCTGTGGCTGACCTCCATTACAGGATGGGTTGGATAGTTGCCTGTGAGACCGCAGACATATGTGGGGATGGCCTTCCGATTGCCCTCAGTGGATGTGTCCAATTTGTACTCATACTCAGCATTACACTAATGCACCTGTGACCTACTATGCTCAATCAGACGCAGGTTGATATGCTGCCCAGATGGTGACTGCTCCTACACACGTGGTGGTGGAATGAAAAAGTACAGGGGAGTATGCAGAGAAAGGTGTTGGCAAAGGAGAAGTGGGATTGACAGACAAATGTCAAAAGTAGACATGAGTATAAAGTAATGGGGTGCATGGCAAAGAGAGTGTTGGACATGCTATGGATGTGGAGTCTGACATACAGATGTGGAGTCTGTGGTTGTATGTAATGTTGGACAGCATGGATGGTGTATAGGGCCTGTAGCTATTAGCTACACAGAGGCACATAGCTAGGAAGGATGCGCAGTACAAAAGGGTGATAAAGGAATATGGGTGAAACATACAAGCTAGGAGTGTGTTTAGAACATATGGAAACATCACTTTGACAGTCTGTTCCATGAGGAAAATGGGGGAGGGAGGGAAGGATGGCTAAGGTGAGTATGGTTAATCAGGAGGTGGAACAGATTATCAAGGAGAATGTAAGGATAGCTATGAGGGGGTTTAACAGTGGAAAGGCTGTTTTTCCAGGTGACATACCTGTGGATGCCTGGAAGTGTTTCTGAGACACGGCAGTGGTATTTTTAATTGGATTGTTTACTGTAATCTTGGAAAGTGAGAGGATGCATGAGATATTGGCAAATATGTATGGGTACTGCTTATCTGAACAAGGGTGGTCTGCAGAGCTATAGTAACAAGTGAGGGATAACATTGATTGGTCACAGGATGAGGTAATGGTAAAGGGTGGTGGCAGCTAAGATGAGAACATGGTGATGATTTGTAATATGGTTTCATGCCAGATAAGAGCAGTACAGATGCAAATGTTGATCCACAAGTGTTGATGGAGCCCTGAACTGAGGCTGAGATGCAGCTGCATTGTATCTATGTGCACCTACAGAAAGCATATGACATGCTGCCTGGAGAGTGGTTGTGGTATTGTATGTGGAGGTCAGGGGTACCAAAGGAGTCTGTCAGACACCACAGAATATGTAGGAGGCTAGTGTGACAGCAGTGATTTCTGGTTTTGACATGGCAGGTGGATTTAAGGTGGAGGTGGGAGTATACCAGGGGTCAGCTGTGTGTCCTTTAACATTTTCAGTATTGAGGGACAGGTTGACAGACATGATCAGACAGGGGCCCCTGTTGACTCTGCAGTTTTCAGATGACATTGTAGTCTGTAGTAAGATTAGGGGACAGGTTGGGGTGACAGTGGGGAGGAATGATGATCAGCAGGACTAAGTAAGAATACATGTGTATGCATGGGGTGGGGGATAGAGGAATGGTGACAATGCAGCGTGCACAGTTTGGAAGGTGGATAGGTTTAACTACTTGGGAACACCAGTTCAGAGTCATGGTCAGTGTGGGGGACAGATCTACGAGACAGTACAGGCAGGTTGTGTGTGGTGGAGAGGGGAGTCAGGAGCTATTTGTGACAGACAAGTACCATTAAGAGTTATATGGAAAGTTTACAGGAGGGTAGTGTGACTGGCTACATTATATTGGTTGCAGACAGTGGGATTTTAAAGACAGGCAGGATACAGGGCTAGACACAGCAGAGTGTAGGATGTTCACATCTGCACAGTGTGTGACGGGAAGGATAGGATTGGGGACATGTGTGTTAGTGGTTTGGCCCAGGTTGGATGGCTTGGGGACAATGCCAGACAGTGACATGCTTGGTTTGACATGTGCTGAGGGAGTTTGCTAAGTGTATCTTGCAACAGATGAGGCTGCCAGGTTATAGGGACAGCAGACAGCCTACAAAAGGCATATGCATGTGGTGATGACAGATATGCAGGTGTATGGTGTGTGAGAGAAAGATGCAGAGGACTGGATGCCATGGGTGGAGATGATCTGCTGTGAGGACCCCAAATAGCAATGCCCAAATAAAAGGGAGGGAGATGTTGTAATGCCATTGTTTGCAGATTGCCAATTATTTGCAAGACATGACACAAGTATTTGAGTAAATGACTGCAAATATGATGAACAAATATGGTCAGTGTGCATAACAATGGACAGTTGAATGGTATGGGTTCAGTATATCACATGCAGTCCAACACACACAGCTGTGACATTATTCCACTATGCAACTACCTGCATAGTTCCATGACATTTCTGAGACAAACATGCATAACATAGTTGCATTCACAATTCATAACTGGATATATGTGTGACATCCGGGGTCTGAGCTGTATTCTATGTCACTGCAGATGGACAGAGATGCTATGGCCATAGGTTCTACTCAGCAATCTGTCCGTACAGCAAGTCTTGTTGGGACATGTATATTAAACTTCCTATTTCCCATTATTACATACCCCCTACTGCAGTCCATTACATGCATACTTGTTTGACATACCTGGGTTTTTTTTTTCTGTTGATGTATGATGGTATCCTGTTGCACAGATTTCTTTTTTTGTCTCCCTTTTCTGTTGCTTCTGTTCGTGTATGTTTTTTTTTTCTCTCTCTTTTCTCTCTCTGGGATGTAGGTTGTACATCTGTTTTGCAGAGGCAGCAGCTTGCCTTTTGTAGGTACTTGTCAGGATCAGCCAATGGCTTGTGCATGAATTGGAGTTCCACACTTCCTAAAACCATGTGGAACAGCTTTGGTATTATTCCTGTAGCCAATAGCTTGGAAATACAGTCCTATAACTGTGTGCCTCATGTGGGCATTGTCCCTTTATTTGTGAGGAGGTTTTCATGCATGTGTGTTACACAAAGCATCACAGAGGGTTGTTCTACTAACAATGTACAACAGAGGCTGTGAAGACAGCCCAACTCACCAGGGACAATTGTTCTAGACACAGGGACAGACTGTGAGTATTGTTGTTATACAATTGAAGTGCTGCTGGTTTGACAGGGTTTGTGTGGATATGGCTGCTCTGCATGATTTGCAGTCTTGAGAGTATTATGTGGTTGACATAGCTCACACTGCCTGGAATTTGTACTGTGGTGGTGGTGCTGCGGTAGCATTGTCACCTCACAGCAAGACGTTGTCCTGTTTGATTCTCAGCTAAAGCATCCTCTGTGTGGAGACATGTGTGAATGGGCGTACCTTCGTTGAAGGTTGTGTGTCAGGGCTGGCAACTCGGTACATAAAAATCTACTGCCAATCATTAGCGGACCGGAGTTCCACTGTGGTGACCCCTAACCGGGAAAACCTGAAAGATACAACAACAACATTATCAGTGTGTTACTTACACATTTATTGAATTTGGAAGGTCAGTAGCATGCTCTGTAGGATAGCAGTCAGTAAATGATAACATCCATGTTTGTTTCTGACTTAATATTGCTCAGAACAGATATGTTACGATAAAACCCTCTTACACCAGTTACTTTCTCAGTTTATAACAGCAATATCTCCATCCTGGACCTGTGTTTTGGCCTCTGTCCATGAGTATGTCAAACTTTGTCCATATATCATGCAGTCAGAGGCATAGAGATATGGTATATCATTACTTAGCAACATAGTTCGTAATATCATCCCAGTTATGCATCAGACTGCCAGACATTTTATGTGTAAGAGGACTTATATATGATGACAGGGCCTGGACATTCTTTGGGAGTGTGTACAGTTGGGAGGTCTTTGTATTTCTGGCTATTGTTGACAGATTGTCAGGATTGTGTAGCAGTGTATTGTGAATATGTTATTTCTTCAGGGGGTGGTAGATGTAAGTGTTATGTTTCCTTTTCTGTCTGCCTTTGCATGCGGATCTAGTTTCTGTTGCTCTATCAAGTGTTACATTTTTGTAGGTTAAGACTATGACATGCCCCATAACACAGTCAGGCATCATACTACACTGTGTATTGGGCCATTATATGTAGGGGTAGTGTGTGAGTGTCAAACATGCTGGCAGTTTTGTTCACATACTCCTTATACTGTATGCACTTTCACACTGGTGTCTGTTTCTCAGTGCTGTTACATCCCTGGAGTGCCTGGTATGTTTGCAATTACATGTGTAGTCCCCTATAGCAAGATTGCTTTTTTGTTGTGTCAGTCTGCCTGTAGTTTGGATATTGCTTGGTGACATGGCTAGCAGCTCAGTGTATTTTCCCCAATGTGATGTTATGTCCAGATATTTGGCAGATTTGTAGTGTTGCCTAGCCCCCATAAGCATTGTGTATGTCTGACACATCAGTGGGGGGCATGTGAAGATTTACATGACTAACTCCTGGGAAGTCACTGGGTTTTGGACTTGTGCTATTCCACTCAATAGATGTTGGAACAGACAGGAGGGTATTACTGCATTACATGTGTCAGCTCATCTACACCAGTATGTCAGATATGTCCACATTTTCATGCCCCCCCTCCTTGTCGGGCTTGGTTATGCTTTCTTGCACTAAGCTGTTCTGAGCATACCTGTCACCAGCCAGATTGTTACAGACTGTCCACGTTTATTTCCCATATTTCTGGTCTGTTGAACAGTATCATTTTATTCCTTCCTGTGGTAAATCACAGTGATCATGTGGGGATGTCTGTCAGTATATGATGACATACATTACAGTTTCATAATTGATATCCTTCTGAACATGTATGTTGACACACACCCTGTTCCTGTAGACGTAAATTGTGACCCTTGTGTTGGTCCATTGCCCCCCCCCGTTTTGCAGCCTTTGTCCAGATCTCTTGCACTTAGGGGTGGGGAGGTATGGTTCTGGGTATGACTCCAGTGCATGTTATACACAGCTATATATATATATATATATATATATATATATATATATATATATATATATATATATATGTGTATATATATATATATATATATATATATATATATATATATATATATATATTTTTTTTATGTGTGTGTGTGTGTGTGTCTGGACTATATATATATATATATATATATATATATATATATATATATATATATATATATATATACACACACATATATATATTTATATATATATATATATATATATATATATATATATATATGTGTATGTATGTGTGTATATACAGATATCTATATATATATATATATATATATATATGTGTGTGTGTGTGTGTGTACCTAGATATATATTTATGTATATGTATATATTACGTTAATATATATTTATCCTTGTATAGATATATTTCTATACATATGTATATATATATTTTTTCTAATAAATGACTAGTGATATATCAGCATATTTTTGTTTGGTATCAACACATATATATTATTTTATGATACGTATGTATATATTCTGTATGTCTAATTTCATATGTACAGCTACATATATCTGATGTATACACTTTTCATATGTATCTGTCATGATACACATCTATATTTGTATATTTATATATTACAGACATGCTGATTCCACAGTTTGTTCCATAGTATTCTATACTTGTATTGAATGATATATTAAAAAAAATTCTATTATACAGCTCAGATGGAGTACTAGTACATTGCTCTGACTATGATGTACAGGGTCCTGGATTCTAGATTGGGCAGGGCTGATTATTTTGTTGCTGGGCAGCTCAAGGGCTGTTGGATACTGAGAGATTGAGGCACTTTTAAGCAGTTGTAAGGAGGTTTGCATGGTGGTAAGTAATGCCAACTTCCTGTTAACTATGCTTACAGACAGTTATACTTAAAAGTGCTTAATCTGTGTAGGCATTGCTTAGCGCCATGCAAACAGGTTTAATCTCGCTTACTACTGCTTAAAAGCACTTACTCCCGCTTACACCCGAAAAGAAAAAAGGGGTGATAGGAAAGTGGTGAAAAAGGGGGCATGCTGAGGGAAAGACAATAGGGAAAGTGGCTAAGGATGTACAGGATGTGTGTAGGGAAGGTCCATAAGTGTCCATTTCTTCTATAGCAATAGCTGTACATATATAGTGAATTTGGAGGTATATTTGGACACTCAAACCCCTGAGAGAGGGGTGAGGACAACAGTATTGTGCTGTGAAGCCAATTAGACCAGATTACATGTGTCCAATGGCACGTGTGTGAAATGGACAGCTATGTGTGGGGTGAAATATTTTGGGGGAACAGATTGCCCTTTTTTTTTTTTTTTTAAGGTGAGAGTGTGATGTTGGGGAAGGATAGTAGGTATATTTGGGGAGGTAGGTTGGGTAGGAAGACAGACAAGACAGCATAAAGGGGCAGTATATGACACATGTGGGGGGTAAACACCTTGGCCGGGGAGGGGTGTTTGGAAATCGGAAGCCCATGACCCCCAAATGGAAACAGTGGAGCTGAGGTCCCCACCCATGGCAGTCACCACTGCACTTTCACGGTCCCAAAGGTGGCTGTGCTGGGGGCTGAGCAGGAGGGCCAGGCTGACATTCTAATTGTGCCACGTGGCCCTCAAGCTAGCATAGCAGATCTCCAAACTCCTTTTGGAGCTTGCTACGCACCAATCCCCAGACCTGACTTCAGGGTGACTGTATCATATCCGTGCTCCCTACCGGGGGGAGGACAAGCCCCATCCCCTGAGGCAGTTCCACCCAAAGGTGGTGCAGGACCAGCGGATAAGGGGGCCCTGGGTCAGTCCCAGATGTGCTGGGGTACAATGCCAGAGCCAGATGAGGTGGGAGAGGTGGGTCCGCTGGAACCGGTCTTCCCAAACGTGCTATGGTGTTGCAGTTTTAGAACATATGTGGGTTAGTAATAGTCAATGCAATCCAGGATTAGTTATAACAACATGCATAGATATTCCCATTAACCCAAAATACCAGATTTGGAACAGTTGCATAGCAAACAGAACACATGCATATATGGAACCACAGTGGCCATTACAATGGCATTCAGGTTACATTGATAGCAACTGGCCACCAATGATAGTATTTCAACATGGAACATTAATAGAAACACATTTCAGTATTTGTTGAGCAATAGGATATATGTCCCAACAGTAGGTTTGGTGTAAAACATACCCATTGATTTGTATGTTTAGATTATTGTTGCAGATATGGTGGGGGGAAGAGACAGTGGTCAATTAACAACTTGCATATCCTTGCAGTACTCACAACTTTAATGATCATTGCGCTAATCATTACTCTACAACTATTATTACAATACCCTATGGCCTTGGTTTGGCCAGTGGTATGTTTATACACAGTGTATAATTCATCCGTCTTATTGCTACTTTCTATTTTTCTTACCTAGAAAACCTGTGGGGGGAATGTTTGTTAACACTACCTGTTTCTACACATATTCTCAAAATCCTAGTTAAAATTATGCATACAGCCTACTACCACTCTCAGGATTCGAGCCATGTCTGTGTCTGCTAAAAACACAACAATATGTGTTTCATCAGAGTTAGCTATTAAGAAATTGCTGTCTCTTCCTTCAGTGTTTTCTGTCTAAGTCTCTCTTGGTTGTACACTCTGACCTTGTAATTACAACATTCTTATACAGACATTCCTAGACATATTTTTTATGTAGCACAGTGCGGGAAACAGTGGTCAACACATTACTATTCAAATATCAGATCTTGGTGAATGCAACATGTCAGGCCATACAATACCAGAGTAAACACAACCAGTCCAGAATTTAAACCTTTATTGCCAGGCAGTTACAGTTCTCTTACCCGGAAGACCTGTGGGGGGAATGTCTGTTAATACTACCTGACTGTTTCTACACATATTCCCAAAGTCCTAGTTAAAATTATGCATACAGCCTACTACCTCTCCTGGGATTTGAACCATGGCTGGTGTCTGCTAAAAAATGCAACAATTTGTATATCATCAGAGTGAGCTATTGAGAAACTACTGTTTTTTCCTTCAATGTTTTCTAGGTCTCTCTTGGTTGTACAAAATGACCTTGTAATTACAACATTCTTATACAGACATTCTAGACATTTTGTTATGTAGTGCAGCAATGGAAACAGTGGTTATCACAACATTACTATTCAGATATCAGATCTTGCTGAATGCAACATTTCATGCCATACAATACCAGAGAAAACACAACCAATCCAGGATTTAGAACTTTATTGCTAGGCAGTTACACTTTTATTTAAATATGACCTATATGGGACTTTTACTGTCATATTGTCTGGTTTATTCAGTACAAACCATGCACATTTTTTATACTGCCAGGTGACATTTTACTCTTTTATATTTATTTGGTATGACTACTACGAGCAGGATTGTTACTCATCAGCCTAGCGACGCAGACTTTGCAACCTACTGGCATAGGCTTCCTGGTTCACAGCCTGATCAGTTGCAGCTGTAATGAAAATAGAGAAACATTTATGAATATTTATCTATCACATACACAGGCTGAACTTTGGTAAAAAGTTATTGCCATGAATACTTACACACTGCTAGGACATCTCCCCTCTCTCTTGCTTCTTGGACCCACTGTTCCAAGAGCTCCCTCTTCCTCTGTTTCAAGTCAATATAGTGGTGCTGGACCTACTCACCAGTCCAAGGGATACCAATGGTACTGGTGAGATCATGAGCGAGATTTTCCTATGCTTCTGCTTTATATTGGAAGCCCTGGTACTAGTCCTGCAGCAGTCTCATGTCATGTTTTTTTACCAGGAGTCCTACCATGATTTTGGACTCCTGTATGCCTCAGCGCTGCACCCAAAAGCACATGTCCTCTCCAACACCTGCCATACTGCCTACAGTGGAGAGCTACAACCAGTTATGAGCTGTATTCCCACCTGCGGGGTTTAAATATGGCTGATTTCCCACCCTTTGCCGTGATTGGACAGTTTTGAATATGCTGAGCTAAGTCAAGCTGCGGGCAAACCTGCTTAGCTAAGGTTGGCAGTGCTTAAAGGGGCAGGTTCAGCAGTGCTTACCAATGGGCAAATCTATTTAGCTGGGCTGCTCATTGCTTATTCAGCATAGCTGTGCAATGCTTAGCATTGCTTATATTTTATTTTATTGGACTACCACCTGTAAAGGATTTATTCATCATTCATTACATTATATAGATTTGGTTACCTTCCCTGACATCCCTAAATGTGCTGTAATTATGTTTATTCTTGTGTGACTATACAGTATGGGGCACTTGTGTTTATATGGGTTTTCAGTACTTTATTACACTGACACCTCACATCTAAGCCTAATACACTACTCTGGTTGAGAAAAATAAGTTACTTCCTACATAAATATACAAATAAATTAAAATTGTAATGTTTACACATAGAAACAGGTTTAATGAAGCTCAAACCACAAATGACTACATGTAAGGTATACGGTCTAACCACTACACTATTAGACTTACACTTATGTTGGATGTCTATTGCTTTTTAACATATCCTGCCATTTCAGCTGGGCTAAGCGTAGCTAAGCAATGGGCACATCTGCACAGCTATGCTTAAACTTTATTGCATATGTGAAAAAAATGTATTTGTTGTGTGTTTTACTTTTTACCCTTCAGAATATCCATGCTAATGCTAAATCTGTTATTCTATCCACTTTCTGGCTTTGTAGAGATGTTGTTTTGTCTTTCGGCTTTTCCCGGTTAGGGGTCGCCACAGTGGAACTCCGGTCCGCTAATGATTGGCAGTAGATTTTTATGTGCTGAGTTGCCAGCTCTGACGCACAATCTTCAACAAAGGTATGCCCATTCATGCATGTCTCCACACAGAAGACACTCTAGCTGAGAATCAAACAGGACAACGTCATACTGTGAGGTGACAATGCTACCGCAGCACCACCCTGGCTTTGTAGAGATGATTGTCCCTTATAGTTTTGTCCAGATTCCTTACTCTGATGGGTTGGGAGGTGCAATGCGCGATCTCGCTCTATTTACATTGCCGTATGGCAATTCTGGTGTGCAGGGAGCATGTATCTTGTGAGAGCACTGCTCTGAGACATGCCCCCTGTGCTTGTACACATTTCCATGTACATATTGCAGCATGACAGCACCTTCATGCATATGCATGTTGCGCTGTCTTTTCACATTTGTTTTTATTTTTGGCATGATCTGTTCCATTGTGCTTAAATGGCCAAAGTAAAAAAAAACTTTGATTTTCATTTTTTTGCAACACTTTTCCATGCCAGTGGCCATATTTTTGGATATTGGTATGCCTAATAATTATAATGCATGCTTTACTTTGAGCTGTCATGCCCCCATTTTTATTTTTGCAGAAATGTACACGGTCAGTAACAGAATGCATTTGTGCAACTGATACTGTACTTGCACGGATGCCTGCTTGCTTACTGAATAGCTAATTCACCCCAGCTGCATGGTTTTCACCAGGAAATGAGGTAAATAGCATAATTCAGTGGTGTTCATGCATGAATAGTACTGACAGGCTCATGCACACCCCCAGCCTTGTTTACTAGATTGCTCGGCCATATTCCATGCAGGAGCTGCTGGACTATTCCTGCACAGAAAAAAGCCATTATTGAATCCCAGGGTGTGTCAGTACAGGATTAGAATCCTTTTGGCATTAATATTATAAAGATGTTTTTGCATTCTAGCCAATGTAAAAACTGAAACAATGGTCACAGAATGCACAGTACACAACCCCCTTGGCATTATAGTTCTAATAAGAATTACACTTAATCTTATATTTTGGACTCCTTACAAAGAATTTGTTCTCTTCATAAATAAATCTCCATTGTGGACAGGCACCACAACCCTAACCAAATTCCTATTCCTTGTAATACACCTAGCACCCCTTTCGAGTCCCTTTTTTGATGTTTTGATTTCTTGAACAAATAAATGTTGGCTTATGACTTAACTTGTCTTGTAATAACTTCCTGTGTAAAATTATTTCCTAGTGACTGTATATAGGTGTCATAATAATCTTACTTTCTTGACCGTACTTCATAACGAAACTGTTTTCATATCTTGTAACTTCATTCTTGCTGTTGTAACTGAAATGACAAATTTAACCCTATCCTCAAAATATGCCAGTATTGATTACATCTGCCGTTTATAATTTTATCTTTAGTATGTTTGAGCATATTTAGGGGGTAGTCTCTAGCTAAAAACAGCATAACCAATTTATCAATTTCTTTGTAGAAATTGTTGTCATCAGAAATTATTCTGGATAGCCTCACCATTTGTCCCTTCACCGAGCTCCTTTTTTGTTTGTAAGGATGACTGATATTATAATGGATGTATCCATTAGAAAAAGTAGGTTTTCCTTAAATTGTAGACTGAAATATACTTAACTCTAAATTCTTAAACAATGTGATGCCGAAATGATTAATCATGGGTTTCAAAAAATAATGTGTAAACTTTAAGAAATGGGTAGTGCAATTAATATGTGTAATAAATTATGTTAATTCATCATAATTTCCTTTCCATATAATAAAAATGTCAACAAAAAGCAAAGCTAGGTAATTATATGAGCAAAAATGCTAGAAGAATGAATACATGCTTGTGTTGCCGGAAGTACATAACTGCATCTGCATATAGGGGAGCACAAGCATTGCCCATGGCTACTCCACTTGTCTGTCTAAAATATTCCACTTCAAGGAATACAAAATTATTAGTAAAACAATCTCCTTAAATGAATTAATAATACTGATGGTTCTGTTGGATAAACATTCATAGCCACATAAAATTATTTAATGATGTGAGAGAAGGCTTATATCCAGTTCTGATGAATTTCCTTCAGGACAAAAGCGCTAACTGGTATTTTTTTGTATTCAGTCACTAAAGTTATTTTATTTTATTTTATTATCTGTTTTCCGCTTGGTTGTGGTTCCATGAGGCTTAAAGGTCAGTCTACATTCTAATTGCAGTAATGATTACTGTATCGCAATGAATATTATATATCACAATTAAACATCAAGGGCATCTCTCCCAAAACTAAGGAAGACAGTTCTACTTTGTACTCTGTCCTTTTTAGACCCATTATAAGATACAATACACCCCTTTTTATGTTTCAAAATCGATATAAATAAAAAAAAAACTTGAAAGACTGCAGAGATGTCTAACAAAAAGTGTCTCGAGCCTCAAAATTCTTAGCTATCAGGAAAGACTGGAATCATTCTCCCTATACTCAATGTCATACAGATTCTTGAGGGGAGACCTAGGCATAGCTTTCCAAACCTTCATTTTTCTGATTATCCAAGGCCTACTTTTTCTTGATGTGTCAAATAGTACAGCCCACACTAGAAAAAGACATCTGAATTTATATTATGTAGTAAATAAAACTAAATGGATGGAAATATGTTCATCATCTAGGACCTTGTGTTGCTTTGGAATAGATTCCCTTTGCAGGGCAAGTTATGTGATTCCCTGTCTGCCTTCACATGAAGTTTAGAAAATTGGATCAGAACCGTAAAACACACTGCAGAACTTAGTCTTTGCCCTACTAGATAAGGCTTGTAGAGCCTGAGGGTGGTTATTGGTAAGACACCATGGCCTATGGTATATTTATTTATTCAGCATGTTTCCTGGCAAAGTCTGACTGAGTCAGAGCCCATTTTCAGTGGAAGCCCAGGGAGAAATGCTCTAGACGCATATCTTTGGAATGTGGGAGGAAACCAGAGCATGCAGAGGAAACCCACGCAAATGCAGAGATGACATGCAGAATTAGCATAGAAGGCATCCCATCCAAGAATTGAACTACTGCACCACTGCTTAGCTGTGTATTTCCTCTATTTCCTATGATTCCTATACATTATGCTATGTATGCAGTGGTGTGCAATATTAGGTCATGCAGTGCAATGTATGTAATTTTATCTATTAAAGTATTCTGTGTTATGCAACGTTTTAATATGCTATGTTGTAATAAATGACAAGCTTCAATTACCCACCAGAAATTTGCTAAAGTATCCTTGATATAGCTATGTGCATATGTCAGATGACAGCTACAGGAGACTTCTTATGCTATCATCTGACATAGAAGTCTAGTTGTTATAAAACCAGTGGACCCTCAGTTGCTTCTAAAAGAATACAGTTCACAGCTTAAATCAAAACATAACTAGTCATTAGAAGTACACACTCTACGAAAAACTCCACTAAACTAAACATCAATGTCTCTTTAACAAACATTAAAATACTTCTCTATAGCTAGTTGACTGAAAAGTGGATGAGGTTCTTACTACCCGAGTATCAGCTCACTGATGTTGAAATACTTGGTCACTGTTTTACAAAGGAAATTAATCTTAAGTGAAATTTTAACGAGGATTAAATACAAAATTGATACTTATACAGTTTCTTTTTTTTTTTTCACTAAGTCTTTATTCTTTTTCAAATGTTAATACAATACCACAACATATTTACAATATATACATGAATGCTTCCAACAGTTACATAACGTCATTGTACATTAATATAAACTTCTAGATGGGTATTAAAGAAAGAGAAAATAAAAATCTAGTATCAATATAAGGCTTATCTATACTAAGCTCCATATTTAGTATGTACTTCCCAGAGAAAAGTGGATAGGAACCTTAAGCTAACACAATATTAAAGATTTGCTCCCATATTTTTGTATTATTTATACTTTTCTTATGATCTTTAATTAGTAATTTATGTGCTAAGATGTGTTTTATCGCTACACTCTTAAAATTTTCCCATGAAGTCTGGAATGGATTCAACCAATTTGTAGCTATATACAGCTTAATTAACAGAAAAATATTTATGAGTATGATCCTTTGGGATCTATCCAAATTATTCGGGGGAATATGAAGAATCATAAACGCCCAAGAAAGTGTAGACTGTTGATATCCCATTTTTTGTAATTGAATTTTTAAAGAATTCCAAAGTTTGAAAATACATTTACAACTCCAGAACATGTGTAAAAGGTCACTTATACAGTTTCTAAGAGTATGCTGACAGTGATTGCTTTTGTTTTATTAGTCCTCTTTCTTCTATGTTTGTGCAGCTATTGAGTTGATAAGTCTGTGAGTGTTTCTTTTCTTCTCCCTTGTGGCTGTACAGGGTGGCTGGCTCTCCTATAACAAAACACTGTTAAGACTTTTCTAGGTTGATCTCTGAACAAATTCATCTAGCAGACTGAGACCTCATTGAATTGAATACAGGAGGCGTATGGGTGAAGTAAGTAAAATACAAAGTTAGTACCACTAGAAAGCCACAGAAAAAGCTATGTAACTGAAACATTTAGATTCATCATGAAAAGAAATCTAAAATAAAAGGAACATCCTGTTGAACTAATATCTATCTATATATATATATATATATATATATATATATATATATATATAGGTTTACCACCATATGGTCGTCCGGTGGATGGTCGAGCCTCAGTTTCTGAAAGGAGTGTGGCAACATCCCACATTTATGAATGCAGATGTTGTGAATCGCAAACTCCTGTCCCCTTTTTGACCCATGTTAGCACTTGTTTCTGGATGTAGAGTGGTGAGAAATGTCATATTTGGTGTTTTTGTGACATTCCGACCATTCAACATGCCAGGATTCGCTAAGTACATTCGGATGTATGTAGGTTCGAGCACTGTGTGCTTGACCATATGGTGGTAAACCATATATATATATATATATATATATATATATATATATATATATATATATATATAAAAAAAGATCAAATAAAAGTATAGTTAAACTAAATGCATTATTTCAAATAATTAACAGTAGCAGTATGGAAAATAAAGCTCATGCTGCAACAGAAAGCAATCACTTATATAAATGCTATGGAATGTTTCATAGCAGCTCCAACTACTTTACAAATACCCAGGAAAGTGACAGAACTTATAAGTAATAGAAATTGTGTAACTGACGAACATTAGTGAACTCTATGAATTACAGGTAATAACTAATTTACTGAATGAACAATACCATGCATATCAAAACAAGTATAAAAGTGCCCGTTTTGTAAGTATGTGTCTATCAGGTAACAATTTGAAATGTCAGACCTCACTAGTGTGACTCCTGAAATGCTGAGGCTGGATGGCCTAAAGATCACACAAAGTCTGAGATGCCATTTCTCCATTTCTCAGAATATTCCCTTTTATCTGAGGCATGGCAATCTTGGAGTTGGTGTATATATATATATATATATATATATATATATATATATATATATATATGTGTGTGTGTGTGTGTGTGTGTGTGTGTGTGTGTGTGTATATATATATATATATATATATATATATATATATATATATATATATATATATATACATATATGTATATGTATATATATATATATATATATATATATATATATATATATATATATATATATATATATACCTTCTACTGTGGAATTTTCTCTTCCTCATAAAATTTGTGGGTTTCTAGCAAATCATTGAGAACTGAAGTCACTAAATAATTATAGACATTGCAGTTTCAGGCTTCATATTCTTCAGAAAATGCATGCTGATGCAAAACCTGCTATGCTATCATCTTCCCCATTTTTGGCCCTTTGCCTCCCTATTATTTTTAGTTTGTCCAAATTTATCAAGCTAAGAAGTTGCGAGGTATGACTTTCCTGTCATTTGCAAAACTATGGTAGAGTGTGGAAGCAGAAAACATTTGGCGGTTTTAGTTAGAATGTAGACAAACCTACACACATAATGAAGAATAGTTAAGGAAAACTGTTACAAAGAAAGAGGACACGTTCTGAAGTGCCTAACTTTAGCAAACGGGTGATGTCATCCCTAAGAAACCTTGTTGGACCCTCTAGAAATGTTATAGAAAATACTCAGTAGTAAAGGTAGAAAAGCAAAACATATACTTAACTTATAATCAAGATGGAGTGGGAGGGCAGTCTGGTACACTGGAAACATTCAGTGTTAGCTTTAATGTAGTAAAACAGTCTGATTCAGTAGCAGACACCTATTAATAGGAAATATGAGAGTGAGGTACAGAAATACTGGGTATATACCTTGAGAAAAGCAGAGAGAATTCTTAAAGGGACTAGAATCTTATTTTAACCCAGAGGATTTGGAGTGTTGTGTATCAGTAGAGAAGGTTAGCACTGAAGCAGAAAAGAACATAGCTGTATGAGGAAGAACAACATGAAAAAGCATAATCTGTAGAAGTGAATGACCTAGGCACTATAATTTTGCAGTTTTCTAAAACAGGTAGAATATAAGAATAAAATTAGAGGAAGGAAGAGATCAACACACTACAGCAGAACTTTCAGAAAGTGAAAAAAAAGCAAGGAACAAAAGTATCGTCACATCCTGGTAGTATTGCATTCCTTTGAACCTCTTAGCACACGAAATATGGACAAAGCCTAAAATAATGGGGGGACAAAGGTCCAAAAATCAGGACATATTTTAAATATTGCTCTTATAAATGTAGAAAGTTGTTAGAATAGCAGATTTTATGTTAACGTGCATTTTCTGAATGGTATGAAGTCTGAAACTCAAATGCAGGTCATTATTTGATGACTTCAATCTTTGTTTATTTGCTAGAAAACTATAAATACTATGAAGAACAGCCAAAAAATATTAGGCAAAATCTGGACATGCTGCAGAAATCTGGACAGTTAAGAGATATGGTTAAATGTCAGGAAACAGAGGAATTATTGCAGTTTGAAAGTATTGCAGGGCATGGGAAAAGAACCAGTAGTAGTACTGCCAAAAAGGAACAATTCACTGAGAGAGTGCATTCTTGCCAATTAACTTTTGTTGGCAAGGAAAATGCACACTCTGGGCAGAATTATGAACCTTCTATCAAGTTAAAACAGAAAATCTTATTAGAGAAGTTTAAGCACCAGGAAAGTGTTGAGAAAGAGCACTTTACTAGTAAGAGAGGTTGATTTAGTGCAGTTAAGCAGTGACTGATCAGAGTTCAAAACCCATTCTGTCAGTACTAGACATAAAAATTAGTGGGCAGATTCAATAAAACTTATATGGTCTGTTAATACCATGTACACATCATAGCTCACTGCTTTAGATTCAGTGAGCAGCTGTACGTGGTGTTTAGAGCCATGCAAATGAGGTAAACACTGTGTCATGCTAATTACAGCATAAGACATGCATCTGCAGCATTTCTCCCTGGGCCTCCGCTGAAAACAGGCTCTGTGGAACCTAGTCAGACTTTCCCGGTCAACAAATGATAAATAAATAAAGTAAATAAAATAATAAATAAGCAGCTGAATTGTTTGCTGATCAGCTAATCCAAGCTGGAGGAGCTATTCAATAAGCTATAAAGCAACCATGTAGACTCGGTGCTAGTTTTCCCTGTGAATTCGAAAACCTATTGGAATACAGCCATGGAAAGGATTCTACACAGAAAGAATGTTAAGAGCTGCTGTTGCTTTAATTCATGTGTATGTGTAACAGGCTGAAGTCTATGCTGCTGCTGCTAATAGACCACTGCCAAGAAGGAGAAGAGTTTTCAGACCCCAGTTAACTTATCACAATCGACATGATACTGAAATTGTGGAGCACTACAGGGTGGATGGAGACATACTACATGAACTCTGCAACCTCTGTCATGCACAACTCAGACCTATGGCAAACTGAGGGGAAACCATACCAGTAGAGACAAAGATATGTGTAGCACTTAGCATTTTAGCTACAGGTACCTTTTGAGAGACCATTAGGGGACATACTGGGGGTGTCACAGCCAACAGCATCCAGAATCCTCCATCAATTCCAGAATTCTATGCTCCATCTTGCCAGTGACCACATATATTTTCCCATACTCCTGAGGACAGGGCCACAAATATACAGGAGTTCTACCTTGTAGCACACTACCCTGAAGTATAGGGTGCCATAGATTGTACACATATAGAAATTAAGGCATCACTCAGGGAACAGAGAAGGCTCTACATAAATAGAAAGTGTTTCCACTCTATTAAATGCTAAACTGTGTGTAATGTCAAGGGAATCATCCTGAAAGTGTGCGCTGGCAGCCCAGGCAGTTACCATGATTCACATATCTGGCACATTTCCCAATTGTATCAAATGTTCACTGGAGGGATATCCCACAGGGTCATTTACTGGGGATGCAGCTTATGCACCCAAACCTTGGCTGATGACACCCATCATAAATTCAATCCCACCCCTTCTGAAGAACATCATAATGAGGCATACGCTTAAACCCGAAATATCATAGAGCATGTGCTGAAGTTGTGGATCTGGTGCCTAGATACATCTGGGGGAGCCCTGCAGTACGATCCACATTTATGTACTGAAATATTCACTATATATCCCATGCTACACAACATTATCCTAAGAAAGCAGCTTCAGCAGGATCAACAAGGGGAAGGAGTTCACATCCCACCACTAATGGCAAGGTCACCACAGCCACATGCAGGTGAGGTGTCAGAGGGGGATCCAGCAGTTGCTGTGGGTGTAGGCTGATGTAGGCATGCACAATATGCCCTCACATTGGCTAAGAAGCAACATATAGCACAATCACTCACCACCTAAGGGGCTAAAACCTTCATCTTGTGCTCATACATATAGTAACACTGATGTCAGGTAATGCTTACAACCTTTACCTACCCATGTAATGGCTGTATAGTGATAGCACCAGTCAGAGTCAGCCCTGAACTAATACTGTTGCCACTGCTGGATTTACAAGGTAAGTGTTTAAGCTGGAGTGTATTGTGTAATAACACAAATGAATGGCATATCCCTGCATGCTGTTACTTGCTAATGTTTAGTTTCATAGTATAGTACTAGGCTATCTGCCCTGGGGCATTTGTAAGCCTAGCCATAGTGATGTGGCTTTTGCCACCTTATGAAATGGTACAAAAAATGTACAGAATAAATTTAGAATACTGTGCCTCTGTCTAGTAGTGACACAATGAAGGTCCTCTTATATAATAGAATTAGTTTACTGTGCCCCTGTCTAGCAGTGACACAGATGTGACCCCTGGGGTAAACTTACGATCTCCCATCCACTCATCAAGATTTCTCTTGAAGAGAGTCAGTGAGGGGCTCTGCCTAATACGAACTGGGATCTTGTTCCAAAGCATGGGAAGCCTCTGGGTTATGAATCTATCCCTCCAGCATGTCCTAGTCATACTTGTGCCGAGGTTTAAGTCTTTAGCTCTCGTGGTCCTGATGGATTTGGATTTTTTGAGGTGGAGCATGTCCATCAGATCCTGATTGGACATGGCCTTGTACGTCAGGCAGAGATCACCTCTGAGCAGGCGGTATGCTACTGAATAGAGCTGAAGTTTCTTTAGTCTGGCAGAATAAGACATATGTTGGAGACCCTTGATCCTCTTGGTGAGGTACTTTTGTGGCCTCTCCAGCTGTTGCAAATGCCAGGTGAGGTACATACCAAATGGGGCATTGTACTCAATCATGGGTCTGATGAGGGAGGAATATAGGGGTACAATGACATCCCTGGATCTGGATGTGAATCCCTTCATGATGAGGTGTGCAAGGTAGAATGTTTTTCTAACCACTTTGGCAACGTGGGTGTCAAATGAGAGGTCGCTGTCGACTTGGGTCCCTAGGTCTCTGATTACTTTTTCCGTACTCAGTGGGTTGCTGTCTATGTGATAATTTGTGGGTACTTTGTTTTTCCCAAAGGGATGACTATACATTTTTTGGCATTTAGTTTAAGGCCGTGACTCCGGCACCAGTTGTCCATTTCTGTGAGGCCTTTTTGTAGGATGTGTGTGTCTGCTGGTGTATCGACTATGGCACCTAGTTTGCAGTCATCTGCGAACTTTGTCAGCCACAGCCCTCCCATGTTTGCTTTAACATCTGAGAAATAAATGCCAAACAAGAGGGGTCCCAGGACAGATCCCTGTGGGACACCACTTGTGACTGGCTTTGAGTCTGACATTGCTTCAGCGATTTTAACTTTATGGGTTCTGTCCTTTAGCCAGTTTGCAACCCATCTAGTGACATAAGGGTTTACTTTTAAGCTGTTGAGCTTATCTATGATGCCTGAGTGGGGTATTGTGTCGAAGGCCTTAGCCAAGTCCAGGTATGCTGTATGGACTGCTTTGCCCTCATCAATGGCTCTAGTGACTGTTTCGAAAGTCAACCAGGTTTAAAAGGCAGGATCTGCCCTTTACAAAGCCGAACTGGGTGGGGTCAAGTGTCTGTAGGTCCCCTATGTCTCTGTTTATGAGTTCCATAATGATTCTTTCCATAGCTTTGCAGACCAGGCTGGTGAAGCTTATGGGCGGTAGTTTCAGGGTCTGTAGAGGCACCCCTTTGTTGAGTGGGACCACTGTTGCTGTATGCCAGTGTTCAGGTACATATCCCAAGTAAGGCTAAGGTTAAATAGCATTTTATGTGTGGGTTTAGCACCTCTTGGAGTTCACGTAACACGCAACCTGGGATACCATCAGGTCCCATTGATGCTGTGTTTTTTGCTTTGTTTAGGGCGGTTCTCACTTGGACATCTGAGATGACAGGGAGATTACATTCAGCTGGGATAAGTATTTCTTCTTTTGGGGGTGAAGTAGTAGAGAAATTTGCACTGAACCTGTCAGCCAGAATGTTGGCAATATCTGTGGGTTCAGTGTATTTTTTGTTGTTGTGAACCAACTCTGAGCATATCTGAGGGTTTCCGCCCAGGTTTCTAACATAACTGAAGAAGGCTTTGTGGTTATCTTTAGTGTCCTTAGCGATTTTTCTCTCAAAGTTGGCCTTGGATGCTTTTGTGAGAGAACGTAGTTTTCTGCTAATGTTGATCAGAGGTGTCTTCCCTTCATGGGATTTTGCTCTGACGTGCAGTAGCTTCCTTCTTTTGTTATACAATTTGTTTATGGCTGAGGTCCACCAGACAGGACGCTTACCTTTGGTGGAGAGGGACTTGGATTTGTTTGGGATTGCATGATCCATGCATTCTTGGAGATGTCCATAGAAAGCATTTGTGAAGGATTCGGCATTGTGGGATGTGGTATCCACTGGCACAGTGGGCTTAAAGGATACCATCTCAGTCTTAAGAAGAGTGAAGTCTGCTTTTGAGAAGTTTTTCACTGTGGTCTTTTGTGCTGGGGTGGAGGTGGGATATGTATATCCAGGGTGATTAGTTTGTGGTCAGATCTCACTAGTGAGGGGTATACTTCCGGTGTAGAGCATTTTGTCCCCATGTTTGTGATGATCAGGTCTAGTATATTATCTCCCCTAGTGGGAGAGGTGACTAGTTGTTCCAGTGCATTTGAATTTATGAATTCCAGGAACCTTTGGGCTAGGGTATTAGGGCTAGAATAATGTACCCAATCTATGTTTGGGTAGTTGAAGTCTCCCAGTATGATGGTATTTTGTGATACATTCATATCCTCCAATGTCTTCTGGAAGGCTGAGTGGGGTTCTTGAGATTGGGAGGGTGGTCTGTAACATGCTACCAGTTGTATAGCAGTTTTGCCTATAGTTAGTTGCACCTGTATGGTCTCTGATGCTTCATGTGTTGCTACTAACCTGGAGGTGTGGGTGTCCTTGATGAATATGGACACTCCCCCTCTCTTTGTGGTTCGGCCCGGGTTTTGGGGCCGAAAAGCATGATACGAGGTATAGCCTGGTAGCGCTGGGGTGCTCTCAGGAGCCTTAAACCAGGTTTCAGTTACTGCACAGACGTTGATGTTCTCCATGCTGAGGAGTGCATCAAGTGCCTGCATCTTGAGATTTAGACTTCTGGCGTTGAGCAGCATTACCCTTAGTTTTTTTCCATTTTTTTTTTTCTAAGGAGGTGGGTTTGTCTTTTGAGCCTTGCCTAAAAAAGGCACTATGGGGGTGGCAAGAGCCTTTGCCAATATCCGGAAGCCCAGTGGTGACATGTGTAAGCCATCCCTTGCGAAGCAGCGTGGCTTGTCCAACATGTCATCCCAGGCAGACAGACATTGGATCCCCTTAGAATGACACCAGTACTTGAGCCAATTGTTAAAGCTGATCATCATGTCTTTGTATTGTGGTATCATTCTTGGTGAGGGCAAGATGCTGCTCAGGGTCAGGGTCATACCAGCCTGGGCTACATAATCCTCTATGTCTCTTTTCATGTAGTCCAGGGAGGTACGTCTCAGGTCATTCACACCAGCATGGACAATGATGGAGTCATATTTGTACTTGCTTTGGAGTGACTTGAGTGTGTGTGTTATGTGGTGGATCCTAGCTCCCGATAGACAGCTCACAGTCACCTTCTCCTTGTTCAGCCTGGTCAGCGGGACATCAGTGTGTCTGACTATAGAGTCACCTATTACTAGTGTATCAGGCAAGGTGTTCGGCCTTAAGGGCTGTGATTGGTTGACACACTGATTTATTGAAGTATGTGTTGCATGTGTTTTGTTTTGAGGTGGTGGATTTTTGGATGTCTGCTTTGGGAGCCTCTGTTGTTTTGGTAAGCAAGTAAAATCTGGGTGATTTATACAGAAATTATTTTAACATGTGACAGCAGAGACATATGTGACTACATGTGTCCTCTATCAAGTAATAGTCCTCATGCATCAAATATTCACATTCATACCTCTCAAAAGTACTGATGGTCACTGAATGTCCTCAGTTTACCATCATACTTTTGAACTGGAAAATCATTAAAGAGAGAAGTTAGAAAGTAATAAGACACTTTCAGTTTCAGGTTTCACAATTCTTAGAGAAGATTATTACAAAATACTGATGCAAAAATGTTTGATTCTATCAACTGTCTGACTTTCTGAGACCAACATATGTTAAATGTACAAGTAACAAAACAATATCACAAATGCAGATATACTAAGCACTAGGTCAGCTATGCACCCTGAGCATCAGACACAAATGTTATGTATCCCTGAATCCAAAATAAAGAAAACAAGTGTATGGCACAGTTATCATCATATGCACAGGGTTTTGTGTGTTTGTTTGTGTGTGTGTGTGTGTGGGGGGGGGGGCTAGGCTGGGACAACAAAAGGTGAGTGAGTGAGTGAGTGAGTGTGTATGCATAAGAAAGAGAATCGTGGAGACATTCAGATAAAGTAAGAAGTGGCCAGTGAGACAAAAATAAACTTTAAGCTTCACAGCTGAATGATGTAACTGTTGTGTATGTGTCTGTATGGGTCCTTCAGTTGAAATTGGCATGTGAGTGTCTGTGTGAACATAGCCAAGCTCTGCACTAACGCTAGTCTTGGCATGTTGGACAAGTGTCAACCATGCATGGTAAAGGTGGCAGTTCATTGTTGCCATACCCGACCATGAGAATTGGCTCTGCCATGATTTGCACTGGCACATCCACACCCACAGTCAGATACACTGCTGCTAACTGAACATGACCGATGTCTGCTAGATGAGCTTCCCTCATAAGGACACCTAGGGCCATGATCCCATGACTTGCCATGTGTGGGTGTGGATACCTCTAACACTGATGAAGTGGTGGAAGTAGTGCCACTGTGGGAGAGTGATTGGGCTTGGCCACATTGGCTAACAGCAGATGATGTGGCTGACCTATGCCCACAAGGATGCCATCCCCCTCCCAGCAGATGTTCTATCACAGACTCTGCATGTTCCAACATGTCATTCATCTGATTCACTAAGTCAGCAACACAGTGGAGGCAGTCATGTAGGTCCACCTGTGCCACCTCTACAACCCTAAGCTTTTCTCTGAAAGACCTATAGGGCCATGGCTGTGCCTCCATGACAGCCCTAAGCACATGTTGAATGGTATGGGAAGATATACTTCGGACAGGTGGAGGATGAGCAGAAGGTCTCCTCTAAGCCACCCCTAACATCCCTCCTCCATGGTACCTTGGCAACACTTTGGCTAGGGTCAGAGTCAACAGGCACTAAAGCCACAGTAATCACACTTCCCTGACTGAGTCTCTCTCTCTCTCTCTCACTACCCGTCCAATATCTGAGGGCTCACTGGAATGGGTTGGCATAGGCCTACAGGCTGTGTCCAATGGAATTACAGGGGATGGCTGAATGTCAACCTCAGTATCAGATTCAACCTCTGCACCCTGCTATTCTCCCTCTGTTTGGCCACCATCATCATCAGAGCCAATACTCTGAC
The DNA here is from genome assembly GCF_019279795.1 of Protopterus annectens. Taxonomy (NCBI): domain Eukaryota; kingdom Metazoa; phylum Chordata; order Ceratodontiformes; family Protopteridae; genus Protopterus; species Protopterus annectens. Next base: position 158,664,205 of record NC_056750.1, on the reverse strand, counting down.
ATCATGTTGTAAAAGTCTTACACTTCCTCAGTCAGGATCACCTGTGATAATAAGCAACAATCACAGGAAAGAAATGAATAACTACACTACTATAGTGAAATGTATGCTAACAAACTAACAGTGGTGCCACTGCTACAGACAGTACAGAAATAAGTAAATAGTCCTGACACCCTTTAGATGTCCATTAATGATACTTTTAACTACTTGGATGACAAGTTCAACATAAGCCCGTGTGTAATCAATCAGAATGTGTTGCTAACTGTATCAATCTACAACGTCCCCCCAAATTAATTTATTGTTAAATGGAACTTATGTATTGTTGTAAATATTTGACTATACAAGAGTATTTAACAAATGAGATACATAAGCCTACCTGGAAGCTCCTCCTGGGACATACTTGTTTTCCCTGAAACAGTAGCACCAATATCAGTGGCATGCTACTCTGCACTTTCCAGGGAGCTGCCTGGATCTCTGATACTGGACAGGAACTCTTCATTGCTGTTAGTAGAATCTCTGTTGTAGGCTCCCAGGTGCCCTTCTGATCATGGGCTACTGCAGCTGCTTTCTTCCTTGCAGATGAAATCATGTCAGTGGCTCCATCGTGCACCTGATCATTTGTCATGTTGTGGCCACCTACTATATTCACATCAGCAATTATCTGCTGTTAAATTTTAATTGTGCCTGACATCTCCACATCTCCTGTCAAGGGGAAAGGCACCATAATCTCTAAAAGCTTCCACAATGACCTGATTTTCAGGGTCACTAAATGAGGAGTTTCTGGGATTGGGATTCCTGGGTGCCATAGTCCTATGTGACCTAAAACACAACAGAAGGATAATAAATATAAATATCATATAACTAAAAGTTCTGTTTCCAGATAATACATAAAAGTTAGCATTTTACTCTTACCAACTGGAGAAACAAAACAGTCAACATATCAAAATATAAAAAAGGAATTGTATGGTTGTAACATATTAAAATCACACACAAAGCTAGATTGGATCCAAAACAAGGAGAGTAACAATAGCAAAATATCTTGTTTGTGCCAAAACATAAATGTAAGTTTGCTCCACCTCCCCCAAAAGAACAGGCAAATAATAAATTTTGCTAGCAAACCATCAGTGAAATGCTAAAAGTGCTATCAAATGAACTGTCCTCAAAACACGCGTTCAGATTTAACACAGAACATTCAATTTTAAGCTATTGCCAGTTATATTTACCTGTGACCAGTACTCCCTTCAGGTGTGTATGGTCCATTCTAAAATGCTACCACCACTGTGTCATGACAATATAGGGCATTTACATTTCATGGAAACAACAATAGAATAATGTACACAGAAAAACGTTTGTAGAATTAGCAGTTGTGATGACAGTTAATAAGGTTTTGCATCTAAGAAAGTGAAATGCCTGACAAACATACCAATACCATCAGCACACTTTTAAGAAATCCATATAAAAAAGTAGCACTTGCTAATGCATATATACATTAACAGATTTTTCTTAATGACATTTCAGCATATGCAGCATATAGCTGGAAAATGCAAGCATAACTTATCAAGGTCAATAATCTTCTGTGCAGAAATATCCCAAAGTAATATCCTGTTATGTGTTATCCACATAAACAAGTCTCCACACATTCAGGTTCCCTAGGTACCCGGTTCCCTTTTTGTGGTGCCGATTCAGGTTTGTGAACATGGTGAAGATGCAAATGAGGTGTGAACTCATTAGAATTGCTGAATCCCAAATACTTGGCTCCATGTATTACATGTAAACATAGTGCAGGCATTTCCTCTGTGTTTGTTGTTAATGGATTGCAACAGTTAATGATTACTGGTGGGGAGAAGGAAAACATAACAGCAATTCAGACTGCCCTACCTGCAGTGGGTGTGTCAGCATAGGTGTGAATCTGATCGTTACTACTACAATTCCATGAATTGACAGTATCTTGACACTTAAACCTACACATCCATTTCATGCAGGCCTCCCAATGTTTCTCTGCAACATCCAGTGATGATGTCAGCCACCAAAAGTTGTTCTACACCCTTGGAAAAGTCAGACTTGTGCTGTGGCACTTGTGTAAAGTACTGTGCTCTGTAGTCTGTGTACTTAGGTAAAGCTTCTGTTCTCGCAGCAGTCAACTGTTTTTGTGTGTGTGTGTGTGTGTGTGTGTGTGTGTGTGTGTGTGTGTGTGTGTGTGTGTGTGTGTGTGTTTGTGCCCTTGGCAGAGTGCATTTCACATCACCTGATGTCAACAGATATAAAGTGTTGCCTGATACTCTCCAAGTCAGATTTGAGCTGTGTGTGTGTGTGTGTGTGTGTGTGTGTGTGTGTGTGTGTGTGTGTGTGTGTGTGTGTGTGTGTGTGTGTTTGTGCCCTTGGCAGAGTGCATTTCACACCACCTGATGTCAACAGATATAAAGTGTTGTCTGATACTCTCCAAGTCAGACTTCAGCTGTGGCACTGACCTTAAACACTGATTTCTCTAGTCGATGTACTTAGGTAGAGTTTATATTCTCTCTGCAGTTAACAGGGAGGTGTTTGTGTTTGTGCTTGACAATACAGAGTGTATTTTACACCAGCATGTGAGACACTGCTATTACCATCAGCTATAGCTGTTTTGTGGATGTGCATCATTCCCACAAAGGCAGGGTCAGAGACTGGCCTGGAGAACAGGCACACATCACCTTATCCTATACAAGGCAGATTACAGTGACAGGTCTTTCAATCTATCCACATACATCATGGCATGGTTTGTAGGCCCTGTATTTTCTTGGTGAGAAGCCCCTGTGGTATCTCCAGCTGCTGCAGGTGTCTGGTGAGCTACATGCAAAAGGGAGCATTATACCCTGTTCATTTTCCAATGAGGTTTCAATACAGTGCTTTTTTATAATCCTCAGATTTGAATATGATGCCCTGACTTATGAGGTGCACAATATAGCCATTTCATACCAGTGTGGGCACTTGATGGTCGAAGTTCACATTGCTATCTATGTGTGATCCTAGGTCTTGCAGCACTGGGTTTCAGCACAGGGGGAGTGTTGTCAATGCTGTAATTAGCAGGGAATTCTACTTTGCAAAAGGTCAAAAGAAAGTCACATTTTTACATTTATTTGTAGACCATTTGGCTTTGGCTCCAATCATTTGTCTGTGTTAGCCCCTTCTGTAGTATGTCATCAAAACTGGTGAGCTCAATGATTGCACCCAATATACAAGAATCAGCAAACAATGTAAACCAAAGGCCATATACTTTAGCCTGGACTGTCAAAAATAGATTCTAAACAGTAAAGGGCCAAGCACAGATCCCTGTGGTACACCAATGGTGACAGCTCTACTGGTACAGGTTGATTCACCAACTTTTACAGTGCGTGTTCTGTTGGTGAGCCAACTGATTAACCAACTAGTGACATAAGGGTTAATCCCAACTTGGAAACATTTCTCAATAATACTTGAGTGGGTGATTGTGTCAAAACCCTAGGCCAAATCAAGATAGGCACTATACACAGTCTTACCTTCATCCAGGCTTTTCACACAGAATCAATGGGCTGTGGCATCATCGCAGATCATCTATAGTGTGACTGAGCACATATGCCCTCCTGACATGGTTGAATACACATTTCAATGCACCCTCCACATGGACAATGTTCCTGTAAAAGGGTGTACATCAACATGCATTTATCTGTTTGGGGGGTCAACACCTGATGCATGCATGTATAGACACATCCTGACTCTCCTCATCTATGAGCTAAACCAACATGTCATCGTGGACCATTTCTAAATGGACACTACTAATATCACAGCTGTGTGCAACAGACCTTTGTGAGTTTTTAATGCTACATCATGTCTGTTACATCTCAAAGAGGTCATCGAGGCATGCATGATGACAACACTATCATCCTGTTTAACTTGATCAGGCCAAGGCATTTGATACAAACTCACACTGAGTTATTAACTTAATTGTCAAATGTAGCCATAAACACCTATATCACCAAGTGGGTAGGCCAGAGGATCCTACATGTGGCATCTAAATATGTTGGTGTGTGTGAATTAACCTGTATCTCAGGTCTTGTAATCAAGTCCATACATCAGGACTGTCTGCTAGGCAATTTCCTGTCCATTATTTCAGGCACAGATATCACAAATGATATACACATCCTATGTCCAAACAGCTGTCTGAAGGACTACAGATTGTGGGCATTCATTCACTCCAGTTGTGATATTAGTATAATACAGACAGTATAACCACGCATCAGCATGTAGCCATAGTGCTGTCTACTCCCTTGAATGTAACACAACTATTGAGTATATGAAGGGCATCCACATCAAAGACCATAATTCCTCATTAGTTCAAAGCCTTAATCACACCAGTAACTGAGTACAATGCACCCTTCTTCATGTACTTCCCTTCACATCTACCAGTGATGTGTAACTAAAGTGTACCACCTTTGCCACAGTGACCTGCCACACACATTATTGGCCAAATTTAGGTATTTGTTTTTGTTGCATAAATATTACTTTCTGACAGTGCAGAACACCCATCAAGATGTTACATCAGATGCACACATGATACCTGTTCTGGTTATGCACACAGTACATACATAGCTGTTTGGCAACATTGATGACATGGGGTACATTTGTGAAAGTCTGAATTGTGCCATATATATCTGCCATGCCCCCCAGTCAACTAGGTTGTAGTAATCCTAATGTCACATGCAGGTGCGACGACCGACCACTAGACCAGTAATCAAGGAGCCTCAATCCTCATCACTGGCACCTGTGGGTGATGGATAGTGGAAGGATAATAAGATACACTAATACTAATTCCTTAGTGAGGCACACAATTGAGTTTCAAACACACAGTTTTCAGTTCACTATAGTGGATTGTGTTCGTAAGAACTTGCGGGGTGGTCCTTGACAGCTTAAGCTTGAAGAACGTGAACTGATATGGCAATTACAGGCGAATGCATATGTATATCCAGGTTTAAATGAAGCATACTCTATCAAATGTTTATTAAAACTAAAAGCGTTGGATAGATAATTATTTTACAGAAATTTAATAGAAGGTTTAATAGGAATGTTTTGATATTAATAGATATGGATTGAGTGATGTCAAATTTATATTTTTAATGTTAGATAAAATATGGAGTATATTTCTTTAATTATGTTAGAGGATCTTGTGACAATTTAGTCTAATTCAAAGAACTTAATTAATTGGTTTGATTATTTAAACCATGGTTTTCCTGGGTAATATTGGCTGAAGAAGTACATTGGATTATTTGTAGGAAGGCGCTAACAATAAACGGTCTGTGTGATTTTACCTTGCTGCTGTTACATTTGTTTTTACAAGTTTGGGTTTGTTGTATTTTAATTTTTAGTAGTTTTTTGATGGCAGAGGGTAATAATTCGCACTCCTAGCTTTTGTTTTCACAAGACCAAACACCTGGACTAGGGAGTGGGTCTGGCAGCTCACCATCGGAGGTGAATGTCGTAGGAGCACTTACAGCACTGGTCCAGCAATTAACTAACAATGTAGATGACCTGTCGAGGAGAATTTCCAAGCAGGAGGCTCCTAATAGAACTGCTAGTGGCTCTAACTCCCAATCTAATGCTTCACAAAATACATCTAGCAGAGGATTTGGGTTTAATCCTTTGGTGCGGATGGAAGAAACACTGGTATACCAATTAATACTTCTAATCGTCTGAACATTAATATTAATAATGGACAAGAAGGCAATATGTTTACTAGTAGTCTACTTGTGCCTTCACTTAATGATTTCATTAAAATGCCATGTCAATTTGGTTCCGTTGACTCAAGTAACAACATAGATGAGCAGAATTTGGTGAATAATATTGTTTTACATTTAAAAGAATTTGATGATAAACTATTGAAATATAAGAAGTTGCAAATTGAAATTCTTTACTTCAAAGAGTGCATTAAATATAAACTGGTGCCTAAGGGCTTAAGACAGTGGAAATATCCCTCCGGCCTTGTTAAGAATTCTGAATTTCATCTACAATTAATTGAAATGTTTAACAAACAAGGTCTTGATTTTTTGGAAGCTCTCATTATCAATTACGACAAACAAATGAGCAAACTCAAGTGTCAATTAGAAAAACTTGAAAGAGATATTAAGAATGACTCTGAGTTCACTAGATATAAATATGATTTCAGGAGAATTTTTTCGAGTATAGATTCTCTCATGGCTAAAATTATGGACACTAAAATACGCAAATTAAATAGGGATAAACTCGAATATAATCAAAATACCACTTATCCTGACCCTCCCTCTAAGGTTAATTGATCTACATGTAATTCTATGGTTACCATGGAGACAGACAACCAACCAATGGCTCTTTCTGATGATGACATCAACGTGGGGGGAGCCAACAATAATCAAGGTGAAACAGTTGTGCGACATAGTGAAAGAATAAAGAATAACAATCAGCAACGCCAGTTTGGCGAATGGTTTAATGGTCCTAATCCATAGAGTCCCATGGGCCAGGATTTTCACCATGACACCAACCGACCTGCCAACAAGGTGGGATATACGAACCGCAATTTCAAACAACAAAAGAGAAGGAACAATCGCAGAAGGAGGTAGTGTATGAAAAAGAGCGCGACAACTTGGTCATTTACAAACGTATTCAAGGTGACTTTAATATTTATAACTTTAGCTCTATTAACATTCCACAAAGCATGGTTGAATTTTTGGCCAAAGGCTTTAACTTTGTGTCAAGTTCCAAACCTAATTTAGCTAAAGTTATTTGCGACTTGAAGGTGTTTGTGCGAAAAATTAATCTAAATGTAATGTTTGGTAACCATACTAGTATAACAACAAATGAACGAGTATCTAGTGTATTCAATCCTCCTATATAGGGTACTTTAGCCATATTTGAAAGAATGTCTGAAATGCATATTAGAGCCTGGGCGAATAATAATGATTGTATTACTCAGAGTTGTAATATTTCTAAGGCAGAAAGAGATTTCATTGCTTATGTTAAAGCACATAATGTTCGAGTAATGCAACCGGACAAAGGTGGGGGGATAATTTTCATGGACGAAGCAGGATATAATGTAAGAATGCACAATATGTTGGATAGTGTAAATTATGAAAAAGTTTCCATTAATGAACTTAATCAGGCATACCAACGTATTAGAACTTTTCTTAGTGATTTGTTTATTGAAGCCTCTATCACTATAGAAACATATCAGTATTTGAGTATGCAAGCACCTTTGATACCGGTAATATTTGGTACACCAAAATTACATAAAAATCTTAGAGATCCACCATTAAGGCCTATTATAGATGGTCGGAAGTCCATTACCTATGCCTGTGTGAAGTGGGTGGATTCTAAACTTAAACCGCTTTTAAAAACAGAATCACAAATTTGCCACGAATCATGGCATTTTTAAAAAAACTTTGGATAGTTTGGCATTCGATCCATCTTTTAGTTTTTTGACAGTTAATATTAAAGATTTATATACGGTTATTCTGGGATCGAGTGGGTTAGAGAATTTCTCCTTCTTAAACAAATAACAGGTACAGAATTAGATCTCATAATGGCCTTATTAGAAATTGTTTTAAATAACAATTTTTTTATGTTTCAAAAATAGTATTTCTTGTAAAAATCTGGTGTAGCCATGGGTTGTCCGTGCGGTGGTAGCTTTGCTAATGCCGTTATCGCTTTTTGGGAAAGAACATTTTTATTCCCAAATTCTATTTTCAAGGATAAAGTTGCATGGTACACCAGATATCAGGATGATATGTTTTTCATCCTGAAAGGGGATGAATGTGATTCAGGCCATTTAGTTGATACCATGGCATCCTTTACCAAATTTTTGGAATTTACTTTTCAATTTGATTGGTTTAATATTATATATTTAGATATCAAACTTACTAAAGACATCATGGCTAAAAGGTTTACAACACAGATTTATAGGAAACCTACATATAGTAATTCTTTTTTGCATTTTCATAGTAATCATCCGTACCATCAAAAGACAGCTGTAGTAAAAGGCCAACTGGTTAGGGCTTCAAGGATGACCTCTGGTGAGGATGATTTTTTGTGGGAGTGTAATAATTTAAAAACTATGTTCATTAATCGTCAATATCCAATTTCCCTTATTGACCATCTTATTGCGGAGGTACAACATAAGAGGAGAACAGGGCATTTTAGTCCCATACTGACAAGAGGTTACATTTCCGACAGTGAATCTTCTATGCAGTTAGATTCACCACTGAACGCTGAGGACACCCATGAGATAGGGGCACATTGTTACACCACTAGCTTCTTAACTCAATATACAGAAAAGGCATTCGACCTTAGGAATATTTTGACTAATAACTGGAATTTAATTTTGGAAGATGATATGATTAGGAATGTCCTTGGGTTGAGGCCATTAATTACTTTTAAATGGGGTGCCAACTTGAAAACGTTATTTGAAGCTCCTAAAATGAATAATAAACATACTTATGGCATGTTTAAATGTGGGCATTGTAATTATTGTAAAAATGTTCAGTCTTGTTCATCTGTAATAATTAGAGGTATTAAATATACTATCAGAGGCCGGTTTACTTGTGAAAGCCAGGGTATTGTTTATCTGGCTTTATTTAGGTAAAACGGAGCGCCCATTTAAACAACAGATATATGAACATATTTACAGTATAGCTAAAAACACTAATACTAATGCCCTAGCGAGGCACACAATTGAGTTTCAAACACACAGTTTTCAGTTCACTATAGTGGATTGTGTTTGTAAGAACTTGTGGGGTGGTCCTTGGCAGCTTAAGCTTGAAGAACGTTAAATGATATGGCAATTACAGACGAATGCATATGTATATCCAGGTTTAAATGAAGCATGATCTATCAAATGTTTATTAAAACTAAAAGCGTTGGATAGATAATTATTTTATAGAAATTTAATAGAATGTTTAATAGGAATGTTTTGATATTAATAGATATGGATTGTGTGATGTCAAATTTATATTTTTAATGTTTGATAAAATATGGAGTATATTTCTTTAATTATGTTAGAGGGTCTTGTGACAATTTAGTCTAATTCAAAGAACTTAATTAATTGGTTTGATTATTTAAACCATGTTTTTTCTGGGTAATATTGTCTGAAGAAGTACATTGGATTATTTGTACGAAAGCGCTAACAATAAACGGTCTGTGTGATTTTACCTTGCCGCTGTTACATTTGTTTTTGCATCATAAGATACACATGGTATTTCCATATGCAGCTCTCTGCATCAAGAGCAATTTTCCTTAAGAGCTCAAAGAGACCGCTATCAGTCTGAGGCTGGTTTCTCCCTCTTTCTCCAGATTCCCAATAAGGCTCCCACTGGCGCAGCTATAGCACTGAGATCTCAGCTCAGTGATCAAGCCAAGATCTCCAGCATCATCTCTGTCCAACCAGTGATTCATGTCCCTGGGCAAGTAGCTGACACACACACCCTTTGAGGTTTGCTTTGCACACACACACACACACACACACACACACACACACACACACACACACACACACACACACACAAAAAGATGGCACAGGTTTACTAGTTATGCCCCCAACTGCCCAGAGTTTTCACTGCCACCAGTCACTCCTAGACAGCTACTTTAAGGCCCTTAACAAAAGGTGACCAATTTTAGTGTGTAATATTAATATTAATACAAATGATAGTTTGACCAAAAGCAAGGCTGTTAGGCATGGCCTACAGAGTGTAACCAAATAAATATGCAAGTACTCTCAAAACTTAAATATCTCTACAAAGATCAGCCAAAAAGAAAGGTGTAAATATATTTAATAATAAATAATAAAAGAACAAGACAATACTAAATATGTATTCACAGTGACATCAGAGTTCAAAACCACAGGGCATATTTAAGATAACATTGCAGTACAGGCTCACAAGAATAAAGAAACATATCTAAACTAAGCTTCAGTATATTCCTGACTGTATCTAAGACAAGTACTATAACCTAAGAATTTACTAATAGAGCAAGGCAGATGTGGTGAATGGATCTTCTAGTTGTTGTCAGGTCCAAGACAGAATACAGAATGCTCTTTCTCATTAAGAGACTTCTCAAATTAATATGTCAAATATTACTGCTGGGTAGCTTGCAGAATGACATAAGTTCCTGTCATTTGACTCCTAGTTCCCAGGCCAAAACAGCCATTGTTGACAGCTGGTAGCATTTAGCATCTACCTGTAGGAATACATAGACCTCAGATCTTTGGCAGATGCTGGAAGTCATAAAACAATTGCAGTCCTTCATGCTTTCAAGGCTAGTAATTAGTTCATCCTAAAGATAATACAGAAAGCTTCCTAGTACAGACTTTTTTCTCTGGCTGCATTAAAAACTGAAATATACCATCTTTTATGACCTTTTGCTGGACTGAAGTTACCTCCTGTATTTCAGTTTCCTCTGTTAACATATACATTTAAACAGTTACAACAGGGCATGCACATTTCTGTTCTCTTCCAGTAGAGCACACTGTGGATGCATTTCAAGCACAAACACTTTATAAAATACCTTTCCAACACACATCTGTACAAACCAGTTTGATATACACATGACATACAGTTCTAGTACAATTGTAGAACAAACATCTTATATAAATCATGCTGATATTCAGAAATGGCATATACTTATTTACAAAATTCCAGACAGCTTTGCTGGCAGTATCTCCTTTCATCACATCTTCCCTCCTTCAAAGAATCAAGCTAGTTTTTCAAGTGACCCTTGAGAAATATTGCTTGAGGGGGATAAGCCTATCTGGGAATGCCTTACCCCATGCCCTGTCTTAAGATCCCAGCTGCCTTGGCATTGCTGACCCCATAAAGTGTTGCACTGTTATATCATTTGCCTCCAACCCTAGGCTCCACCATAGTAACTTTAGATTTTGCTGGCTTGCTCTTTGTAGCCATAGATCCCCCTCAGACTCCTCCTGCCTTCTAATGTAAATACGTATCACCAGGGCCTACCTATCATGGTAAGGTTTCATGGTGTTAACATGGTACAGCTGGTACCCCTGCCTTCTGCCTAGCAGTTCTACCATGTAGTTAGCAGCACTGACCTTCCTTACCACTTTAAAGAGTTCCTCCAAAGCTGCCTGCAGCTTATTCTGTCTGAAAGCAAAGAGAAACATACCTGCTGCCCCACAGCATACTCTCTAGCTCCAGCATTCCTGTCATACCAGACATTTTTTTTTTTGCTGTTGGGCTTCTTCCAGGTTCTCCTGGCACAAGCCCATGAGTTCCCTGAGCCTTGTACTGAAGTTTAGGACATATGCCATAACAGACTCCTTGTGGGAATCATACTCACCCTCAACTCATCACAAATCAACTCTAGACGTCCCCTCATGCTATGGCCATACAGCAGGTCAAAGGGTGAAAATCCTGTGGATTCTTGGGCACCTCTCTGTATTCGTCCCACTCCCTCTTAAACTGGTCTGCAAATGCCAGTAGCATGGTCTTTAGGTTCATAGGTTGGTACTAGGCTATCGGCGCTAGGGTTATATAAGCCTAGCCATAACAATTCCCTGGCTATTTCTTCCCACGCTATTTACTTCCCTGGACCCCTATCTAGCAGGGCAACTGACGTGATCCCCGGGATGAATTTCCTTTCTTCCGTCCAATCATCAAGGTTCCTTTTGAAGAAGACCAAAGAGGCACTCTGCTTAACATGTATGGGCAGTCTATTCCAGGGTATGGGGAGTCTCTGGGTCAGGAACCTATCCCTCCAGAATGTTTTGTTTATTGTGATGACAAGGTTTAGATCCCTGGAGTGTGTCCCTCTGAAGGATTGGGATTTCTTTAATTGTAGCATGTCCAACAGCTCTGGGTTTGACATGGCCTTGTATGTTAAGCAGAGATCACCTCTGAGTAGACAATATGCGAAAGAGTATAGCTGGTGTTTTTTAAGGCGGTCAGCATAGGGCATCTGCTTTAGGCCTGTGATTCTTTTAGTGAGGTATTTCTGCAGCCTTTCCAGTTGTTACAGATGTCTTGAGAGGTACATACCAAATGGGCCGTTGTATTCTATAATGGGTCTAATGAGGTATGAGTACAGTGGGACAGTGACCTCCTTTTTTCTGGATGAAAAGCCCTTAGTGATGAGGTGTGCCACATAGAAGGATTTCCTGACTGTTGTGGTGATGTGGTTATCGAAGGTGAGACCACTGTCTACCTGTGTCCCTAAGTCTCTTATCACACTTTCAGTGTTTAGTATATTGCCACCTATGTGGTAATTCACAGGTACATGTTTTTTCCCAAAGAAGATAACTATACATTTCTTGGCACTGAGCTTGAGCCCATGGCTCTGGCACCAAACATCTGTTTCTGTAAGGCCCTTTTGTAGAGTATCCACATCATTTGGGGATTCAATAATGGCTCTCAGTTTGCAGTCATCTGTGAACTTTGTTAGCTAGAGTCCCTTAGTGTTGGCCTGTACTTCAGAGAAGTAGATGCCAAACAAGAGCAGTTCCAGGACTGAACCCTGAGGTACTACACTTGTCACTTGTCTGGAACTAGATTTGGAGTCGGTAGTGTAGAGTTTATCTTCTCCACCAGACCATTAGTCTGGGGATGACAGGGGGTGGTCTTCAGGTCCTTCACCTCACTGTGCTTCCACAGATAAGTTAGCAGGCCTGACATGAAATTGGCATCTCTGCCAGTCAGTATCTCTTTTGGGAAACCTACCATGCTGAAAATTTCTAACAAAGCATTTGACACCTTTTCTGCCTCAGTGGAGGACAAGGCCACTGCTTCAGGGTATCTGGTAGCATAACCTACTACTACTAGGGTATACTTCCTCCCTGTGGAACTTGAGGTACTCAGAAGCCCAATGATATACATAGCTACCCTCTGAAATGGCTCCTTAATCACAGGCAAAGGCACCAAAGTAGCTTTGACCTTGTCTCCTGCCTTGCCTACATTTTGGCATTGCTCACAGGTCCTGCAGTACCCTATTACATCCATGGAAATCCCAGGCCAATAAAAGTTCTGCATAATAAATCCCTCATATGCTTTATGCCCACATGACCTGCAAAGGGAATGTCATGGGCTATGGCTAAAAGTGCCAGACAGTAGGCTCTGGGCATGACCATCTGCCATATTCTCTCATCCTCTAGCCATCCCTCAGGGGTCCACTCTCTATACAGTAACCCTTTGTCCCAGTATACAGATTCCTCCCTTTCCTTGAGAATCAGGCACTTTCCTGACTATCTCCCTTAAGCCTTGTAATGTAGGGTCTGAGAGCTGAGCCTGTCTCAGCACTCTCTTTTGTAACTCTTACAAACTCCCCTTCCATAAGGAAGTCTGGTATCCTCTGACATCAGTGCCTCACTGTCAGCCTGAGTACTACTACTCACCTCTGCCCTTCAAGTCACTCTGCCCAAGGGAGCATCAGTACCCACCAGCAGCTGTGACTCACCTTCAGTCTCACTGCTACAGGGTAGTTCCCTCCCTGAAGTAACCACCTCACCAGTCCTAGCTTCAAGTCTATGGTCTGTCTCGGCCACCCAGGTTACCAGATACACATCCCTGTTTCCAAGCCTGACTGTGTGTAACTGCATGCACACAAGGTACTGCATTATCAAAATCATTCCCTATCAGGACATCTGCAGTGATTTCCTCAAACACACCTACTTGCTTTCTTCCTTTTGCAGCCTCCCAGTCAAGGTAAACCCTAGCCAAAGGTATTTGGAATGGGGTCCCTCCTAAATCTCTGACTAGAGTAGACTGCCCAAGCAAGTAGTGCTCCTTTTTACCAATTGCAGACTTCACAATGGTTAGGTCAGAGGCTGTGTCTCTCTTAGCAGTGGCCTGTTTCCCATCTACTAAGAAAGGATATAACCTCTTGTGGTAGCTTAGTACCCTTGTTGTGTCCGGACAACTTATCACTGGCATTCTGTCATTCCCACTTGCTGGCTCCTCTACCATTTGTTCCCCACCTTTCCTCTGTGGACATCTATATGCTACATGGCCTGACTGGTTCCATTTAAAACATTTAACTCTTGATCCTGGCCATGTATCTGAACTAGTGGCTTCACCTGTTACTAGCGGACTCTGTTGGGATGGTATATGCTTCTCACCATGGGTTTCCATGCAGCACTGGGTATCCCTTTCCTATGCAGTGATACCCTGCTTGCTAAGTATATGTCTCCCTTTTTCCCCAACTCATCTGCGGTATTGCATTTCCTATCTGCCAACCAAATTCTCATGTCCTCAGGCAAAGTGCTAAGGGCTTATTCCCTCACCAAAATGTCTGCCAGCCCTACAAAAGTGGTGACCTGACACCCACTCATCCACCTATAAAAATAAGTGCTTAACTCAGGAATATAATTGCACAAACTTTTATTTGCCTTGCGTCTATGCTCACAAAACTTCTTTCTATAAGCTTCAGGTGTAAACTTACAAAACTCTAATAAACAATTTTAACTGTATAATAATTTAAGCAAGCCATATCAGACGGATTTGAAACAGCAGCTACAGCTTTACCTTGGAGTAAGGAGTCAGGAACCATACCCAGAGCCCTTGGTCAACATTATACTGTTTAAATACCCTTTCAAACATATTAATAAAACTATCAAAATTATCACCCTCTGTAAATTGTGGAAGAAATGTATTGACCATTATTGCCTCTGGGGTTCAGTTACTCCCTTCCCCATTACCTCCATGACCATGGCAAAGAGTCAGTGTTTCCTTTTGATGTTGCCCCTGCCTCTCATTTTCTTCAGCTTGCAAATGTCGCAGTTTCTCTGCTGATTCTACTTCCACCTCCAAATGCTGCAGTCTCTCTGCTGATTCTGTTTCCAAATGTTTGGCCTCCCATTCAAGTCTGTTTAACTCCAGACAGATTTTTAAGTCCTCTGAGGCAAAGTTGAACTGTTCATTTTCTGAGGGTTGTACATTCCCAAGGCCAGTCTGGCTGGCTTCCTAGTTGCTTGTCTGTGATGCAACTGTGACTAATGCTGCAACCATTTCCACTTTAGTCAGGTTGGCATACAACAGTCACACATCTCAGCCAAATGGCCTTTGTCAGCTTGCCATAATCCTCTGCTGACACCCTTGTCTGCTCTCCCTCACTAACTAAGCTAACAAAAAATAAGTAAAACCATTGTGATATGACACTCTAAATGTCTACCATGTGGCTGCTTGAGAGTAAAAACATCTTCTTTATTGACTACTATTTACCAGCTACAGGACTTCAATATCCACACCACTGAATCCCATTATGCATTATGTGATGTGGTGATCCCACCACTGCCAACTAAATATGATGACCCACCACTGGACCAGTAATCCAGGATCCTTAATCCTCACCACTGGCACCTGTAGGGGAAGTACTCTGGGAGGATAATAAAGTACACACGCACACACACACACACACACACACACACACACACACACACACACACACACACACACACACACACACACACACACACACACACACACACACACACACACACACACACACACACACACACACGCACACACGCACACACACACACAGTATTTCCAGATGCAGCTCTCTCCATCAACTTTTATCTCCTTTAAGAACACACAGAGACCATGGTTAGACTGGGGCTAGATTCTCCCTCTTTCTCCAGATCCCCAGTAAGACTCCCCACTGGCACAGCTATAGAGTTGAGATCTCAGCTGAGTAATCAAGCCAAGACCTCCGGCACCCTCTCTGTCTAACCAGTGCTTCATGTCTCTGCCCAAGTAGCTGACACACACACCCTTTCAGGCTTGATTTGCACACACACACACACACACACACACACACACACACACACACACACACACACACACACACACCTGGGAGAGGCTGGCACATGTTTACCAGCTAGGCCCCCCTCTGCCCAGACTATAAGGTAGTTTTTACTGCCATCAGTCACTCCTAGACAGCTACTTTAAGGTCCTTAACAAAGGGTGATCAATTTTACTGTGTACTATTAATATTAATACAAATGGTAGTTTGACGAAGAGCAAGGCTATTAGGAGTGGCCCACAGAGTGTCACCAAATAAATATGGAAGTACTCTAAAAACTTAAATAACTTTACAAAGTTCAGCCACAATAAAAGGTTTAAATATATTTAATAATTCATAATAGAAGAACAGGACAATACTAAATATATGTTCACAGTGACATCAGAGTTCAAAACCACAGGAAATATTTAAAATAACTTTACAGTACATGCTCAAAAGAATAAAGAAAACTATCTAAACTAAGTTTCACTATATTCCTGACTTTATCTAAGAGAGGTACTATAACCTAAGAACTTACTAATAGAGCAAGGCAGATGTGGTAAATGGATCTTCTAGTTGTTGTCAGGTACAACACAGAATACAGAGTGCTCTGTCTCACTAAGAGACTTTTCAAATTAATTCCTCAAATATTACTGCTGGGTAGCTTGCAGAATGACATCACTTCTGTTCCTAGGCCAAAACAACCACTGATAACAGCTGGTAGCATTTAGCATCTACCTGTAAAAATACATAGACCTCAGATCTTTGGCAGATGCTGGAAGGCATAAAACAATTGCAATCCTTCATGCTTTCAAGACTAGAAATCAGTTCACCGTAAAGACAATACAGAAAGCTCCCAAAAAGTAGAGACTTTTTGTCTTTGGCTACAGTGAAAACTGAAAGATACCATCTTTTATGACCTGGCCTATAAAATAATATTATTTCATCTATTTTTTTAAGCTTGCTGGACTGAAGTTAACCTCCTGTATTTCAGTTTCCTCTGTTATCATATACTTTTAAATAGTTATAATAGTTCATGTCCTTTTCTGTTCTCTTCCAGTAGGACACACTGTGGATGGATTTCAAACACAAATACTTTTCTTTTCAACACACGTCTTTACAAACCAGTTTGATATACACATGACATACAGTTCTAATACAGTTGTAACACAAACATCTTATATAAATCATGTTGATATTCACAAATTACATATAATTATTTACAAACTTCCAGATAACTGTGCTGGCAGTATCTCCTTTCATCACAAAAGGTATAGCAGTGCCCTTCCTAATACCTCCAGCAGATGTTGCAGTGTCAGGACAGTGTGCTTGATTACCCTCATAGGTTGATTACCTTCATATTTGGATCTACTTGAGTCTATCAAAATCCACCCGAACACCATGTTTTTGGATGTCTTTAACTAACCATCCATTGACTAGGTACATAACTTGTACTCAAACTAATATGCCCAAAGGTTCTTCAATTTCCTTAACTCCAAAGTTCTGGACCAGCTGGTTGACACTCCCACAAGGAGTGCCAACTTCCTGGATCTGGTGCTTAGAAATATGCGGGACCACTGTAGCACCCCCACTGTGAGGTCTTCCCTGGTGAGATCTGACCACAAGTCAGTCTCATTGGAAGTATCTATCACACCTGACCCCCCCCCCACACCAGCAATAACTAAGCTAAAAATCTTATCCAAAGCAGATTTTAACCTCTTACTGGATACTATAAATAGTTTCACTGCACCTTCCCCTTCAGATGGAACTGGCAACTATGCTGAGTTCTACACTAATGCTTTATACAAACACCTGTAGAACTGTATTGACTAGGTCATACCTGACAGGACCAAAACAAGCTCCTCAAGGAAGAGCAAACCTGCCTGGTGGACAACTACCATTAACAGGCTTTACAATAAGAGGAAGAAATTGCTATCTAAGAGTAAGAGGGAGAAATCCCTAAACTGGAAATACTACATTCTCAGATTAAACAAGTGAAGTGAATAAGACTTCTTGTGAAGTCCTCCAAAGCATGCTATGAATCCAAATTAGCTTCCTAAACTAAAGGCAGCCATAAGGCATTCTTTAGTTACATCTGTAACCTAAAAGGAAAGGCCCACTTTTGTGCCAAACTGGTGGTTAATGATGCCGCATATACTGAGCCTGTGGACATAGGTAACCTGTTGGATAATAGGTTCTGTGAAAACTTCACTCCCTTGTCCCCACCACATGTACTCCATGACATCCCCACCCCCTGTCCCCTGTCCTGTAAGCATGTCCTAAATGCCCTGTCTTAGGCCAAAAACACAGCATCTATGGGACCTGATAACATCCCAGGTTGTGTCCTACATGGACTGCAACAAGAATTAGCAACACCATTGGGTACTCTTTTCAATCTATCTCAGCTGAATGGAAAATTACCACTATTATTCCCTTGCATAAAGGTGGTACTTCAAATGACCCCTGGAACTAGAGACCTATTAGACTGACTAGCCTTATCTATGAGGCCATGGAGCAAATCATCATGGACCTTATCAACAAAGATATAAGTAATCTTCAAACACTTGACCCTACTCAGTTCGGATTTGTCAAAGGGAGATCATGCCTGTTAACCCTGATGGACATCTTCGAAACAGTCACCAAGGCCCTGGATGAGTGGAAATCTATGCATACAGCCTACTTACACTCAGCTAAGGTGTTTGACACTACCCCCATTCAGGCATTATTATCAAACTAACCCAGTAGTTATCAACCCTTATATCATAAGATGGGTCATTAACTGGCTCACTGATAGAACCCATATAGTCAAAATAGGGGAATCCACTTCCAACAGCAACTAGTGGTGTTCCACAGCAATCACTCCTGAGACCTCTACTGTTTGGAATCTATTTCTTGAAGTACAAGCAAAAACTAATGGCCTGTGGCTAGCAAAATTTGCTGAAGACTGCAAACTGGGAGCAGTCATAGAATTTCCAAATGATGTCAGCATCCTACAAGAGGATCTTGCACAAACAAATGATTGGTGCCAAAGTCATGGTCTTAAACTCAATGTAAAAACATGTATTATCAGCCTTTTTGGTAAGGGCAATGTTCCTGCAAACTACCACATCAATAGCAACACCATAAGTATGCGCTCAGTGTTGAGAGACCTGGGCACAAAGGTTGACAGCAACCTTATGTTTCACCACCATGTCTCCACAGTGGTAAGAAAGGCATTCTGTATTGCTCATCTCATAAGTAAGGGCACTGCCTCCAGGAAAAAAAAAGAAGTTATAGCCACCCTGTACTCTTCCCTCATCAGGCCAATAATTGAGTACAACACCCCTTTGGTATGTACCTTTCCCAACACCTGCAGCAATTGGAGAGACCACAAAGGTTCCTCACAAAGAACATTCAAGGTCTACCGCATCTGTCCTATAGGGATCATCTGAAATCACTGTCTCTTTATTCTTTTTCATACAGACTACTCAGAGGCAATCTCTGCCTTGCATATAAGTTAATCTCTGATCCTCCTTTATTGGAAATGCTGCAAGTCAAATGGTACACCGGTTACTTACTCTAAAGACTTTAACCTGGTATGTGCCATTAATAGAACCTTCTGGAGGGACAGATTTGTCTCCCAGAGGTTGCCAGACTCCTACATAATTTCGAAAAGAGCACCTCATTGGCCCTCTTCAAATGCAATCTGGACGATTGGTTGGGTAACCATAAATTTACCCCGGGTGTTCCACCTTTGTCCCTCTTAGACAGGGGAAAGAGGTGCTGATTATGGAAATAGGGGTAGAACATGGCTAGGCTTGTAAGGGCCCTAAGGCCATTAGCCTAGTAACTTCTTATAATCCTATGATCCTAGATTGCTGACATGTCATAATAGTTGTACAAGTGTGTTTGTGCAGAACAATCGTACTTGTACATTTGTGTGTGCCAGAGTGACTGAGGCAGTGTGCCTGTGATACTGTAATACCATGATACAACTGCCACCACTGTTAACTACTACAGGTGGCACTGATTTGCACTCACAATAGGTAACAACAATTCAGAGAGAGATGCAAATTAGCCAATAATGATATCATTCTTCATTGCACCTAGTTTGTCTCTGAATCACAAAATACTGCATTGAGGAAAAGGGCCTTTTTAACATGTGTGTTGGGGTTCTTTATGAATTCCCAACCAACATTGCTCTGTGTTTTAACTGGAATAGTATAGTTAACTTTTTTGCTTTTATTTATTTGTTTAAATATTTGATAGTAGGATACGTGGGCTGATTGAATGAACTGTTTCACCCAAAACTTAGGTCAAAGGCAAATTATAGCAGTGAACATTATGGCACATTCGGCACAGAGTACAATAGCAAGTAACTTATAATATTTACATTAAATACAGTATTGAATTGATTACTGGATACTTATGCAAAGAGTAAAGTTATGCATGCTTGTACTAGGGTGATCGGCATTGCCAGAAATATGTGTAACAGAAAGAGTCAAATAAGTGGAATTTGGGAAAAGCTGAAAATTAGAAAAAGACTGGGTAGTTATGGACTTCACATGGAAAGGAATTCCAAACAGCAGGAGCTAGTTTGTGGAATGTTGTTTCAATAGAGTAGAGTATAAAAGGAAAATGTTTTAAGTATTTGTGTTTGACTTGGAGCTGAAAAGGGAGCAAAGAATATTAGAAGTGAGCAAAAAGCACATCCCTTAACCCACCATTCAGTACACTCAATCCAACAGAAAATGATTTAAAGGAAGACCTGCTTGATTTTATAGAGATTTTATAGAGATGGGTAGATATTAAGATAGATGAAAGAAATAGATTACATGAAGTAAATAAGATCTGAAGTGTCAGAAGATAGGTAAAAGAAATGAATGTAGTCCAGACTATTAAGACAAATTTATGTGATATAACAGAAATAAATATAATGTATTACTGTGCAGCTACACTAATAATAGACAAAGTGTTACCACAAAAATGTACAGTAACAAAGGAAAGGAAGGAAACAAGTAAAATGCCACTACGGACGCATCAAATAGAAAAAAAAGATAAAACAATTAAGAAGTATCATTGTTAGAAGAATATAGAAAAGGGACATAGTTAAAACAACATACAGTAACAAAACTTAACAAGATTTATCATGTACTATTATGAATAATAAATTAAAAATATCAACACAGGCAGAAACATTTAGAATGTATGCAGATAAATACAGTATAAAGGAAAAGTGCAAAATAAGAAAGTCATTGATGAACCATGGTCGGGCGCTGGGCTGGCAACTTGACAATGTAAAACTCCACTGCCAGTCATGAGACAAGGTGATCCACTCTGGTGACCCCTAACCAGGAAAAGCTGAAAGAAGAAGATTGATGAACCACAAACATTTTAATAGTGAATTTGGAACAAAGCAAAAGGAATTGAAACATCACCAAAAAAGAAGAAATAGGTACCTTCTGAAGAAGTATTTATGAAGATCCTGTTGAACATGACAAAGATGCTTAATGTTTAGAAGAATTAAAAGAAACAGTAAGGAGCTCTAATATAGAGGATATGGAAATGGATGCAGTATTGGTCAGATAAATTGAGAAAAAATTGGGAAAAACTTCTAAATGGAAAACTCCAGGCCCAGACATAGTACGTAACTTCTAGCTAAAATAATTAACATCTTTGCACACAATTTTAGCCCTGAGTTACAACAACTTATCTGTGCATCCCAAACTAAAAGGAAAAAAAATGATACTGCTCCTTAAGAGTGAACCAGAAAGCCATCCTAAGAATTATAGGCCAATAACTTGCTTTGTGACAACATACAAGCTATTTACTAGAAATGATACAGAGTTTGTAGCCATTTATATAAAAAAACCCTCTGTTATGGCAACAATACAGAAGGGTATCAAAAGAAAGTCATATATAACAAAAGATCAGTTGTTGCTGAATAAAGCCATAATAGAGAAGGAAGGGGAAGAATTTAAGTATGGCATTGATAGATTACAAAAATAATTTGACAGCATCTAGCATTCATGGATAAAGGAATGCTTACATAGGTATAATATATACCCTACATTGATCAGTTACATTACAGTGAACATAAAACTGTGGCAAACTTCTTTGCAGGTAAGCCACGGCAAAGGGCAGATTATTATCCCAGGGATAAAAATTAGAAGGGGGATATTCCAGGGTTATTCTTTGTCAACACTGTTATTTTCTTTCTAACTCTAAGTTGTTTACTTAACAGATTAGCCTATGGTTACAATGTGACATTCAAAAAACAAATTTATTCTCATCCACTTTTTGGATAACCTAAAACTTCATAATGCATCAGATGAGGAGTTAAAACACAACTACAAATGGTCCAGACTTTCTCAGATTATATAAAAATGGCATTTGGTGTTGATAAATGAGCAAAATCAATATTTAAAACAGAAAAGCTGCAGCACAAGGATAATATCTACCTGAGACAGGAATGTGATACATGGGATACATGGAACCATAAGCAGGAGGGATTGTACACATATCTGGGAACAGATGAAGGATAAAAAAAAAGGACAAGAAAAATAAAACAAGAACAAATGTGAATAAAGTTCAGTAAGGAATACTTCAGAAGACTAAAACAAATATTAGAAACTGCCTTGACACTGAGGAATAAGGTTTAGGATATGAATCAAATTGCTCTTCCTGTTCTAACTTACAGTTTTGGAGTCAATGACTTGCTCCAAGTAGTTTTGGATCAATTCGACATGAAAACTAGAAAAGTGCTTCATGCTTATTAAGTAATATATAAAAATCAGTGTTTGCCGTGTTTATACATTCCTCACTCTAAAGGAGGCATGGGCCTCCTAGAAATTGATTACAAGTATAGATCTGCAATCATGCAACTGCATACATATCTGCTGATCTCATCAGATCCAATTGTGAAAGTTTTAAAACATGAGGAAAAGGAGTCTAAGATGACATCTTTGCTTAGTTTAGCAGAAACATTTCAGCATAAAGCAGGAACAAAAATCAAACCAGAAGTAGAAAAAAAATCATACAGCAACTGAATATGCCAAAAAACAAAAGAAAGAATATAAGGAGAAGGATCAGATAAGATGTAAAGAAAACTGGAAAAGCTGCAAATATTTTGACAAGTTCAGAGATCTGAGAGAGCCTCAAGTTGACCAAAAACTGACACTGGAATGGTTGAAGATAGGTGAATTGAAACCAAAAGATGAAAAGCTAAAATTGATGGCCCAGAATAGTGCACTACAGACATGTTGGTTTACAAAATCCATTGAAAATGTGGATGAAAGAAAAATGCAGGATCTGTAAAAAGAACTGGAAGTAACCACATATCTTGTTGCTGGGTATGATATACTCCCGGCAGTGGGACTGTATACTGAAAGGCACAATAATGTGTAAAGACTGTTCCTTTGGATATTGTGCAAACACTACAATATAGAATTAGCTAGGAAGCATTAGAAACATAAACCACAGACATTATAGAGAACGACAAAGTGTAGATCACATGGGATCATCTGTTTCCAACAGTTCAAAAATGATGTGAGAAAACCAGACATAGTTGTCCACAAAAAAAAGGCAAACTTAGCTATAATCATTGAAATTTTTATACCCAGTGATTACAGTGTCATATTTAAAGAAAGACACAAAGTCATAAAATATCTGAATCTTTATACACAAATGAGTGCATTGTGGAAGGAAGATACCCAGAGCGTTCCAATAGCAGTAGAAACAATGAGGTTAATAAAAAAGAATTTACAGTCATACTTAGATATGCAACTAACACATGTAACCCCATATGAATTACATCAGGAGTCAATTCTGGGCAAGCTGCACTGAAAAATGCAACCTTGGCTAACATCATAGATAGAAACACTACTAATTTCATGAACGTTAATTGTACCCTGACTTAAGAATGGGGTCCATTCATGTCATGGTATTAGCAACTAAAAAGACTTGGAGAAATTAAACTGATAATATATTTACCAGTAATTCTAATCAGTCATTCTGCGAGTTTCACATTAATGATGTATTTCCCATCTACAGGAACGCCATACTCTTGTAGTAGAATGCAACACCATTTACATGAAGGCAAGTCAGATTAAGTTCTTGGTGTCAATGAATGTGCTCTTTTGACAGATGCAGGAGCTGAATTGTACAAAAATCCTATCATTGTTTGTATAAACTGTATGATTTACTGCCCTCTTTTTCTTCAGAAAATCAATAATTCTCCTGCAATGGTGAGTTCTGAAGAAGTCCTTGAACAGTTTTAAGAGAAAAGCACTTAGCTCATTGTATTTCAACCATTTAATGTGCTATCATTTTGTCATGCAGTTTGAGTTTTTATCTGCAAACCAGTGTGAAAAGGGACAACTTTAATTGATGTTTTGATTACAAATCTCAAAAATAAAAGTTGTGTTGCTTGTTTTAACAAAAGATACAGCCCAAATGTTTTATCTTATTATGCTTTACTTATTTAAAGTTTGCACAGTCATATATTCGTACTTGAATTTATTAAAACATGGCAACAAATCCAGCAACAATTATTTGTATAAATGAAGTCAAGTCTACTCCAAAATGCCATAGAAAATGAGCATGTGTGGACATCCTTTCCTCCCATAAAAGTTGTGTTTATTTCTGAACTCTTCCAGACAACAGTAATTTCATTTTTCTAAATAGCATAATGAGCAGAAATTCTAAAGTATATTTAATGCAGGAATCCCACAGCATAGGATTTGTGTTGTCCATAATCTTAGATGTTCACTTCTCAGCAAAAAAAGTGTAATGTCACTTCATTTTCAATGTGATCCAGATTTCTGCAAGTATCCTTGGAGGAATTCAGTAAAGCCTACACAATTTTTTTTCATGTATATATCACACTGATGCATATACAAGTGCAGACATTTTTAGATTCAGTAAATGTCACTTAGCAGCGTGTAAGCATGCACAGAGAAACTTCTATGCAATGCAAATTTCCACATAGGTAGGTGAATCTTATGCAAATTAGCCAGGCTGAGCTATTCACCAAGCCAAAAGGCATCTGTGAAAACTCTGTGTCCTTATTCATAGTGCATGAGGAAGTTTTCCACATACAGTAGTCTACAAGGACAGAAGAAGATGTAAAAGTCCACAAATATGGAAATAACTTCCCTGAAAATGTTAGATCGCATACATAAATGTGCTAAACATACATCATGGATGTCTGAAAAAGGAAGGGAATATGTAAAATTAATAATATTTTTTTAAATAGTTTCCACATGTTTGTGCTGCATTGCACAAACATGCTGAACAGAAAAAAAATGTAAAATAACATCTATAATGAAGTTTACACAAATGTACTGTAGGAACTTGCACTGGATTAATAAAAGGGTGCACTTGTACTGTTACCCAGCTTACATAGCTATGAATCGTACAGTTTCCAGGCTGTCAGCATGAATTTGTATACAAATGAGGTGCAATTGCTGAATAGCTAAAAGGAGCAACCATGTTCGGATACCATCTTTGTGTAGGTTCTTACATGGTGTTGATATTCCCACTGGATATGGATGACATTAGGTGGTATGTCATGGGGTTCCTATGAGTACAACAAAAACACATAATGTCGAATGTGTTTTCATCGACACGTAGAGTGAACAGGCAAGCGGCTGTTCAGCAAATTCTTTCCCTGGGAAAGTAGTCGCTTGACCGCTTTGTTGTTTTGCCATGTTCTGAAGTATAGTGTGGTCCCTTGTCCGGTATAGCTCCCGAGCGTGATTGTGCAACAGTTACTGACCTTAGGGTTAGGGTGCAGGTTAAGGTAAGTGCATATGTATGAAAGTGTTTACTGTTTTATATTTTGTGTTAGATGTATGGTTGAGTTACGTGTGTATGTGTTTTCAGTTGTTTACTTTTGTTTTGGGGGGTAGAATTAGGGTTAAGGTAAGTGTGTATGTGTTTGGAGCTGTTTATGTAAATGTGTGAGAGTTGCTGACCTTAGGGTTAGGGTGCCGGTTAAGGTAAGTGCATATGGTTTAAAATGCTTACTGTTTTTTTTACCATTAAATATATGGTTGGGTTATGTGCATATGTGTATTTAGTTGTTTACTGTTTTTTTTTTTTGGGGTATAATTAGAATTGGGCATGTGTGCCTGTGTTTGGAAGTGTGTAATTTTTTTTTTTTTTTTTTTTGCGGGGGTTGGAACAGCGATTTCTTTCCCTAGGAAATAAATCGTTGTTTTTTGGATTCGACATTTTCAGCTTTCGCTGAAAATGTGTCGATGTAACATTGTTCACTGTTTTAAGGGTTCAATGTTTCAATATAGACCCGTGTCATGTTACTTTTATGATTTTCTAGTGCTTAATGTGCATGTTTGCACAGCACAACTCATAGCTTAGCATGTTCGAGTGAACAGACCACCCATGTCACAGTGATGATGTAGGCAGCTATCAATTAAACCTGTATATATTCAATTAATAATATATACTTTTCTTTAAGCTATGCTGCACTGTGCAGCACATACCACCATGTCATTCAATAAACTAGGGCCTTTAAATTATGTCAGTTACATCCTAGGCAGGTGAACTGCATTATAATTATCCAATCCCACATGGTGGACTGATAGAACGTGCATACACCCTACATTCTGATTTTCCCTCAATATTCTGAACCGTTGAAGTAGAGACTTGGAAATTTTAACTGCCATAATGCTAGGAGCTTCTGCAGCTATTCTACAATTGTATGTCCTACAGGTTAAAATAGATGTTGCTGGTACTGCTGACAATAGCCGTAGGCTGAGAAGGAGAAGAGTGTTCAGGCCCAGGGTAACCTTCCAGGAGCTACACGAGCTGGAGATTGTATGGATGGACATGATGGACAGGCACATATTACAAGAGCTGAGTGAGCTCTGTCACCTTCAACTCAAATCCAGAGCTAACAGAGGGGAACCCATCCTTGTGGAAACTAAGGTTTGCGAGGCCCTTAGGATACTAGCTACAGGTACTTTTCAAAGACCAGCTGGGGATGTGATGGGAAAGTCACAGGCATCTGCATCCAGGATACTCCACCAATTTCTGGATGCTATGATACCACATGCCAGTGAGCACATATCTTTTCCCCTTGACACTGAGGTGAGGGGCATTTACTAGGGGATGTTGGTTATGAACTTGAACCGTGGATGATGACACCTATCAGAGATGCACACACACCCAAGAAAGAATGCTATATGCACGCACGTAAAGTAGGAACACCATAGACCATGTGTTTGGGCTTCTGTAGTCATGGTTCCAGTGCCTTAATATATCTGCTGGAAACCTGCAGTATACTCCAGCTGCATGTGTACAAATATTCACAGTATATGCTATGCTACACAATCTGATCCTGCAGAAATGGCTGTTACAGGATCAGCAAAGGGAAGGGATATGCAGCCCCCCACCAATGCCTAGGTCACCACAGCCAGAGTTACAGAAGGACTCAGAGAAGGAACCCTCTGCTGATGTCCCTATAAGCAGATGTAGGCATGCTCAGTATGCCCTTTGGCCAAGAGAAAACAGATAGCACATTCACTGACAACCTAGGGACCTAGGGACTAACACCTTACTCCTACTCACATACAGATATTAAAAATTATGCCAGCCAAATTACACATCCTGTACCTATACACATATTTTCTGTGTGCTGCTTACATCAGACAGACTCAGCCCTGAAATGTAGGTGTGTCAAATGCAGCACTTGCTAGGTAAGTCCATGACCAGTATAGTAGTATAGTGGATTTTTATGTTATGTCATTGTAGATATGGGCCAGGTACATTATGAAGGCAACTATACTGGGCTATTTGAACAGAAATTACATCCAAGTGGGACTACTGATGCCCATTCCACTAACATGTCACCATTTGTATTCGGTTGGCCTCATGCATGGAATATTCATGCAGTCCTACTGCAACAGATTACTGGTGCATCATTCAAGGGGCATGCTAAAAAGTGAGGTTAAATGATAGTCAGACTAGTGTGTGTCCTAACAGAACATGAGCTTTTGTTCCCTCACCCCTCAAAACAGTAGTGTCCCCTTGTAACTGCCATAATACT